>NC_137678.1:36944545-36952045 GCF_963989245.1 Nansenia antarctica | reverse complement strand
TCCTGAGGTAAAGGACAAAAGGTAATTTATGAAGATAGATATGGGACTTTAATCGTGAGGTTGTAGGTTCGTTTTGTGCACTTGTATCTTGAGATTTGCACTTGTAAAATAAATATTTGCACTTGTATCTTGAAAGTTGCACTTGCAGATTTGATTTGAGAACTTGTATAATAAATATTTGCACTTGTATCTTGAAAGTTGCACTTGTAAAATAAATATTTGCACTTGCAGATTCGATTTGAGAACTTGTAAAATAAATATTTGCAGTTGTATCGCAGTTGTATCTTGAAAGTTGCACTTGCAGATTCGATTTGAGAACTTGTACAATAAATATTTGCAGTTGTATCTTGAAAGTTGCACTGGCAGATTCGAGTTTAGTCCCATTTCTTGCAGTCAGCTTGGGACAAAACAAATCTGTAACTTGTAAAGCTGGATGTGAGAGCGCAGGGAAGGGCGGGCATGCAATGATTGATTGACCAATCACAAGAGAGCATTTTCGAGTGGGCATTGAGTGATTGACCAATCACAGAACATTTTCGAGGCTTGACGGAAAACTCAGTCCAAGCAAGGCATCACACTCCTCAGGTAAGTGTAGCTCTAGCTAGCTATATAACGCCAGGTGCACACAGGGCCATTGCGTTGCACCGGAAGTCATTCATCTCAATGGGGCCGTTGCGTTGATCAGTTGCCTTGCTCTGCATTGCGTTTCTTGACCGTCAGGGTGCGGCAATCAGTCAAAGAATTTCAGCTTTTTGCGTTGTGTTGGATCCGGAAGTAAACCGGAAGTAGTTTCTTGCCCGGAGCTCTCCCCTCAGATTTTAAATCCTCAATTTTGGCCGCCATTGGCTAAAATCTGTAATTTGGCTCTACAAGTGTTAATATGTCATTTTATGAAGTTTTTATATGTTTTCAGGCGAGAAAGTAACCATGTGTCCAGTTTATCAAAATAACCCGTTTATATATCTGATCTGACATTTTTTCCCCCACTTCTGTGGGAAACTTCGCTAGCAACACGAGTAGAGTTGTTGCGTCTGCATCGCACGTTGAAGTACGTCAAGTCCATCCCAACAGGTTGCGCCAGAACGACGCAACGCAATGGCCCTGTGTGCACCCAGCGTTAATTGTTTCTTTGAAATGTAACTCTCTACCATATCAGTATTGTGCCTCGCTTGTTTTTTTTCTTTCATCTAAATACATGTGGAAGCTCATGACCTTCATGTAAGCTAGCTAGCTATGATTGTTGATAGTAATCAGGGCTGCCAAGTTTCACCAACAATTTGTAGTGAGATTTTTTGGCGGTGGAGCGACCCAAAACTGTGCATGTTTGGACCCTCTCTCCCACCCAATTATTTGTGCTAGTTTCCTGCAATTTTACATGTTGTTCATAATAAACCAGCACAAGAAATGAAAATAATTAACATTTTATAAAACAATAAAAAAATTCAGACAATATATCATGAATTAAGAATACACTAAATTAACGTATATTTATAACTGTTATACATTAGACTACAGACCTAATGATATACTCAATGGTTCCAGGGCCCCACCTTAGCCTATGGTTTATAGTTTAGGCATAACGAGATGGTTAATGTAACAGGCTACTGCAGGGTCGGAGTGGGACTCATTTTCAGCTCTGGAGTTTCATGCCTCAGACCGGCCCACTTTAGTTCACAACCGATTACAGTATATTAAAATCATGTAATTACAACCTTGGTATTTTAGTCTGTAATAGCGGACTCACTGTTCTCTACAGCAGTGGTTCCCAACCGGGGGTACGCGGACCCCTAGGGGTACGTGAGGGGATTGCAGGGGGTACGTGGAAAGATTTGGAATTATAATTTATTTCCCCTTCCAATTTTTTAAATAAATATACAAGTCATTTCATAAACCTGTTGTTAGAATGGTACGCTGCAACTGAAGTTCCTCCCCGACAGGTGATGACTGTAACACAAGTGGTAGTCACGTCACATTTAAATCATGTTCACGATCATTTTCGCATGCAAGTCAGCTAGGCCTGTCAGATGGCAACCTACCGCAAAGATGGACAGATGGCTAAAACGACCAGCTACAGTAACGGTCAAGAAAACTGAGGCAAAAAAGAAAAAAGGACCCCGCTATTATCTGGAAACATGTTTTGTGGGGATTTACATGTACATCGGCTGATCCACCACAGCCACAGTGCTTTTTCTGCGGCGAAGTCCTGGCTAATAATTCAATGAAGCCATCCCATTTACAGCGACACCAGAGCACCAAACACCTAGCAACTGTTGGTAAAACTGACGACTTTTTCAAGCGAAAACTGTCAGAGTTCAAGTCAAGTCAGGCTACACTGAAGAAAGCGGCAAGTGTGTCAAGCAAAGCACTGGAGGCGTCCTATGCTGTTTCATTACTGGTGGCTAAGTAACAAAAAAAACACATTCAATCGCCGAAGATCTGATTTTGCCTGCCGCTATGATTTTGGCTAAAACTATGCTGGACAAGAAAGCAGCTGACGCGCTCAAGTTGGTACCATTATCAAACAATACCGTCTCCCGTCGGATTGATTATGTCCATAAATATTGTCGGACAAGTGGTGGATCAAATGAAGCAAGCAGGTCAGTTCGCTTTGCAATTAGATGAAATGACCTAGGTCAGTGGGGAGGCTCAGCTGCTGGCTTTTGTGCGTTATAAAGAAGAGTCGGACATAAATGAGCATATCTTGTTTTGCAAGACGTTGCCAGGAAAGACAACTGGCGAGGAAATATTTCTGATTATTGACAGCTTCTTCAAAGACAACGAGCTGGAGTGGAAATGCTGCAGTCACATCTGTACCGATGGAGGGTAAGGTGCGTGGGCTGCTTGGGCGTGTGATGAAGGTGAACCCCCAAATTAAGTGGATGCACTGTATTATTCACCGGGAGGCACTCGCCAGCAAAAGGATGAGCCCCGAGTTAAGTGCAGTTATGGATGACGCAGTTAAGGTGATTAACTTCATTCAGTCCGGGCCAATGAACCACAGACTGTTTCAAACTCTTTGTCATGGCAGCGGGTCAGAGCATGAGCAGCTACTGCTTCACACAGACGTTCGCTGGCTGTCTCGAGGCAGTGTGTGTGTGTGTGTGTGTGTGATGAATGAATTAACCATTGAGGTGTTTGGCCAGGTGGCACATGTATTGACCAATTAGCTCATGTAGTCTAATTTTGAATGGCAGTGTTTTGAAATGGCAAACATGTGACTTTAGGTCAGATTGTTGTGTCTTAGGCAGAGAACCGTGTTTAGTGCATTTTAAAAGTGCCATTTTGAATAGCAAAATGTGTGTAAAGCAGACAATGTGTTTAGAGTTTTGGAGACTCAAGAAGAGGTTTTGCTCTCTGTGTGTCAGTTTAAATAATTGTGCTATGCATGTCATTTTATTGTGTTAGCAAATGGAAAAAACTGTAATAGAACACATGTGCGGTGGACAGATACAGATACAGATACAGATATAGTTAAAAGTCCCAGTGCTGTTATACTGTATATCGGCACTCATGGAATGCCATGGAATGCCTCTTGTCCAATCAAATGACTTGGTCGGAACTAACTGTTGTATAATAAATGTTATATTTGCAAGTTAGTGTTTAATTGAACATTTTTGGAAATAATCAACACGCATGAGTGAGGGGGTACTTCTGGCATGGCAAAACAGCTCAAGGGGTACACAAGACAAAAAAGGTTGGGAACCACTGCTCTACAGTCTTCTCTACATTTACAGGATGCTATGTCATGGGTTTGCTTCATTGTTCCCACACTGGTACAACAGCTCACCTGTGCCATCTACTGTGATAGCAGCAATCCCTTGCTGGACACGGGTAACCAGGTCCCAACAAACCAAATGTGGGACAAGGAGTATGTTTGTGTGGGACAATGTGGGACACCCTCTCAACAGGCCCGGACCGAACTTTAGGTGCCCCTAGTAGCATCCGCTTCCCCTGGCCGAGTTGAGAGCTATGTCTATCCAATTTTTTAAATATATATGCATTTCCATTCTGTTTCCTATTCTGTTTGGTTTATTCAGTACCATCCAATAATAGACTATGCAGATAAAAACTTAACAAATATATAACAAATATATTTTATTTGAATGTGAACCTCACAATAAAGTATCTGTATGGAGCAGAAAGTGAAGTCAAAGTGCAGTATCAATTTAGGCTAGTATATTAATAAAGAAAAGTAGCCTGACAGTGTTAGGCCTGTAGATGATTGAGTATGTAGGCTATCTAGTTAGCTAACTTGCCTCCCATTTGCAACACAAATGCATTGACATAGCTGTCAAGGCTAACGCGCGCACACACTAGACGAAAACATAAAACACAACTCTGCACTCATTCAGACAATGACAGTGATAACAGCTGGTTAAGGATAAACCAATTGCCCAATTGCCCAAGTCATTTTTCAGTGTTTTACATAGCCTGAAACTACAGATTGTAAGCTTTCAAATGCTTTTGAAATCAGATTTTTTTTAGGACGACACAAGTATTTGAATGTTGGTGCACCTCAGACAGAGACTGGGAGAAAAATCACTCTGCTGCAGCAACAAACGCTGTTAACAGCTAGCGGCTAACAGTGGTACATCGCTAAGAACGTCTAACTACGTTTTTATAACATGGCATCACACAACATGCTGAGGGAACATGAACATGCTAAAAACACATAAATAGATGAACACACAGTCCTTGATTTTGAACACATCCTAAAACAAAAGTATGTTTACAAGTAAAGTGGTCACTTACCAGTAGCCTACGGCAAACGAGAACAGTGAATCCAATCCACAAATTATAAGTATTTAGTGATCGTTAAACTGTTGTTTGTTATATCGAGTGGGTACTTGATACTAGATATTGTTGACACAATAAGTTTCACTTTACGAGCCCTTTGAGTCAGCGGGTGGTTCGCACATGCAGCCAGCTCCCTTTATCCATGTGGGGCCGTTGCCATGGGAACATGAATGCTGTTTCCTGATAGGCTGAAGACGTTCCATAGAATCTGGACGTTCTGCTGCAACTGAACATGTCAGCGCTTGGTTGCGGCGCTTTGTTGTGGCGCTTAGATGGACACTGGCCCCGTGGCCGCGCAAAGGGGGACATCTGGTCACCCTATTTATATGGTATCGGCCCAGAATGGTACCGGCCCAGCCGCCCAGAACGGTATCGGCTTGCAAGTACTACCATGACTGAAAACCGGCCCAGACCGGCCCAAAACCAGACCGGCCCACCGGGAAAACTCCAGATCCTCCCGATTAGCCACCCCGGGCCTAGGCTACTGTAAAAACACCTGTCTTTTCACCTCAGTCATCTTGAGCACATTTTATACATAGCTTCAATTCATGTCACCTTCAAATCATGAGACCAAGAATATATAGATAAATAAAAAGTAAAACAAAAGCACGGACAGTAAAAACATCAGTACGAATAGTTAAAGTTTAAAAAGTAAGAACTGAGAATTGTAACACATGCCAACATATCACCCTGAGATATTAATTGAACCTGTATTTTGTTTCCAGGTCTTCAGGTAGTAGATGTGTCAGGAGGAGCAGTTAAGGTGTAGCCTGAAGAGATGGGTCTTCATTCTCCGACGGAAGATGGGGAGTGATTCTGCAGTTCTGACAGCCGTGGGAAGCTCGTTCCACCAGCAGGGAGCCAGTATAGTGAAGGGACGTGACCGGGCACCATGAATGCCGTGTTGGCGTAGAGGTGGTGGGGCCAGTCGACCAGCAAAGGTGGAGGAGCAGAGTGAACGGGCTGAAGTTTGGAGGGTGACCATTGCTTGCAGGTAGGCTGGGGTTGTCCCTTTTGCCACCTGGTAGGCGAGTACCAGTCTTGAATCTGATGCGAGCTGCTATCGAGAGCCAGTGAAGGGTGCGAAGGAGGGGGGTAGCATGCAGAGGTCTGGGGGGGGAAGACAGGAAGAGTTGAGTGTCATCTGCGTAGCTGTGGTAGGAGAACCCATGTGAGGAGATTACCGAGAGAAGAGACGCTTTTAAATGGCCCATTCACACACCAATGGCGGCAAACTACCATGCAAGGTGCCGGCCCGCTCATTGGGAGCAATTTGGGGTTCGATGTCTTGCCCAATGACACCTCGATGTGGCCAGCCGGGGTTCGAACCGCCGATCTGCCGACCTTGCTTAATGAAAGAAGCCTACCTTGAATCTTAGCTTTTGAACAAGCTCCTCTGTATGTTTTCTAAATCATTTTTTTGTCTAACCAAATACCCAGGGCCCAGTTGTTCAAAACGTTAAATCTGGATCAGAATGATTCTGATAATTTTTTGCTATCCAGGAACAGATCTATCTGGCTGATTGAGTCGTATAGGAGAAATCAGCCAGCTTGATCTGATCCTGGATAGCAAAAAAAATATCAGTACAACAGTGTCATCGGCATATAAATGCAGGCTACAATTATTTACAGATAATCCAATATTGTTCATGTAAATAGTCAAATTAATTGGACCAAGAATTTATCCTTGTGGGACACCTCCTACCTAGAGTTTACACAGGGTCAATGAAGAGGCATAGAATCCCACAGCCTGAACTGTGGATAGAGGGATTCAGTAAATATGGAGTGGAATGTGTGTAGGAGGGTTAGTGTGCTGGCCGGCCAGTCCAGATACACTCCTACCCTGTGGGAGTGGAATGAGGGGATAGGTCAGTTTTTTTTTCAGAGTATCTGTAACCAGAGCAGAACAGACTTATCATTGGCTCTCAACGCTCTCTCATAATGGCCACCTCATTTGTTTATGACACTCCGACATCAACCCCTCTCCCCCTCCATGCTTCCTCCCAGTAACAGCGCCCAGTCAGACCCTCTCTACACAACACCTGACCCTCTCTACACAACACTACATAACACATGATGACAGGAGGGAAATCTTCCTAAGTGATCAGGATATGGCTGTTCCTCTTCCACTCGTGGCCTTTCTGATCTCCTCAGACAGGGCTGGGTGTCTGGATGCTGTGTCTGGTTCTGGTTCCAGTGTTAGCTCACCGGCTGCCGATCTACTAGCAGGTCAGTAGGTATTGGATAAGTAAACACAAAATATGATGGACACACCCTCTTGTAAATATGAATAATAATTAATGGTCTGGATGCAAGGGTGTCTGACCTCATGGCTTGATTCAACTCCCAAATACCAGGTGTTCCTAGTCCCACCACTAGGTGTCACAGTAAGGCACTAGGTGTTACTGCCATTGTAAGGCAAGCCATAACGCTACAATGGAAAACCCTGAAGTCCTTATTCATACAGATCTAATACTTACAGGTACTGTAGTAACCTACATAAAGGAGAGTGCACACTTCAAGATGAAAGGTAGATAATCAGAATCACACAGAGTATCTCTGGCCTGACCCTGACCCAGCAAAAAGCCCTCAGTTCCCAACAGCCTCAACTATGCAGGTTCTCTGAATGATGCAGGAAATGGAGGGGTGTCTCCTGTTGCATAAGTAAGTAAGTAGCCTTGAGAACGGATGGTTCTCGAGCCT
>NC_137678.1:36887045-36937045 GCF_963989245.1 Nansenia antarctica | reverse complement strand
GTCAGAGTAGAGCAGGTCAGGGTAGAGCAGGTCAGAGTAGAGCAGGTCAGAGTAGAGCAGGTCAGAGTAGAGCAGGGTCAGAGTAGAGCGGGTCAGAGTAGAGCGGGTCAGGGTAGAGCAGGGTCAGGGTAGACCTAACCCTAAACCTCCTAACCTCCCCTTTAAATACCCCTAACCCTCCTAACTTCCCCTTTAAATACCCCTAACCCTTCTAACCTTCCCTTTAAGAGGAACAAAAGTTTAATTAGCACAATTAATTAGTTTGTGGAGGACGAACCCCCTCAGGACGAGAGGACATCAGAGAAACTGCAGCGCCAGCAAAGATAGAGATCGCTCTCCTCTCTCCCCTCCCCTCCCCTCCCTCCCTTCTATTTCTCCTCTCCCCCCCTCCCACTCTTTCTCCTCCCTGTCTCCCACATACACACAGCCTCAAAAAATCTGGGGCCCTGCAGGCTCTCTGCCCCTACTGGGGTACACACACGCACACACACACACACACACACGCACATGGACAGTCAGCAGGGTATGTCTCGAACGAGAGACAGAGTATGACAGAGGGAGAGGGAGGGAGAGAGAGGGAGACAGACAGACAGAGTAGGAGAGAGAGAGAGAGAGAACTGCGGTGTTATCACTCTCCTCTAAATGACAGGTCTCCTTCCAGGTCTGTTGAACACACACACTCATACACACACACACACACACACACACACACATACACACACAGTCCAGGTGGAGGAGCAGCTGAACCAGCCCGGTGGCGTTGGCATCGCCGCGGCAACCCTGGCACCGAGCTAGCTTCTCATGGAGGCTCATTTTCCTCCTGAATACACCCAGCATGCCGCTAAAGCTAACCACTTACAGACCCAGCCAACACCCAGCATGGCTTAATGCTAACCGCTAACAGTCCCAGCCAACACCCAGCACGCAGCTAACGCATACCGCTAACGCATACCGCTAACGCATACCGCTAACGCATACCGCTAACACAAACTGCTAACAAACCCAACCAACACCCAGCATGGTACTAACGCTAACAGCAAAAGCTAACCAAAGTTCTTAAAGGGTCCTCAAGGTCAGGGTTAGGGCCAGGTTTAAGGTCAGGGTTAGCGTCAGGGTCAGGGTCAGGGTTAAGGTTAGGGTTCAAGTCAGGATCAGGGTTAGGGCCAGGGTCAAGGTTAGGGTCAGGGTGTTGCTGCTTAGGGAGAGCTGATATGAGGTCCAGGTTCCTCTTCCCTTCCCTAAATGTATGCTAACTATCCAACAGCCAGGCTAGAGGTTGTGAGTGAGAGAGAGAGAGAGAGAGAGACACAGAGAGAGAGAGAGAGAGATCTTATTAGCTTGTTTGATCATTCAGCAGAATGAAACTCATTGCTTTATTCCTTGATGTTAATTTGTCTAGTAATAGGCAAGGCAGACAAGGCAAATGTATTTATAACACATATTCATAGTGCTTTACATCAAAAATGTAAAAGTTAAAATAAAAATAGGTCACCATTTAAAATACAATAAATTAAAAGCCAAACAAAAGAAGTGAAGTGCAATAAAAATTTAAAAGGTTTCAAATCAATAAATAAAAACAAATCAGTCAGTTAGACACTTAGGCTACCTAATGTTTTGTGATCGCTTGTTCCAATTTCTTGCTGCATAGTGAGCGAATGTTGCCTCTCCACTTTTGGTGCTCACTCTTGGAACAGTTAAAAGGCCAGCCTCAGATGATTTTAGGGATCTAGCAAGTTCATATAGATAGATATGTTAAAGATGTATTTTGGCCTTAAACCATTCAGAGATTTGTAGACCAGGAGCATGGTTTTAAAATCTATTCTGTGAGATACAGGGAGCCAGCAGCAGTGAACACCAACCACTAACTTCTTCTTTTTGGCTCCAAAGATAATAGTCTCAGTTTTGTCTTTGTTTAATTGTAAGAAATTCTGACACATCCAGTTATTAATTTGATCAATGCAGTCTGTAAGGGAGTCTATTGGTGCAAAACCATCTTAAGAAAGGGCTACATAAATGTGTGTGTCATCAGCATACATGTTATAAGCAACCTTCTTGTTATCCTGAATATGTTTGCGGCAGCATGTATAAATTGAATAAAAGAGGCCCCAAAATGGAACCTTGGGGAATTCCACCTGTCATGCTTGTGCGGTCAGATATATATATATATATATCCATGTCTAGGAGTATATCATGATCAACAGTATCAAATGCTTCAATAAGGTCCAATAGCACCAGGACTGAGACTTTTCCTGCATCAGTGTTAAGGTTAATGTCATTTAAAACCTTAATAAGAGCTGTGTCAGTGCTGTGATTAGGCACTTCAAGAGGTCAGGAATTCATTAAGCTGTTTATAGACCGTTTTCTCAATTACTTTACCTATGAATGGCTAAGCTGCTCCTTTTTAGTAGCAGTTTGACCACGGCAGTTTTCAATGTTTTTGGATAAGTGCCTGCTACAAGAGAACTATTTACAATTTGTAATAAATCCACCGCAAGACAGCTCAATATTGTTTTGAAAAAGGTTGTGGCTCGTGAATCCAGGTACAGTTGGAGGTTTTAAGGTTGTGTCCTGTTTCGTCAAGAGCCTTGAGATCAATGGTTTTAAAATGATACTTTTGTGATGCTGCTTTTGTGGGCTACCAGAGATGGAAGCTTGTTTCTATTTGTTATAATAGATTGTCTAATTGTTTTTATTTTGTTATTAAAAAACTATGCAAATTCATTGCCTTTTTCAGTGGATGGATGGCTCTAATTGAGCCTTCGGTTTGGTTAGTCTAGCAATAGTGGCAAAAAGACTGTGTATTATTAACATCCCTGTTAATACTATCAGAGAAGATTTGTGTTCTGCTCTGCAACACTCTTTTTTAACCACTGAACCAGCATTCCTCCAAGGAGCTCTTTCTTTACCAGAGATTAATTCGATTTTGACGTGTGCAATGTCATTAAGTATAGCAGTAGTTTTTGTGACAAAATCATGCAAAAGCTCTTTTACTGAGGCAGATGTGAGGCTGGGGTTAGCTGACATAATTTATATGTATTGGGTGCCAGTATCTTCACTACAGTATCTTATCTACTGTTCCTTAGTAAGTTTAGACTTACAGAGAGTAACCAGTAGGGTTAGGGTTAGAGGGAGAGATTCAGTTAAAGAAAAATGTGGTCAGACATAGCAAGTTAGCAACATTAATATCTGTAATAAATGAAGCATAAGGCCTCTGGTAATAAATAGATCTAGTGTGTGGCTCTGAACCAAAAGTGCCTATTAAATTCAGAAGACCTGTAGCAAGGCTGTCATTTACAATATCTGTATGGATATTAAAGTGGATACAGACAAGCAGTCATAGTCCATAGAAACAACAAGAGACAACTGTTCTCCAAATTCCTCAAGAAAAACAGCAGAGTTCTTTGGGGGCCTATTATAGATAGTAAGGAGTAATGCATTGGACAAAGTATTTAGTACAACAGTGAGATATTTAAATGAAGAAACATTTCCTAGGTTCACCTGTTTGCATTGAAAGTGGTCAGAAAAGATCATAGCGATCATAGCTTATTCCCTGGTTTCATTGCAAGGTGAAGTTCCGACTGGCCTGATTCTACAGTACAGCTGCCTGGTTGTTCATATCAAGCCAAGTCTTTGTGAGGAATAATAGGTCCAGGTTGTGCTGTGTAATAAGGTCACTGATCAGTAATTGGTTTAAAACACACACACACACACACACACACACACACACACACACACACACACACACACACACACACACACACACACACAAGCACAAGCACTTTTACATTTACTTTGACATTTTTGGCATTTAGCAGAAGCGTTTAACCAAACGACTTACAACAGATAATTTCAGTGTAACAATTTAATTTCAGTGAATCATCTATCCATCAATCATCATAAGAAAAAATAATCTGTGCCAAAACCAGGGGCCATTGGCAATCACAATGCTAGAAGATGGAAGAATTATTACTATTATTATTTATTTTTAAATTTATTTATTTTCAGTAGAGAAACTGTTGTGAGCTCTTTTGGAGGGACTAGGGGTGTAACGGATCACCTAACTCACAGATCGGATCATATCACGGTTTTTGAGTCACGGATTGGATAATTTTTCGGATCAACACAAAACATATTTTATTGTTACTGTTTTTTCCTTGAATTCTGTAAAAACACCACTTTTATTGGTTTGAAACAAAAAAACAACATTCAAGATGTCAAAACTGATCAAATACTATAGGCTATGTCATATTCTACACCCAACATTATACTGAAATACACATTCAACTTAAATTATAGTGTAAGAGAGAGGGAGGAGGCGCCTGGTTGCAGCAGTGAATCACTGGGCTCTTTAAAGCAGACGAATAAACATGTTTTATGCCACTTTTAACTAAATAATAAAGTGAAACCTTCCTTTATACATGGTATGTCGGGATATGTGCCAGATTGGTGCCTGAGTGACTCATGGAGTGCGCGTCATGGAGTGCGCGTCTGCAGCACAGGACTGCGCATCTCCCACTCTCACGGTGTCACAGTCACATAGCTTTCCGTTGCCACGGGAGGTCCACCTGTCTGTGGTGAGGGCAACAGAGCATGCATTGGCTAATTCGCCGACAATTTGGATCCACTCCTTTTCATAAAGATCGGGCACAACCTTCACTGAAGTGGGGGCTCGAGGGGATTTTGTAACGTGGCTCAATCACATTCATTCAGAGTATGGCCTCATGTCTGCCGCGATAAACTTCCCAATAGAATTGGTAATGGCTTTAGCCCGGTCTGATTCTGCAGGAAAGGGTTGCGTAAATTATGTTTGGAGAAGTTGTCGAGCTACCTTTTTCGTGCCTCCCGTCAACACACCAGGGTGATGTCACATCAAATGTGTGGCCACACTCTAATATTATTGCCTCCCTCCTACGACTTTCTCGTTGCACAATGCCGACACACCGTAACTTTACGACACGCCGCCAACGTTACTACTAGCACTCGCCATGATACACTTGTTGCTCTGGGTTGTAGTGAGTAAACAACAGTTTTTTTGCATTATGAACCTATCATTGCGCTTTAGAGTAAATCAAAGCACGCAACTGTCACGTCTATCTTTTCATGGCAACTCTACACATTGTGATTTACAAGAGATATGAACTAATATTAAGTAATATTATTACTTGGTTAAATTTTGCAATTGATCCGCGGTACACCGAACCGTGGAGGGTGATCCGTACGGATCACGGATCAGCCCTAGGAGGGACAGTTAAGGTGCTGTAGCCTGAAGAGATGGAGGTCTTCAGTCCACGGCGGAAGATAGAGAGTGACTCTGCAGT
The DNA here is from genome assembly GCF_963989245.1 of Nansenia antarctica. Classification (NCBI taxonomy): domain Eukaryota; kingdom Metazoa; phylum Chordata; class Actinopteri; order Argentiniformes; family Microstomatidae; genus Nansenia; species Nansenia antarctica. The sequence continues at coordinate 36,931,727 of NC_137678.1, read as the reverse complement.
CCTGACAGCAGTGGGAAGCTCGTTCCACCAGCAGGATGTCAGGACGGTAAAGAGTCGTGACCGAGTAGCATGACTGCTGCATCCCTGTAGAGGCTGTGGTGCCAGGCGGCCAGCCAAGGTGGAAAAGCTGAGTGACTGGGCAGGGGTTTGGAGGTTGACCATCCCTTGCAAGTAGGGAGGGGCTGTTCCGTTTCTTTCTTTGGGTGAATCCCAATTCACCACTCCGGCTCCTTTTTCACCCCTACGGCTCCATTTTGCGCGTTCACGTGTAGCCGTAGTGGCGTCCCAATTCATTACTCATTTAGGGTTAGGGGGAGGGTTAGGGTTTTCCATGGCTCCATTTGGAGAAAATCTTGACCCTCGTTTGATTCGGAGCCATGAGACTCCCTTCCGGCATGCATTGCGAAACATCTACAGAAATGTTCTTTTCGCTCTCGTAATACGGAAGCGAGCCTGAAATGTCTTTTACTTTTTCTGGAATTACTTGTAAATAAAGACTTGAAAAATTATAATAACCATCGTATTATCTTAGTTTAATGTCATTTCAATGCATTATAGACCTTTTCTTTACAACAAGCATAACAAAAAAAAATCGCTGTTATGCCGAGGTGCTTAACATAGAAAGTTCCACAGTCCAGCGCGCTTGGGACAGCGGGCAGGACACTGGAGCGCGTTTGTCACAGGCTGACAGTCACCGCGTTCCGCTGCCCCGGCGTCAGTCCCATGGAAGTGTCAAGCACAGCCTTCCCAATAGAAATAAATCGGTGCGCGATTCACATTTCAGAGATGTACAATCATGTTTATTTAGAAATAAATTATTACCTGTGGTGTTTGACAGCATGATAGGCGTGAATTCCCCCCCCCTTGGTGGTATATGACGCTATAGTTGTTATTATACCAAAACAACCGGCAATCTAATCCGAGCAGTTGTTATTATGTAGCCTAATATTATTGATGGATGTGCCATTTCTGATGGAGGGCAGTGAGTGGGAGACTCATCAAGGACATGTAGTTAATTAATGCAGTGGACAGCGGCTGTTTCTCCAGCATTCCTGTCACATCGGATTTCGTAACGCCATAAAAATATATCTGTGCTGTTATATATATATATATAAATTACATGTTATAAGGCTGATCTGCGCATGATAGTGCTGCATTTTGACATATTTCATGTTTCCGCCCGTTGATGGTATATGACGCTATAGTCAGTCCCAATGGTCCTCACACATTTTTAAGTGGGTATACAGAAATCCTTGGCCTTTCCTAGTGGGTATTAGGCGTAGTCCTGCGTATCACCTAGACTACACCACTGGAGCACAGGTTTCATACAGGTTAGAGCTTATTCTGTCATGGTCTGATAATGAAGCATTGTTCTTTTTTATTTGATGACTTGTTTGATCGATTGATAGCGTTCAAGTTCATTCAAGTTGTGAATGAATCGCGAGCGTCAATGCTTTTCTACGATACTACGTGTAATGTCACTTGGACATAGAATAATAAGACACTTTAGTCTGGGTTCAACAAAGGTATAACCAGTTTACTTCGGTTCTCTCGACACCTGTCAGTCACCTACTGGTATATCATGAACTCTCTCTAAGGCGCATGCGCTGTCCTGACTATGAATTAACCCATTCATTACACTACGGATGACGTATTAGTCGTGAAGGGTTGTCCCATTTCCCCCGGGGAACCACTACGGCTTGTGGCTCTGTTCGGAGGCCTTGGCTCCAAAGCGAGTGACTCCAAAACGAGCCGAAGTGGTAGAAAAGAGAATCGGGATTGGGCCTTTCTCTCTCTGTCTTTCTCTCTCTCTCTCTGTCCCCCCCGCCCCCGTTGTCATTCCAGTACTGACACCACCTCACCACCAGGTGGAGCTCTAGACCATGTGACTTATGTTGAAGCCAGTGATTACATCACTCAGTCATGTGACATCACACCTCACTGCCCTCCACACACACACACACACACACACACACACACACACACACACACGCGCAGTTTGAATAAATGCTGAAATTGTGTTTTTCTGGAAGGAAATGTTCCCTGTCGTAACTGCCAATCATATCAGACTGTGGGGAAATCGGGTCAGATTCCTCTACCTCTGGGCTCTCTCTCCCATCACACGCACACGCACACACACTACACACATCACACATCACACACACGCACACCGCACACACACACACACACACGTACACACGCACACACACACACACCACACACACGCACACACACACACACACACACACACACACACACACACACACCACTAGGTTGTCAGAGTCAGTCAGTCAGTCTCCGCCCTCACATCAAACTCCTTGTCTGTCAAATTTGACGCCGTAAGACACCATGGGACATGGAGGGCTGTCATTGGCTAACTGGGGTCAGGGCTGAGCTGTCATTGGTTGGGGTCAGGGCTGTTTGACAGGGTGAGGTCTCCTGCTGACACAATGACTTCATGTCCTGGTCCATATATGGTCGTGTCCTGGTCCATGAATGGTCATGTCCTGGTCATATATGGTCCTGTTCATGTTCTGGTCATATATGGTCCTGTTCATGTCCTGGTCATATATGGTCATGTCCTGTTCATGTTCTGGTCCATATGGTCGTGTCCTGGTCCATTATGGTCGTGTCCTGGTCATATGAATGAATGAATGAATGAATGAATGGTCTTTATTGTCATTGATATAGTACAGGTGTACCATACAAATGGTTTTTTACTTTTTTTTTATTTATTTTTTTACTAAAAACAAGAAGGGAAAAGAGCTGGTTTACATAAATAAAGGCTATGTACACTATCCACTATACTATACTATACAATTAAAACACTGTGCTGTACTCTATGCTATGCTATAAATATCCTAACATTTCCTATCTCTGAACTAGGGGTGGGCATCGACGATCGATAATTGATCGATAAGGATCTTGGTCGATCACAAAATAAAAAATTTGGTCATCACAAAAAACAAAAAACAAAAAAACTTTTTATTTTGTGATCGACCAAATTTTTTATTTTGTGATCGACCAAGAACCTTATCGATCAATTATCGATCGTCGATGCCCACCCCTACTCTGAACCTTATGTACCCGAGGGTTGTCATATTGCACATAGTGTTATTGCACATTCATTTAAAGTGTCGCAGTTTGCAGGTTTGAAATGTTCACAGTTGTGTTTCAGTATTGCACTTGATACAATCTAGTAGCTGCCATCAATTTGTCTAGATTGTCCAGGGCATAGAACCTAGGTCTTTGCTGTGTTCAGGGCCTGAATGGCCCTCGGGTAGAAGCTGAGCTTCAGTCTATTTGTCCTTGCGGACATGGTCCTGAACCGCCTGCCCGAGGGCAGCCGAACAAAGTGTTCGTTCCCAGGGTGGGATGGGTCTCTGGAGATCTTGGAGGCCTTCCTGAGGCAGCGTGTGTTGTACAGCTCTTCCAGAGAGGGGAGGGGGGCGCCGATGATCTTCTGGGCCGATCTCACAACTCTCTGTAGCGCTTTCATTTACATTTACATTTACATTTTTGGCATTTAGCAGACGCCTTATTCCAAAGCGACGTACAATCAATACATTTGAATACTAAGCATGTGAATCAGCAGTCCACTATTCGTTGCAGGAAGAGTACTCTAGCTCGGGCCCGGGGCCACTGATAGAAGGAAAAACCTTCTCCCTATTATCGCCTTCTACTAAAAAGTTTTTTTTTTTTTTTATTACTGGAGAAACTGAGAAACAGTACAAGGGGGGCAGTAGAAGTTCTTAGGGACACAGTAAAGGGGAAAGCGGGTGTCATTAGGAGACGTAGTGGTGAGGGTCAGAAGATGTCTCAGGAGGAGCAGTTAAGATGTAACCTGAAGAGATGGGTCTTCAGTCTACGACGGAAGATGGGTAGTGACTCTGCCGTTCTGACAGCCGTGGGGAGCTCATTCCACCAGCGGGGAGCCAGTGTTGTGAAGAGACGTGATCGGGCAGCCCGACTGCTGTGTAGAGGAGGTGGGGCCAGTCGGCCAGCCGAGGTGGAGGAACGGAGTGAGCGGGCAGGGGTTTGGGGGGTTACCATTTCCTTCAGGTAGGCAGGGACTGTCCCTTTAGCTGCCTGGTATGCAAGCACCAGGGTCTTGAATCTGATGCGAGCTGCTATCGGGAGCCAGTGCAGGGTGCGAAGGAGAGGGGTGACATGCGAGTATTTGGGGAGGTTGAATACCAGCCGGGCAGCAGCATTCTGGATGAGCTGCAGAGGTCTAATGGCTGAAGCAGGGAGCCCAGCCAGGAGTACATTGCAGTAATCCAGGCGGGAGATGACCAGTGCCTGGGTCAAGAGTTGCGCTGCCTCTCTGGTAAGGAATGGTCGTATCCTTCTGATGTTGTAGAGGAGGAATCTGCAGGAGCGAGCCGTTGCTGCAATGTTCTCCGCACAGGATAGTCGGTTATCCAGGATCACTCCAAGGTTCTTGGCTGTCAGGGAGGGGGTTACAGTAGAGTTCTCCACTGTGATGGAGAAGTCTTGGAGAGGGCAGGCTTTCCCGGGGATGAAGAGGAGCTCGGTCTTGTTAAGATTGAGCTTGAGATGGTGGTCAGCCATCCAAGTTGAAATGTCAGCGAGACATGCTGAGATACGGGTTGCCACGTGTACATCAGACGGGGGGAAGGACAGGAAGAGTTGAGTGTCGTCTGCGTAGCTGTGGTAGGAGAGCCCATGTGAAGAGATTACCGAGCCAAGAGACTTGGTGTAGAGGGAGAAGAGTAGGGGCCCTAGGACGGAACCCTGGGGAACTCCAGTGGAGAGGGTTCGTGGAGAAGATAGCGATTCTCTCCAGGTCACCTGGTAGGAGCGGCCCGCCAGGTAGGAAGAAAACCAGGAGTGTGCGGTGCCAGAGATGCCCAGGTCTGAGAGGATGGAGAGAAGGATCTGGTGATTGACTGTGTCGAAGGCAGCAGACAGGTCGAGGAGAATGAGAACAGAGGAGAGGGAGGAAGCTTGGGCAGAGTGGAGGGCTTCCGTGACAGCAAGGAGCGCAGTCTCAGTGGAATGCCCAGCCTTGAAGCCGGATTGGTGGGGGTCTAAGTGATCCATCTTCCGGAGATAGTCAGTCAGTTGTTTAGATGCCGCGCGTTCAAGGGTTTTGGAAGGGAAGGAGAGAAGGGATACCGGTCTGTAATTGTGGACAGATGATGGGTCAAGGGTAGGTTTCTTGAGGAGAGGCTTGACTCTGGCTATTTTGAAGGCCGCTGGGACAGATCCAGTGGATAGGGAGGAGTTGATTAGGGTGGTAAGGTAAGGAAGGATGTCGGTGGAAATGGATTGGAGAAGAGGGGAGGGGATGGGGTCAAGAGGGCATGTGGTTGCCCGCTTTGATGTGATAAGTGTGAGAATCTCATCGGGGGAGAGGGGGGAAAAAGATGACAATCCAGAGATCGAGTGTCGAGGGGAGAGTTTGGAAGGGGTGTTAGCATTGTTAGTGGGAACAGTGTTAGCATTGTTAGTGGGAGGAGGGAGCGGTGGGGGGAGAAAGGTGCTGCTGATGTCGTCCACCTTTTTTTCAAAGTAGGTGACAAAGTCATCGGCGGACAGGGAGGAAGGAGGAGGGGGAGGAGGTGGATTAAGGAGTGAAGAGAAAGTGGAGAACACTTTCCTCTCTGCGGCTGTGCAGCTGGAGAACCACACGCAGATGCAGTAGGTGAGGATGCTCTCCACTGTGCAGCGGTAGAAGGTCACAAGTAGGGATGGGACGATTATCGTGTTTATCGTTAATCGCGATAAAAACACCCGCGATAACTTTATCGTGGAGAATTGTAATTAGTTGAATAATCGTCATAATCGTTTTTTTTATTTTTTTATTTTTTAATTATTATTATTTTTAAATGACTGGACTTTTTAAATAGGCACTACATTTTATAAACACTGCTTTGTCTGACTGGTGGTCCCCAGCTGATGACCCAGTTAGGCCCACATAGGTGTTCAGTGAGGTGTCACAGCACACCTGTTCTAAAGGCACTGTTGGAGGTGCGTCAGGCAGCAATGCCCAGCAGGAGTACCATCACCTGTATCATGATTTGATCTGTCTGTTTTTATTGTATGTCTCCTTTGGTTCTTTTCACCCCGCCTTTATCCTAGGTTTCTCTTTATATCCTGGGTTTCTCTTTATATCCTGGGTTTCTCTTTATATCCTAGGTTTCCCTTTATATCCTAGGTTTCTCTTTATCCTAGGTTTCTCTTTATATCCTAGGTTTCTCTTTATATCCTAGGTTTCTCTTTATATCCTGGGTTTCTCTTTATATCCTAGGTTTCTCTTTATACTACATCCTACTATACTACATCCTACTATACTACATCTTACTATACTACATCACACTATACAACATAACACTATACAACATAACACTATACTACATCACACTATACTACATCACACTATACAACATAACACTATACAACATAACACTATACTACATCACACTATATCATACTATACTACATCCTAGATAGTATATCATACTATACTAGCCTACCTGAAATCAAACAGCCAAATACAAAAAAAAAAAGAATAAAGATTAAATGGAATTTAATTCATCCGTGGTTAATAGCTACTCGGGTCTTTTTTGGCTAAAGCATTGCGTTTTTTTTGTTTTTTTTTAAAATTCTCGCGATAATATCGTGGATCGCGATTATTTTGCCCACGATAATCGTGACATTACATTTTCTAATCGTCCCACCCCTAGTCACAAGTAGGGATGCACGATATTATCGGCACCGATATTTATCGGCCCGATAATGGGAAATTAATGTTTATCGGTATTTATCGGTTTTATAAAATTTTAGCCGATATTTAGCCGATAATGAAGCCGCAGTGTATAGACGAGACGAGAGCGAAACATGCCTTCCCCGGTGGCGAATTTGCGGAACCTAGGATGGTAGGGGAAGGTAGGGCAATACCGCTACCTGATTGGTTGGCGAAGCAGGGAAGGTAGGGCAATACCTCGCCAGCCAATGAGGGGGCTCTTCACGAGTGCTTCGCCAACCAATCAGGTAGCGGTATTGCCCTACCATCCCCTACCATCCTAGGTTCTGCAAATCCGCTCCCCGGTGTGGACATTCTTCACAGTTTCTGAGGCAGATAGTGCGTTTGCAATTTGCAAAAGTTCGGAGAGGAGGGCAAAGGTCTACGAGTTACAACACAACGAATCTCACCTTAAGATTCACCATTGCAAGCACGCTGTATGGAAGGAATATCAAGCACTAGGTAGCCTAGCCGCGGTGGTAGCCTAGCCTTCAGAACGTAGCCTAGCCGCGGTGCCTATTGAACACGCATTTGAAAACTGCAGGAAGACAGCAGACAGCTCAAAGGCTCAAGCAATCAATGAAAAAATAATGGAGTTTATGGCCCTCGACGACCAGCCTTTCTCTGTAGTAGAAGATAAAGGATTTCGCCAGCTAATTTCACATTTAGAGCCCCGGTATACACTCCCAAGTCGCCGCTATTTTGCAGACGTGTGCCTGCCTGCTATGTATGATACAGTCGCCACACACATCCATAGTCTGATCGATACTAGCGTAAGCCAGATAAGTTTTACCACGAACATATGGACTTCTGACGTTAGTCCAGTCAGTATGCTTAGTTTGACGGCCCAGTGGCTGGATGAGGACTTCATTACTCTTAGGTGAGCCTTTTTTGTTTTCATAAAAGGAGGCCAGATCTTGGCTAAAAAAAGCATTGTGCACTGTCTATAACAGATTCTGTTTGTTAGAGGAAATAATAAATGAACATTTGAAGAGTCAGAAGTGTTCTCTTTGTTGTGTTAACAATAGTGATGTAAGTTAGATTTGGTGAGATCACTATGGAATATTAAATCATCAATCTTTGCTCACTACATAGCCTTTCTTACCTTCAGGTGTGCTTGAACTACAGGTTATCAACTGTGAAATTATATCTGAATGGTCTTTATTGTCATTGATATAGTACAGGTACCAAACAACGAAATTTGGGAGGGGGGTCTCCCCTGGTGCTAGGAAAGAAATGTTTTAATAATATCGGTTATCATATCGGTTATCGGCCACGAGAAGCGAGTAAACATCGGTATCGGTATCGGTTGGAAAAAATGCATATCGTGCATCCCTAGTCACAAGCAGCTCCTGTTTGAGGTGGTATTTCCTGAGGACTCTCAGGAAGTAGAGCCGCTGTTGTGCCTTCTTGATGATGGCTGCTGTGTTGGTCTTCCAGGACAGGTCATCCTGTATGTGCACCCCCAGGAATCGGAGGGTTGAGACTCTCTCCACGCTCCCTCCATCGACGAGCAGGGGCTGGACCTCAGATTTTTTCCTCCTGAAGTCCACGATGATTTCCTGGGTCTTTGACTGGTTCAGCAGCAGGTTGTTAACCTTGCACAGCTTGCCCAGCTGCTCCACCTCATCCCTGTAGGCCGCCTCGTCCCCCCCCGAGATGCAGCCCACCACGGTGGTGTCGTCTGCAAACTTTACGATGGAGTTGCTGGGGTGGACGGGGGTGAAGTCGTAGGTGTAGAGGTTGTAGAGGATGGGGCTTAGCACGCAGCCCTGGGGGGACCCAGTGCTGAGTCTGAGGGCTGTGGAGGTGTGGGAGCCCACCTGCACCCTCTGGGGGCGGTCAGACAGGAAGTCCTTGTATGGTCAGGTGCAACGGTCTTACGGTTTTATATTGAACCGTACGGTTCGCCATCCACGGTTCAATAGTAGTACTGAATGTCGGTTTTTCGGTATGACGTAGACCTATGACGTAGACCTAGATATGACGTAGATTTTGAGTATGTAGTGCGTTCACACTGTACAGTATGCGAGATTTGATTATATGAGAAATTTAGTAGGCGAGCAATATTTCCGGGAAAATGTAAGTTTGTTACGATGGACACTAGCTCGGGTACTATTCCCCAAAATGCATTTCGCGTCCAGGGTTGCCAGATGGGGCGGGTTACCGCCAGTGGCGTAGCGCAAAATCCCGGGGCCCCCCCGCAAGGTGGCGGCGGGGGCCCTTTCGCAACGGAGTAAAAAAAAAAATAAAAAAAATAAAAACCTGCGTTTTTTAGAGGCCGATGCGTTATTGACGTTGCGAAATTTCGCAATATGCACTCTACATTCTAAATGCTTGACTTAGCAAAAGGTACAAACAAGTGAGAGCAATAGCCTATAACTAAAACCAAATGGTAGACTACACTACATCAGTAGAATGTATTATAAGTAGAATAGTACAAGCTTTATTTCTTTTAACAAAGTGTGGTGTGCACAGCAGTGTGATATCTGTAAACATATCTGTAGACTCTCCGCTAAGGGTTGCCAGATGGGATTGAGAATTTCCAACCTAACCAATCTAAAAACGTCTAAATCCACCCAAAACCAGCCAATCTGGCAACCCTGTCTCCGCTGCATCAGAGTCTACTTGTTGCGCAAAATTGGCCAGGGTTAGTCAAATCCTTTGTTGGACATATCAAATAATATTCTTACCTTTAACAATGACCAAAACATCCTCTCCTCCTGGCATTGGTCTGTGCGAAGTCCTTCACTATGTTTGTTAAGTCCAATTGACGTGCGCGCTGGCTTTCAATGCTGAGCATCGCTAGTCCGGATAGTCTGTCCTGGGACATGGTGCTTCTCAGATAGCTTTTGATAATTTTCAGTTTCGAAAACGATCTCTCTGCACTTGCCACTGTGACAGGTATGGTTAAAAAAAGCTTGAGAGCAGTAGCCACGTCTATGACACTGGGCAGGATAGATGCATGTCTCAGGAGCAGGAGCTCTGTCAGATCTTTGATTGAACCCTTTTCAATACGTTTTATTTCTGACCTCAGAGCATTTCGAAAGAAGCTGTGATGGAAAATCAGAAGAAAGGTCATTATTGTAGATCAAGGCTAGTGTCTCAGCGGATGCGTGCAACGCATCATCCTTTGCCTGTATGAGTTCACTGGGATGTAAACAACGGAATCTCTTTGCAACTGTATCCATTCCTCTGAATCGGTGTCTGAGTTGGGAAACAATGGTGTCAATGCACACAAAAAAGACTCCTGTTTTAAAGCTTTCCTCTGGACTTGTGAGACGCTGATCCTCACTGAGTTCATCAAAGTGACGCTTTGTACGTCTTGTGCGCTTCTGGGTGAAATGACAGTTTGTGCGAGATCCAGCCCCTGCTCATCGACGGAGAGAGCGTGGAGAGAGTCTCAACCCTCCGATTCCTGGGACACAACATGCGGGATGACCTGGCCTGGAAGGACAACACTAAAGGCACCATCAAGAGGGCACAACAGCGGCTATACACCCTGAGATGCCTCAGGAAACAACACAACAAGCAGGAGATACTGGTGGCCTTCTACCACGGCGCAGTGGAGAGCATCCTCACCTTCGGCATCTCCAACTGGTTCCACAGCTGCACAACAGCGGAGAGAAACGAGCTACAGAGAGTCGTGAGAACAGCACAGAAGATCACCGGCGCCCCCCTCCCCTCTCTGGAGGAGCTGTACAACACACGCTGTCTCAGGAGGGCCTCCAAGATCTCCAAGGACCCGACCCACCCTGGGCACGTACACTTTGTCAAGCTGCCCTCGAACAGGAGGTACAGGACCCCGGCCGCTAAGACAAACAGACTGAAGGACTGCTTCTACCACAGAAAAGGCCTAAGTTCTGGGCCCAGGACAGTCCGGACGGATTGTATGGCAGCTAGTGCTGAGGCACAAACATGTACATTTTCAAGCCTGCAAACTGTGACACTTTAAAATAATGTGAAAAAATACTTTTTGTGCAATATGACAACCCTAGTTGACTATCTGTGCAGTATAGTACAGTGGATTGTGTACATAGCCTTTATTGATGTAAACCAGCTCCTTACCTTCTTGTGATTTTATGCATCTATGCTTTTTCTAAAATGTGTTTTCTTTTTCCTTTTCCTAACACCAGGGGAGCCACCCCTCCTAAATTTCGTTGTTTGGTACCTGTACTGTAGCAATGACAAATAAAGTCCATTCCATTCCAAGCTGCAAGTTCCTGTGCTGCGCTTTTTATGTGTTCGAACTCACCCCTTAGCTGCGATAACGTGTTGCACGCCGTGCTGAGTAGGCCTGCTGCATGGAAAAGGTCCATGTCTTTCTTCTGAAGTAACTTAGACACTATATTGATAGACTCCAGAATCTTTTCCTGCATCACAGTAATCATTGCGAACTCGAAGGTTTCAATTTACTTAATAAGTCCAGTGGCTTCTGCGCGTTCATCTGGTTTAGTCGATTGAAGACTGATTTTGGCCAGTGCCTGTAAGATGTCAGCATAGCGAAATCGAAGCGCGTGAATAGCATCGTGCCTAGAGCTCCAGCGCATTGGACAAAGTCGTTTTAGTGTTGGCTTCGAATTAAAATGGTTTTCCAACATTTCCCATCTTTTGATGCTCTGACTAAAAAAAGTAAAGTCTCTGGACAATGTCATAGTAGTTATTGATTTCTGCAATCGGTTGGCAAGCATCGTTCAACACTACATTCAGATTATGTGCAGCACAATGTATATATACAGCAGTGGGTTCTTTGTCGAGGATCCGTTTCTGCACACCAGAATAAATGCCACTCATCAAGCTGGCTCCGTCATATCCTTGCCCTCTGCATTTTTTAATTGACAGCCCATCCCTCTCTATCGTTTCAAGGATATTTGCTTCTAGTCCTCCTGCCGAATGATCTGAGACATTCTCAAATCCTAAAAAACTCTCATTAATGTCAACTCCGGTAGCGTTGTCGTTGTCGTCTTTACGAATTGTGATATATCTGAAAACTTGACTGAGTTGATCGACCTTACCTAAATCCTGAGTAGTGTCCATTATTATAGAATAAAATTCGGCTTCCTTTATTTCATTAACAATCTGGTCCCGTACTTTCTGTGATAGCAACGCAATCAATTCGTTTTGAATTGTAGGGCTTAAATAATTAACGTTGCTTCTTCTATCAAGTAACTCTTGCAAAATGGGATCATATCGAGCTAACAACTCTATTACTGACAAAAAATTCCCACTGTTTATCTCACCCAGTTTCTCACGATGCCCTCGAAAAGCAAGGTTACAAGAAGCCAATGTCAGTGTGACGTCTGTGATCCTGGTTAAGACTTGGGTCCAAAAGCTAACCTGACGTTTGTACTCGCTATCAAGTTGTGCATCCACTGTAAGGTCGTTTTTCCAGGTATCGTATGCCACACATGCTGCTAGATGACTGCGGGACGATTCGTGTTTCTTTATTTTGCCTGAGAGGCCTTGCCAGTCATTAATTCCGACAGTCCAGGAGAGCTGGTGGGATGGGCACCTCCTATCCGCAAAAAGCCAACACGGTTCACAATAGACACGGTCCATCTTTGGAGAATAGCATAGCCATTTACGAGGGATCTTACAACCCAGTTTAGACCGTTTGCAATAATAATCTTGTGAGAAACATCTGCCGTTTTTATCCCTCGGAAAGGGTCCCTCGGGTTTACACGATCCCAACTCAAGTACGGTCCTCTTTAGCATAGGATCCGTTAAATCCACTGGGAAATTGGCTCTGTCTGATGGATAGTGTTCACCTGTGGTTGTTGTTGCCTTCTCTAGATTAATAATAGCATCCTCAGACTCCTCGCCTGGTTGATCAGTGGGAGTGCAGCTAGTAGACTGGTCAGGTGGCGGGTCCTCGTTGTCGTCGGCCGGGTCAGCCTGCGCCATGCCAGCTGCAGTAACAATGGCCTCCACAGTGGTGCTGCTAGGAACAGGTGCATCGACGACGTTTGTCCCTGACCCAGTGCTAATCGCATCCCTACCCGCGTTAGTCTCAGAAGCTGCATTGGGTAATAGAAAAGATGAATTTTTTCTATGTTTCACTTAGGGATGCTCCGATCTGGATTTTTGGGGCCGATACCGATCACCGATTTTTTTCCTCAAGATCAACCGATACCGATACCGATTTTTAAAAAAAATACATAACTGTAGGCCTACTGACTGGATAGCCTACATATTTTTTGCTTTTTAGACAAAAGTTTTGATCCATTAGGCACCAAGCAAACGCAGACCCATTTTTATGGCATAGTAAAAGTCTGGCCTATCACCCAGTTAGGGCCTGAAGCCCAAGTCAGTCGATATGGCTGTATAAAAGACATCATAAACGTGGCCTTCATGGTTTACATACTGTTACGTCCTCCTATGTTTTCTGTTCAGTTATCTGTCTTCCCCAGGGGGAAAAAAAAGAAGAAGAAGAAAAAAAAAAAAAAAAAAAAAAAAAAGATCGTTTTTTGCGATCGGCCATTTTTTCCGATCACCGATCGAGTCATTTGGAGTGAAATCGGCCGATTTAAATCGGTGGCCGATAAATCGGAGCATCCCTAGTTTCACTGAACTTTGTTCCTTTTTATAGGAAAGTTCCCGTTTTTGCGCACCGCTGAGGTATTTTCGCTTGCTCATTCTCCTTGTGTCTCGCTGCCAAGTGACTGACAAGTGACGTGTGACGTCAAAGTCATGTTGCAATTGGATACGGCTAACTATGTATATATTTTTAAATATAGGCCTATATATTAAAATTAAGGTTGACACAATGAAGGACCACTTATTTTCTTTGTTTTATATAAAAAATAAAAATAAAAATAAAAGTTTGTATCCAATGTTAGGGGGCCCCCCTAGTGGCTGGGGCCCCCCCGCGGTGCGTCGCTTGCGGGCCCGTCCGCTACGCCACTGGTTACCGCTGAATGGGCTACTTGATTTTGAGGTTATACAAAGTTTAGGCTGTAAATTGTCAATCCCATCTTTTTTCCCAATTAACATGGTGAAATGCATTCTTAAACAAGGCTACGTGTCATGATTACAAATATGCCACTTGAAATGCATGAAATCCAAGTTTATTTGTGTCTTACACACATGTTCACCTAGTATTTGACTGCTTGTAACCCAATCACGAATGATCCCAGTATTGTAGCTTCAGACGGACAAGTTGGTTGTAGTGCTTGCCCACGATATGTTATTGCTCATATATATTTATTTGAATCATGTTATTTTACCAACTGTTAAGACAACAATATAGTAAGCTAGTTACTTGAGCTAGCTAAAGATATTGGCCCCCCAAATCATTTTACAACGTGTTGTAATTATGTTACGATGTTTCTGTCGAGTGAGTGAAGGTAAGCAACGTAGGGTGCGTTCGTAAAATCGCTCTGAGAGCGCCGGAGCGCACACTGGGTGCAACGTCATAAAGGGACCAGGTAATTTGATTGGACAAGAGGCATTCCATGAGTGCTGATCATATTTCCAGGGCGAATTTATGAACGCAGCTAGCGAACAGAAGACGCAAAAAATCGTCAGATCAGATATATAAACGGGTTATTTTGGTAAACTGGACATATTTTGGGAATATATGTGGTTACTTTCTCGCCTGAAAACATATTAAAACTTCATAAAATGACATGTTAACACTTGTAAAGCCAAAATTACATATTTTAGCTAATGGAGGGTTCTCCAGCTGCACAACCGAGAGAAATGCGCTACAGAGAGTCGTGAGAACAGCCCAGAAGATCACCGGCGCCCCCCTCCCCTCTCTGGAAGAGCTGTACAACACACGCTGTCTCAGGAAGGCCTCCAAGATCTCCAGAGACCCAACCCACCCTGGGTACGAACACTTTGCCCGGCTGCCCTCGAAAAGGCGGTACAGGACCATGGCCGCAAGGACAAACAGACTGAAGCACAGCTTCTACCCCAGGGCCATCCAGGCCCTGAACACAGCAAAGACCTAGGTTCTGGGCCCTGGACAGTCTGGACGGATTGATGGCAGCTGCTGGATTGAAAAAATCAGGTGTAGTGCTGAGGCACAAATGTGTACATTTCAAGCCTGCAAACTGTGACACTTTAAATGAATGTGCAATAACACTATGTGCAATATGACAACCCTAGTCGTCTTATCTGTACAGTATAGTATAGTGGATAGTGTACATAGCCTTTATTTATGTAAACCAGCTCCTTCCCTTCTTGTGTTTTTTTGTTTTTCTTTCTTTCCTAGCACCAGGGGAGCCACCCCTCCCAAATTTTGTTGTTTGGTACCTGTACTATAGCAATGACATTAAAGACCATTCATTCATTCATTCATTCATTCATTCATTCAAAATGGAGGTTTAAATTCGCCGCTCCCGGCGAAATGCATTCTGGGAGGCAGTATGCATACAGTGTAAATGTTCGGCTGGTTTTCACATACTTATTATGAATTTAGTAGGCACTGGCAGTATGCAGTATATACTCATTGAGTATGCTAGTATGCAGTATGCTAGTATACCATTCCGAACACGACCATGGCCTCAGGGGCCTCATTTATAAAGCATTGCGTACCTACGCACCTTTGCAAAGCAAGAACAAGAAACACGTCACCAACATTCGGATTTATAAAACGGTGCGCACGCCAGTGGAATTTGCAAGCTCCACGCCTGCTTCCCTTTATGAATCACAATCAACTCTAATGTTGCACATGTGAACGAGCGTCTTGTCCCACCCCTTTTTTTTGTGTGACTTGCGTAACATTTTAGGGTTGCGCAACATTTTAGGGTTGTTTGGGATTTATAAAGGGAAGCAGGCGTGGGAAGAGTGGCCCGCAAAGTCCACTTGCGGCGCACCGTTTTATAAATCAGAATCTTGTGTGCGTAAATGTTCTTGCTTTGCGTACGATGAAACTCTCTTCTCTCGTCTATATAATATCTATGTTCCAGGCGCAAATTTGGGATTTATAAAAAAGGAACTTGGCGTGAAACTGTGCGCACGAGTCTAAGCACACTGGCACTCATGCGTACGCATAGAAACTGGAGAAATGAGCAACTGCGACTCCGCTGGCAGAAGGATGAAAGAGGAGAAATGCTTTGAAATGGATACCATTTCCACCGACATAAGAAATATTGCCTCTCACGTATTATGAAGGACTGCACACAAAGGATACGTGCACACTGCTTATTGGTCCTTGACCTGTACGCATCACACTATATATACCCAGTGAGCAATAGACGTCTTTTCAACCTCGCGTCTACAATATAAACCAATATAGACCAGCTATATTACGGCTATATTTTCTACTTATCTTAAATGCATGAAAACCGTTATTAAACCCCTCTAAACTGTCAGAATACGTCCCAGACGTCATGTAGTATGAGATTCCATGTAGTCTAGCATAGTTATTCATGCGGAAGTGGTGGTTTAAATTGCGTCTATACGTCGCTGTCCTTTAACCCAGATAAATGCTGTCTGTGTCTAAACCTGTTTTAGTCTAGCAGCACTTTGAGTTTAAATTAATACCCTAAACGCCTGTAGATTGTCAAAATATGTACCAGACCGTCATTTAGTCTGAGATTCCATGTAGTCCAGCATAGTTATTCATGCGGAAGTGGTGGTTTAAATTGCGTCTATACGTCGCTGTCCTTTAACCCAGATAAATGCGGTCTGTGTCTAAACCTGTTTTAGTCTAGCAGCACGTTGAGTTTAAATGAATACCCTAAACGCCTGTAGATTGTCAAAATATGTACCAGACCGTCATTTAGTCTGAGATTCCATGTAGTCTAGCATAGTTATTCATGCGGAAGTGGTGGTTTAAATTGCGTCTATACGTCGCTGTCCTTTAACCCAGATAAATGCGGTCTGTGTCTAAACATATTTTCTACTTATCTCAAATGCATTAAAACCGTTATTAAACCCATTCTATTGTCCTTACGCTCTACTCTATGACTATGAGGCTGGGAAGACAAATCGGCAACACACTACATGAACTGAATTGAGATTATATAGAAAAATAGTCATAGTACCAGGTGTTGATGACTGCAGAGGAGAGTCTATCATTGTAGAGTCATCAGTGGCTTTTCAAACAAAGATCAAAGCACATGAACAACTTTAAACAGGAACAAGTAGCACAGAATGAGAGGAAAGACCAGTTATATTTTAAAAATACAAACGCATTGCTTACAGGCATATTCTTCTTTGTCCTTTTCTTTTAATTCAAAGAGGTCCATAGAAACTGATCGTTAAAACGAAATATCGTTAAAATGTGCTTTCTTAAATACAAAAAACGTCACATAATAATCGCATTACGTTTTGCTACATGTAACCTGTTGGTTATTATTTCCAGTTTGCGGCTAATGTAATTTTGGTTAACAAATGCTTTCTTTCGCTACGATTGGAGACGGGTTACCACGTGACCATGGGACGTATTGAATTTCCCGGTTGGAACAGTGAAAAGTAGTATTTTTGGGATGTTTTGTACATTGGCACTACATTATTATTGTTAAAACACTATTCCACTAATACCATTATTATTATATAGTGGAATGCCTATAGAAACTATTGTTGTGGTTAAACCGTGACCTACATTGACGTGCCAGAGAATGACTACCCTCCCTCGAAACCATCGCGGGTATCGCTTCTCGGTCTTTTGGCTAAGATCAAGTGTATCTGTTCTTATCAGTTTAATATCTGATACGTCCCCTACCCGGGGACGTTATATTAAATTGATTTTTGGAGCAGGGAGATGGAATAGGGGCTTGCTCCGTCCACACCACGCATCGACCTGGTATTGCAGTACCTCCAGGAACATAATATTTCAACGGCATTTCAAGGTCTAAATATACGCCAAATTGGAAATTGAAACAACGTCTATGTTTAGACGTTGAAATGCCGTTGAAACATAGACAGGGAAACAACGTCTATGTTTCAACGTCTAAACATAGACGTTGTTTCAATTTCCAATTTGGCGTATATTTAGCCTCGATTTCGCCTAGACGTCTACAGGCCATTTAGACGTTGTTTAGACGTCTAATCAACGTAAAATTGCTCACTGGGATATCTTTACTGTACATATCATATTGATTTTCATGCAAATATATTTACTTTTTACATTCATATTCATTGCACGTAGCGCGAGGTTGACCACCGTCCGCATTGACTTCACAGTAATGTACCTCTTCATAAGGGTAACATTCCCGATAAGTCCAATGATTGCAATATCCATACAATGAAGAACATGAACAGGCCCACTGTAGACAATTGACTATCATCCCCAAGTACACCCCATCCGCATGTATACGGACTACAAAAACTTTAAGCGCACAGACACTTTATTACTGAACTATCTATTAGTTGCATCACTAGTGTATCCTGTCTTAGCTGTAATATTGTCACTTTTATCTTGTATTATGCCCATTGCCTTATGTCTTGTGCTGCAATGTCAGGAACCGAAGCGTACGAATTTTACTCTCTTAATGTAACGTAACAATAAACTTGAAACATGCTTGGCTTTTCTACAATGCAGGTTAGATTACGAACTGCATTTCCTTGTGACAACCTTGGTACTTGTCAATGACAATAAGATTGAATCTAATCTAATCTAAAAGAAAAAACATGATTTAGCATAATAAATACAAAGGGAGATATCTGTTTTGCAAAACAACCCCTCAAATATGTTGTACAGTTTAATCGGGAATCATATTTAATTGAATTTGGAATTATTAAACAATACTTGAATGTTATGAAATGTAATATCATAAATAATAAGGTGAACACGTTGTCGATACAGTCTGGAACATAGCCTAGATATTATACGAGAGTTTCATATATCTATGTGTTCGTTAAGCGGAACTACTGCGCAGAAATTTACTGGGTGATTATATATATTTTTTGCCTTCTGTCGGGCATTTCACTGACCAATAATAGGCAAAGCATGGGTGTTAAAATGGGTGGGGCGAGACGCTCGTTCCCGTGCGCAACATTTTAGGGTTGTTTGGGATTTATAAAGGGAAGCAGGCGTGGGAAGAGTGGCCCGCAAAGTCCACTTGCGGCGCACCGTTTTATAAATCAGAATCTTGTGTGCGTAAATGTTCTTGCTTTGCGTACGATGAAACTCTCTTCTCTCGTCTATATAATATCTATGTTCCAGACTGCTTCAACAACGGAGTCAGTTTAAACGTGATTCGTCCTACTGTTCACCTTACTATTTATGATAATACATGTCATAACATCCAAGTATTGTTTAATAATTACAGATTACAATTAAATATGATTCCGGATTAAACTGTACAACATATTTGAGGGGTTGTTTAGAAAAAACAGATATGCCTATCTCCCTTTGTATTTATGATCTTATATCAGGTTATTTTTCTTTTATATTAGATTAGATTCAATCTTATTGTCATTGACAAGTACCAAGACAAGGAAATGCAGTTCGTCATCTAACCAGATGCATTTCATGATCATCAGTGCATTGTAGAAAAGCCATGAATGTTTCAAGTTTATTG
Source organism: Nansenia antarctica (assembly GCF_963989245.1). Lineage (NCBI taxonomy): Eukaryota > Metazoa > Chordata > Actinopteri > Argentiniformes > Microstomatidae > Nansenia > Nansenia antarctica. Next base: position 36,912,479 of record NC_137678.1, on the reverse strand, counting down.
TTACGTTAGTGATTGCATTACACTGCAACGTATTTCTCGTAAGAGAATAACATTCTTAGTGAAGGGTATACCGCCTGTCCACTAGGTGGCAGTATCTCGTTTGCTATGCTGTCCGGCTCAGTCAGGAGTCGGCCATGTTTATTTGTTTAGTGTCAGTCAGACGTTCATGTTACGGTGGCCGTCTATCGAGCTGTCCACCTAATTCCTGTAAGTTGGTTATTCTAATGTTTCTGGTTAAGTTATATATTTACATTTACCCTGCTTATACTTTATCTCAATTCATGCTTCTATTGTTTGTATATTTGCAGGGAGTTTTCATCTTTGTCATTAAACACTTCATTGACATTGAGGAGCGTATTTCTTCATGAAAACGCCAGGAATTCTTCCAGGAAGCCATGGTCGTCGTTGCATGCTCTGTCCCTGGCTGCGCTTTCGGAACTGAAAACGTGTCCGAAGCACTCGCCATTGCCCTGTTGACTAATCATGGATTTGCCCATCAACGCACATCGCCTGTCACAGCCGCGCCGACCCCCCGAGGCCCGAAACTGGATCGGCCTAAAGTCGACGTAAGCGTATCGATTGAGGAATGGAACGTGTTCATCCGTCGTTGGGACGTCTTCTGCACTGGCTCAGGCATAGGAGCCGCCGAGGCCCCTTTCCAGTTGTTTCAGTGCGCTGGGCCTGAACTTGGTGACAGCCTGTTGAAAGTCAACCCCAACGCCGCTTCCGAACCTTTGCCACACCTAATTGCCGCCTTACGTTCACTAGCAGTCATCCCAGTCGCCACATGTGTCCTGCGCACCGAGCTGCTCCAGCTACGCCAGGAGCGTGATGAGACATTCCGCGCCTTCACTGCCAGAGTACGGGGGAAAGCGGAGACATGCGCCTATGTTACAGTATGTGGGTGTGGCGAGGATGTGGACTATACCGACCACATCATCCGCGACGTTCTAGTCAATGGCATCTCTGATTCGGACATTCGCCGAGAGGTACTAGGGACGCCAGACATCCTTAAAATGCCAGTGAATGACGTGGTTGCACTCGTCGAAAATAAAGAGATGGCCCGCAACGCTTTCCCGTCATCCGCCCTTTCGGCCATGTCGTCACTCCAGCGCTTGACAAAGAGTCCACAGGCGAGCCCCACCCCGACCCCAGGCCCAGCGGACGTGGCTAAACGAGCCCCGTGCCCAGAGTGTAAGAACCTTTAATGTCTTCACAGAGGGATCCCGCGGATGGAATACCAAGCCCCACCAGCTTTGTATCGACTGTTATAGGGCCCGCCGACGCAAGGGGCGACCGCAGCCATCTGCCAGCAGTCAACAGGCCGCCGTGGAGTCAGAACCGATCTCCCAGATCTCGTCGGTTCAGTCTGATGCCCGCCCTGGCCAACGTCGTGGGAGTCACCACCAACGCCACGCCCCCACGCCCATCAGACTTGAGCACCACATTTTCTCCAAGGGCGAATGGAGAAGGGCCAGGCTGAGAGACCATCCCCGAGCGCTGATCACTATCTCGGTTGACATGCCTGTCGGACCGAGTGCAGGCACCGGCGACCGTGGCTCGGTCAACGGGGCGAGGGTATCCGCCATCGCGGACACTGGTGCACAGTCGGACCTTTGGTCCCTAGAGGAGTTCATTGCCTGCGGATTCTCACGTGACGACCTGCGTCCCGTCCATCTCAGCATGTCGGCCGCCAACCGCTCCCCCATAGCTGTCGAAGGCGCATTCTTCGCTAGACTCTCGACAGCCTCCAGCAGCGGTGGAGTGGCGTCCTGCCGCTCCATGGTGTACGTGAGCAGCTCAGTCCGGGCCATGTACCTATCCTACGAGTCGCTGCTCAACCTCGGCCTCTTGTCTATGGACTTCCCATCAGGTGACATCGTAGGGGGGCCCAACGACGAGCGTGGGTCTTACACGCCAAACCAGCCCCTGTCCGTCAATGCTACGAGGTCCACCAACGGCGGCTGCGGCGACCCGAGTAACCCCCACAGCGCCCAGTGCTCATGTCCCCAGCGTACGGTCCCTCCGGAACGCCCTACGGCGCTACCTTTCCCTGTCACACCAGAGAACAACAGCCGGATGAAGGATTGGCTATTCGGGAGATACGCCTCATCCACATTCAACACTTGCCCTCATCGGGCGCTGCCGTGCATGGAAGGGCCACCCATTGAAATGCATGTGGACCCCGCAGCCACGCCGAGAGCATGCCACACCGCGGCCGTTGTGCCTCTACACTGGCAGCAGAGAGTCCACGATGACCTTCTCCGGGATGAGGCCCTCGGTGTCATTGAACGTGTGCCATACGGCGAACCAGTGACATGGTGCCATCGTATGGTGGTCACTCGGAAGCACAATGGCTCCCCCCGCAGGACCGTGGACCTCTCACCTCTCAACAAGTTCTGCCTACGTGAGACTTTCGCCACCGAGTCCCCATTCCACCTCGCACGTCGTATCCCAAAGGACACCTGGAAGACTGTCACGGACGCCTGGAATGGCTACCACAGTGTGCCCCTGCGTGAATCGGATCGTCATCTGACCACATTCATCACGCCCTTTGGCCGCTGGCGTTACACCAGGGCGCCACAAGGTTTCCTATCGTCGGGGGATGGCTACAACCGCCGTTTCGATGCGGTCCTCTCGGACTATGAGCGTAAGGAACGTTGTGTGGATGACACCATCCACTATGACACCGACCTGGAGCAGCACTGGTGGAGGACCATCGACTTCCTTACTCGTGTCGGCCGGGCAGGCATCGTGTTGAACCCGGACAAGTTCCAGTTTGCGGAGAGGAACGTCGAGTTCGCTGGCTTCAGGGTGTCGGACACTACTATCGAGCCACTCCCCAAGTACTTGGACGCTATCCGAGACTTCCCCACCCCGGACTCCACGACGGATGTCAGGAGCTGGTTCGGCCTTGTCAACCAGGTGTCGAACTATGCCCAGCTGCGCGACACGATGGCTCCATTCAAGCCATTCCTCAGCCCACGCTGTAAATTCTCATGGTCACCCGAACTGGAGGAAGCCTTCCAAACGTCCAAAAGTGCTATTGTCGGGGCTATCCGTGAGGGCGTGGAGATCTACGACATGCAGAAGCGCACCTGCCTCCGCCCTGACTGGTCCAAGCGCGGTATTGGTTACTTCCTGCTCCAACAACATTGTAGCTGCGCCTCGGGCATACCAGACTGCTGCCCGGGAGGATGGAGGATCACCCTCGCTGGTTCACGCTTCCTGTCCCCGGCCGAACAGCGCTATGCGGCCATCGAAGGAGAGGCCCTAGCCGTGGCCTGGGGTCTGGAGCAAGCACGGTACTTCACGCAGGGGAGCGACAACCTCGTCGTAGTTACAGACCATAAGCCCCTGGTGAAGATCTTTGGCGACCGTACGCTAGATGAGATAACGAACTCACGCCTGTTTAGACTCAAGCAGCGTACCCTCCCATGGCGCTTCGACATTGTGCACCTGCCTGGAAAGAGCAACTATGCCGCTGACGCAACCTCAAGACATCCGTCTCCATCAGGCTCAGCGAACGGCCTCTCACTGGGATTGCCGGGCGTGCCTGACGCCGTGGAGTCAGCACTTATGGCTTCCATCCGCGCCGATGCACAAGAGCTCGGAGCCGTCTCTTGGACCGTCCTTGCACGTGAAACAGCAAGTGATGCATGCCTCAGCCACCTTCTGCACCTGATCGAACATGGGGACAGGGTTGATATGAACGACCCCGCCCTGGCGAGTCTATCACCAGTCTGTGAGTCCATTTACGCACAGGACGGCGTCCTGCTATATCATGACCGCGTCGTGGTCCCTCCATCCCTCCGCGACAGCGTCCTTTGACACCTCCATGCCGCCCACCAAGGGATCTCGGCGATGGGGCAACAGGCCCGTGCCATAGTCTACTGGCCAGGGATGTCAGAGGACATCCGAGCCGCCAGGTACGGATGTGCGGACTGTAACCGGAACGCTCCGTCACAAGCAGCCACCCCCCCCCTACCATCCTCGCCACCGTCCACCCCATTCGAGGCGGTGTTTGCTGACTTCTTTGACTATGGAGGTCGTCACTTCCTAGTTATCGGAGATCGACTATCGGGCTGGGTGGAGGTCCTATGCTCCACAGCAGGCACTGATATGGGAGGCTCAGCTGGGCTGGTTCGCCACCTCCGTGCGTTCTTTGGCTCCTTTGGCGTGCCGGAGGAACTTTCGAGCGACGGTGGTCCGGAGTTCACAGCAGGCCAGACACAGGACTTCCTCCGTTTGTGGGGCGTCAAACACCGTGTGTCCTCTGTTGCTTTCCCACAGTCAAACGGAAGAGCGGAAGTTGCAGTGAAGTCTGCGAAGCGCCTCCTGATGTCCAACACTGGCCCGACTGGCAGTCTCGATCATGACCGCTTTCTGCGTGCCATGATACAGTTACGCAACACGCCTGACCCCGACTGCAACCTATCACCGGCGCAGATTATCTTCGGTCACCCCCTTCGAGGTTCGCTTTCCTTCGTCAACAGGCTTGAGAAGTTCTCGAACCCACATATCCGACCTCTCTGGCGCCAAGCATGGGCGGCAAAGGAGGATGCCCTTCGGACCCGGATGTCCCGTACCACTGAGTCCCTGCAGGCTCACTCGAAGCCACTCCGCCCATTGGCACTTGGTGAGAGGGTGTTCCTCCAGAACCAGCAGGGCCCTAGCCCTAACAAGTGGGACAGGTCAGGGGTGGTGGTGGAGTCACGTGATCACGATCAGTATCGGGTTAAGGTTGATGGGTCTGGACGCCTGACTTTACGCAACCGGCGGTTCCTCCGTGGCTACACCCCCTATGCTCCTCAGCAGCCAGCTGCTATGTCCCCTCCACCTGCGCCCCTGGTACACCGCTCCCTACCTGTCCAACCGTGCCCGGTGGTGCCCCAGGGGATCGTCCAGCAGCTGGCGGATGGACCCTGTGGCGCGGCCCTGGGTTCCTCCTTGCCGGTGTCTGCTGGTGAGGCGGCCCCTGGCCTCGGGTCCCAGGGCGACCCTGTACCCACTGATGCCACCCCGAACGCTTCGCTTCTAGTGTCGCAGTCGCCTATGTCGCTGCCCCGTCCTACGCGGCCTAGCCGTACAAGGGAGCCACCCAAGCACTACGAGCCCGAAACAGGCCGTTGGACGCGGGACTGAGTTCGGTTACCTATTTCAGTTTATAGCTTTCCGGACTGGGGGGGATGAAGGGTATACCGCCTGTCCACTAGGTGGCAGTATCTCGTTTGCTATGCTGTCCGGCTCAGTCAGGAGTCGGCCATGTTTATTTGTTTAGTGTCAGTCAGACGTTCATGTTACGGTGGCCGTCTATCGAGCTGTCCACCTAATTCCTGTAAGTTGGTTATTCTAATGTTTCTGGTTAAGTTATATATTTACATTTACCCTGCTTATACTTTATCTCAATTCATGCTTCTATTGTTTGTATATTTGCAGGGCGTTTTCATCTTTGTCATTAAACACTTCATTGACATTGAGGAGCGTATTTCTTCACTTAGGCTTCGGTTCCTGACATTGCAGCACAAGACATAAGGCAATAGGCATAATACAAGATAAAGGTGACAATATTAGGCCTACAGGTAAGACAAGATACACTGGTGGTGCAATTAGTAATAATAGATAGTTCAGTAATAAAGTGTCTGTGCGCTTAAAATGTTCGTAGTCCGTATACATGGGGTGTGCTTGGGGATGATAGTCAATTGTCTACAGTGGGCTTGTTCATGTTCTTCAATGTATGGATATTGCAATCATTGGATTTATCGGGACGTTACCCACTGAGCACTCGGGAACAGTGAATCGGGAACGGTGCTCAACTTGTCCAGCCTCGCGCTATGTGCAATGAATATGAATATAAAAAGTAAATATATTTGCATGAATATCTATATGATACGAACAAAGATATATGTAGGCTACATTGTGATGCAGGACAAGGGGGAATACGATATGTGCAGTGTGCACGTATTCTTTGTGTGCACTCACATGATATGTGAGGTAATATTTCGATTGATGTTGGTGGAAATTGTATCCATTTCAAAGCGTTTGTCCTGTTTCATCTTTCTGCCAGCGGAGTCGCAGTTGACATTTCTCCAGTTTCTATGCGTACGCATGGATCACAGTGTGCATAGCCTAGAGGTGCGCACAGTTTTTATAAATCCCAAAATTGCACCTTAGTGTGCGTACGCAAGCTTTATAAATGAGGCCCCAGGACTGGTTAACGTGAGTGTATGTGTGTGTGTGTGTGTGTGTGTGTGTGTGTGTGTGTGTGTGTGTGTGTGTGTGTGTGTGTGTGTGTGTGCGTGTGTGTTCCTCTGAACTGGCCACCCTGAGACTGACAGGGTCATCAGTGGGTCTGGCTGGGGTTGTAGTTCTCTGGGGGGACCTGGGGGTTGTAGTTCTCAGGGGGGGGGGGGGGGCTAGGGTTTGTAGTTTATAGTCTTACATCCTGTTGCGTCATCATCATTTCCAGTGAAGTTACGGCTACGACTTCATCACACACACACACACACACACACACACACACACACCCTAACCCCCCCATTTATACATTCAGACACACACACCCTTAACCCAACGCGGCGTGCTATCATTAAATCTCCCAGGGCCTGTTGAGAAAAACAATCACACACACTCACTCAGCAGGCCGTGAAAATTCCCTCAGGGGAGTACAGACTCCACTGTCAAATCCCAAGTGTGTGTGTGTGTGTGTGTGTGTGTGTGTGTGTGTGTGTGTGTGTGTGTGTGTGAGTGAGAGAGACAGGTATGTTTTGCTCCGTGCTCCATGTTTTGACAGGTGAATGTGATGGTAGAGATGTCAGACATCTCTCTGTCTCTTTCTCTTTTTCTCTCTCTCTCTCTCTCTCTCTCTCTCTCTCTCTCTCTCTCTCTCTCTCTCTCTCTACCCCAGTGGGAGTGTACAGACAGAGATCTGATTGGCTGGTGAATCCTGACAGACCAGGTAGTGTCACTGGCTCTAAACACTCTAATTAACACCATGAGCTGGATGTCTCTCTCCCCCTCCCCTCTCCTCTCTCCTCTCCTCTCCCCCCCCCTCCTCTTCTCTCATCTAATTTCCTCTCCTCTCCTCTCCTCTCTGGAATGTCAAATTGTAGTCTCCTTAGACATGCATCCCCTTCCCCCTCTTCCCCTCCTTCTCTCCATCCCCCTCCCCCTGCCCGTACTGGAATGGAATGACTGCGTGTGAGAGAGAGAGAGGGATGAAGGGAGAGAGAGCAAGCGACACATTACTGATAGTAAGAAGCAGCTCCTTTTGAACTCTGTCTCCGCTTCGAGAGAGAGAGAGAGAGAGAGAGAGAGAGAGAGAGAGAGAGAGAGAGAGAGAGAGAGAGAGAGAGAGAGAGAGAGAGAGAGAGAGAGAGAGAGAGAGAGAGAGAGAGAGAGAGAGAGAGAGAGAGAGAGAGAGAGAGAGAGAGAGAGAGAGAGAGAGAGAGAGAGAGAGAGAGAGAGAGAGAGAGAGAGAGAGAGAGAGAGAGAGAGACTCTTGTCTGCGTATATGAGGGGCTTTTCTCTGCTGACTCTCCAAGCGCACACACACACACTCTCTCTCTCTCTCTCACACACACACAATGGAGCTGTGGTGGAGTGCTGTGGTTGGCTCGGCTGTGTCGCTCGGTGCGGTTTAAACGCTGCAGCAGACAGAGACGCTATCTGGAGATATCACACACACACAGACACACACACGCAGCTCATGCTGTTTTGGACGCTGTAAAGGGATCGTAGCAGTGTGTTTGGTTGTGTGTCGGGAGATCGTAGCAGTGTGTTTGTTTGTGTCAGGATCGTAGCAGTGTGTGTGCCGGGAGATTGTAGCTGTGTGTGTGTGTGTCAGGGGATCGTAGCAGTGTGTGTGTGTGTGTGTGTGTGTGTGTGTGTGTCGGGGGATCGTAGCAGTGTGTGTGCCAGGAGATCGTAGCAGTGTGTGTGTGTGTGTGTGTGTGTGTGCCGGGAGGTCGCAGCGTTGCCATGGAGCGGTTCCTAGGCTTGGTGCGTCTGATAGGCCGGTCCCGCCGGAGGAGAGGCAGGAAGTACCGTCCGGAGGAGGACTACCACGACGGCTACGAAGACGTGTATCACTACGCCTCGCAGCTCCCCCGTGAGTCTGTCTCTCTCTCTCTGTGTGTGTGTGTGTGTGTGTGTGTGTGTATGTATGTGTATGTATGTGTGTGTGAGTGTGTGTGAGTGTGTGTCTCTGTGAAAGACTGGGTTTGTGTGTGTGTGTGTGTGTGAGTGTGTGTGTGAGTGTGGCGTTAGGGTTAGGGGTGCGTAGTCTGCAGTCTCTCTCCCTCTCTATCTCTCCCTCTCTGTCTCTCTTTCCCTCCCTCCCTCTCTCTCTCTCTCTCTCTCTCCCCCTCTATCTCCCCTGCTCAGACTTGTCTCAGGGCTTTCTGGGTAATGACCTGATGACAGGGGGGTAGTCCACATTCCAGAGGAGCTAACCCCCAGGAGTGTGTGTGTGTGTGTGTGTGTGTGTGTGTGTGTGTGTGTGTGTGTGTGTGTGTGTGTGTGTGTGTGTGTGTGTGTGTGTGTGTGTGTGTGTGCGTGCGTGCGTGCGTGCGTGCGTGCGTGCGTGCGTGCGTGCGTGCGTGCGTGCGTGCGTGCGTGCGTGCGTGCGTGCGTGCGTGCGTGCGTGCGTGCGTGCGTGCGTGCGTGCGTGCGTGCGTGCGTGCGTGCGTGCGTGCGTGCGTGCGTGCGTGCGTGCGTGCGTGCGTGCGTGCGTGCGTGCGTGCGTGCGTGCGTGCAAGCAGATCTATAGATGGTCCAGGTCTGTAGATTGTTCTGATTGGTCCAGGTCTATAGACGGTTCTGATTGGACAAGGCCCGTTGATGGTTTTGATTGGTTCAGGTCTCTCTGTGGAGGTTAAAGGTCACAGGTTTATGACGGCGGCTCCTTGCAGGGTGGGGGGGGGTCATGTGATGTGTTTAACCCTTTCCTGTGATGCTGAAGCGGTCCAGCCAATAGGACAGCAGACCCACACCTGACACCCCTGACCTGTTGGACACGTTAAAGTCTATTTCTGATGTTACTGTGGTCACATTACTGACCTGTGTGTGTGTGTGTGTGTGTGTGTGTGTGTGTGTGTGTACGTTTCACTGTGTGTGGTCCTTGAAGATGTGCCTGTTTCATGGTGGGGACACCAGGGCCCAGTCATTCAAAAGGTTTAATCTGGATCAGAATGATCCAGGATCAGATCTATCTGGCTGGTTTTGAGTCCTCTAGGGGAAATCAGCCAGCTGGATCTGATCCTGGATAGCAAAAAAGAATCGGGATCATTCTGATCCAGATTAAAAGTTTTGAACAACTGGGCCCCAGGAGTGATTACAACACATTGATATTCATGTTTAGATGCTGTCTACATACATGTCCCTGCTACATACATGTCCCTGTCTGCTACATACATACATGTCCCTTTCTGCTGTCTACATACATACATACATACATGTCCCTGTCTGCTACATACATACATGTCCCTGCTACATACATACATGTCCCTGTCTGCTACATACATACATGTCCCTTTCTGCTACATACATACATACCGTACATACATGTCCCTTTCTGCTGTCTACATACATAGTACATGTCCCTGTCTGCTACATACATGTTATGTCCCTGCTACATACATACATGTCCCTGTCTGCTACATACAGTTAGGTCCATGTATATTTGGACACAGGCAGAATTTTTAAAATTGTAGCTGTTTACCAAAACATCTTCAAGTTACAGTTATATAATGAATATGGGCTTAAAGTGCAGACTCTCAGCTTTAGGGTAAGGGTATTCACATCCAAATTGAAGGAAGGGTTTAGGAATTACAGCTCTTTAATATGTAGCTCCCTCTTTTTCAAGGGACCAAAAGTAATTGGACAATTGACTCAAAAGCTGTTTCATGGGCCAGTGTGGGCTATTCCTTCATTATTTCTTTATCAATTAAGCAGGTAAAAGGTCTGAGTTGATTCCAATTGTGGCATTTGCATTTGGAAGATGTTGCTGTATACGCACAACATGCAGTCAACAGAGCTCTCAATGCAAGTGAAACAGGCCATCCTTAAGCTGCAAAATTAAAAAAAATGTTATCCAGGGAACATTAGGAGTGGCCAAATTAACTGTTTGGTAAATTCTGAGAAAAAAAGAACACACTGGTGAGCTTGGCACCACAAAAAGGTCTGAACGTCCATGGAAGACAAGAGTGGTGGATGATCACAGGATCCTTTATATGGTAAAGAAAAATCCCTTCACAACATCCAGCCAACTGAAGAACAGTCTCCAGGAGGTAGGAATATCATTATCCAAGTGTACAATAAAGGGAAGACTTCACATGAACAAATACAGAGGGTTCACCACAAGGTGCAAGCCATTCATAAGCCTCAATAATAGGAAGGCCAGATTAGACTTTGCCAAAAAACATCTAAAAAAGCCAGGCCTGTTCCAGAAGAGCATTCTTTGGACAGATGAAACTCAGATCAACCTGTACCAGAATGATTGGAAGAAATAAGTATGGAGAAGGCTTGGAACGGCTCATGATCCAACGCTTACTACATCATCTGTAAAAAACGGTGGAGGCTGTGTGATGACATGGGCATGCCTGGCTTCCAATGGCACTGGCTCACTAGTGTTTATTGATGATGTGACAGAAGACAGAAGCAGATAGATGAATTCTGAAGTGTTTAGGGATATTCTGTCTGCTCAGATTCAGACAAATTCAGCGAAGTTGGTTGGATGGCGCTTCACAATACAGATGGACAATGACCCAAAACATACTGCGTAAGCTTCCCAGGAGTTTTTTAAGGCAAAGAAGTGGAATATTCTGCAATGGCCGAGTCAATCACCTGATCTCAACCCGATTGAGCATGCATTTCACTTGCTGAAGACAAAACTAAAGGCAGAAAGACCCACGAACAAACAACAACTGAAGACAGCTGCAGTAAAGGCCTGGCAAAGCATCACAAAGGAGGAAACCAGTGGTGTAGTCTACGTGATACGCAGGACTACGCCGTATACCCACTAGGAAAGGCCAAGGATTTGCGTATACCCACTTAAAAATGCGCGAGGATACGTAACGGCGTTTTGTGACAGAACTTTCACACTTTTATTCATAAAATTCACCCCGTCTGTGTTACGAAGCACTTACTTCGAACTTTCTGACATGTTTGTTATCGCATAACCAGTCGTTCAGAATGCTCTCAGTATTTCCCCTACAATTGCCTTGGGGTGGGCAGGTGTGAGAGAAAATTATTATATGTAATTTTTCTACATTTAAGATTCAAACTTCACAACAGTAAATTGGATATCTAGAGCAAGCTATAGAAACTGATTTCCTGTTGTAAGCACACAATGAAACCAGTTTCTCTACTTGAAGCTTGACATTGGCTAGACAACAGACACATTTAAATGATTACAAAGACCTGATTGCTCTCTTTTCTCCTGACCTGCACCGAGATGGACTAAGCCATCTAGAGCAGTTTTGGACCTTTGTGTTTCCCCAGACCCAGTACTCTAGGACCAGACTAAACCAGTTTGTGGCCTTTGTGTTCCTTTTACATCGTTGTGTCTCTAGGAGAAAGTGGGGGTCGATTCCCCCTTAAACCTTCATCCCCCATCATCTTCCTCAATGTACAAATCCACACCCATTGTTCATGATTGGTCTAGACCTCACCCGAGGGCGGACCTCTTACCTGAGGGTACCTGAGAGCATAAATACTGAGATGTAATGAATGATCTGGACTTTGAGAGGAACTTTGAATCTTCAGATGCGTCTGACGAACCTGTAAACTTCCTCCTTCTATACAGGAAAATATTAAATATCTTTTCTTATACATCTTGAAACGAAACAGGCTGCCTTTATTGATAATTTGCTCTAACACAGGCCAGACCTACCTCCACACTTCGCTTCGTGCCGCGCTGGAGAATGGTTTTGTTTTTGTTTTGTGTGCGCGTGCGACGCGAGAGAGTTTTTGCAGGGTGAAAGCTCTGCAGAAGAAAGTAAGCAAGTTGAAACGTTAGCAAATATAATTACTGTGTTCTGACAGAGAAAGTTGGTTCAAATTAGTCGTTATTATTGTGACTAGAAAGTGTCTGATTATAGTTTCATGGTGTGAATAATAGTGTCAAAGAACTAGCAAGCTAGCTAGCGTGCTCAGAGGTGATTAGATGAGCTAGTCTGCTGCACACATGCCAGCTAAAGAGCTAACTGGATGCACTTTATTATTTTACTTAAAGTAGATATACAATCTTTCTTATTCTGCTAGAATTGGGCTTTATGGTAATACCATAATGGTATATTTACAGTACATGGACAGTGGATTGAAGCATTGGAACAAACCCTCACTCATTGGAAATGTCTGTTTTTTGTAGTTGGACATACGATTTTCTTACAGGTGATGAATGAATGAATGAATGAATGAATGAATGAATGAATGAATGGACTTTATTGTCATTGCTACAGTACAGGTACCAAACAACGAAATTTAGGAGGGGTGGCTCCCCTGGTGTTAGGAAAGGAAAAAAAAAAACACTTTTAGAAAAAGAATAAAATCACAAGAAGGTAAGGAGCTGGTTTACATAAATAAAGGCTATGTACACAATCCACTGTACTATACTGCACAGATAGTCAACTAGGGTTGTCATATTGCACAAAAGTATTTTTTGCCCAGGGTGGGTCGGGTCCCTGGAGATCTTGGAGGCCTTCCTGAGACAGCGTGTGTTGTACAGCTCTTCCAGAGAGGGGAGGGGGGCGCCGGTGATCTTCTGTGCTGTTCTCACGACTCTCTGTAGCGCGTTTCTCTCCGCTGTTGTGCAGCTGTAGAACCAGTTGCAGATGCCGTAGGTGAGGATGCTCTCCACTGCGCCGCGGTAGAAGGCGACCAATATCTCCTGCTTGTTGTGTTCTTTCTTGAGGCATCTCAGGGTGTATAGCCGCTGTTGTGCGAGTTGTGAGAGAGTAAGTAAAGACAGTATCTGACTCTATTGCCCACAGCAACCCAATATTCAATTAGAATGATGTTATGATTTGATATGAATTCAATGTATACCTCTTATTAAATTATAAATACTCTGGTTGTTATATTTGCCTTTTGTTTGACAGCAAAAGAGGGAGAGAGGAGGATAGAGAGGGAGAGAATGAGAGAGAGCAGGATGGTGTCGGCACACCAGAGAGACAGCAAGAACCAGGTGAGAAAGTGGACATGTAGTCAAGACCACATAAGTAGCCTTGAGAACCGATGGTTCTCGAGCCTAACGGCCCTTAGGGGGCAGGAGCCTATCTCCTGTTTCTGTAGCGTGAGGCAGCTTGATGTACAAGTACAGTCCATGCCACCCCCCCCCAAGGCAGCAAACACCGGTGTAGATGCATACTGTATGCATAAGTGAGTGTGGTGGTGCTTATGGGGTGTCGCTACGGGACAGGTGTCGCTCTGACTGGGAGGGCAAAATCACAGTATACCCACTAGAAAAAACTAGACTACACCACTGGAGGAAACCCAGCATTTGGTGATGTCCATGGGTTCCAGACCTTCAGGCAGTCATTGCCTGCAAAATATTCTTGACAAAGTATTAAAAATGAACATTTTATTATGATTATGTTAATTTGTCCAATTACTTTTGACCTCCTGAAAATAGGGGACTGTGTATACAAATGGTTGCAATTCCTAAAGCAGTGTTTCCCCTACCATTGCCTTGGGGGGGCGGGCCGCCCTCCCAACGGAACCCCCCGCCCCCCCAAGAAAGAGGAATTATTACGGATGTAGACACCAAACATCTGACAAGCAGGCTAAAATATCCGCGTTTTTTAAACGCACCCAACCCAAATCTGGCGAGTGGCAAGCCCATAGGCTCGTTGGTAACGTTAGTCCGCCGTAGTCTTGCATAGCCAGACCTATCTCCACACTTCGCGCAGTGCCAGCGCTGGAGAATAATACAAGATTTTGCACAAGTGTGCGCGCGAGACGCGAGAGTTTTTGCCGGCTGTGATGTCTGCAGATTGAAAGTAAGCAAGTTGAAACGTTAGCAAATATAATTGCTGAGTGTTCTGACAGAGAAAGTTGGTTTAAATTGGTCGTTATTATCGTGACTAGAAAGTGTCTGACTATAGTTCCATAGTGTAAATAGTGTCAAAGAACTAGCAAGCTAGCTAGCTCAGAGGTGATGAGATGAGCTAGTCTCCTTGCACACTTGCCAGCTAAAGAGCTAACTGGAGGCACTTTATTATTTTACTTAAAGTAGATATACTATCTTTCTTATTCTGCTAGAGTTGGGCTTCATGGTAATACCATAATGGCATATTTACAGTACATGGACAGTTGATTGAAGCATTGGAAATGTCTGTTTTTTTATAGTTGGACATACGATTTTTTTTCAGGTGAGAGAGTAAAGTCAAAATGACATTATCTGACTGGATTGCCCACAGCAATCCAATATTCAATTATAATTATGTTATAAATTGATATGGATCAATTTATGCCTCTTATTAGATTATGAATACTGTTTTGTTTACCTTTTGGTTGACAGCAAAAGGGAGAGAGGAGGATAGGGAGGGAGAGAAGGAGAGAGAGCAGGATGGTGTCGGCACACCAGAGAGAGAGAGAGCAAGAACCAGGTGAGAAAGTGGACAGGTAATCAAGACCACATAAGTAAGTAGCCTTGAGAACCGATGGTTCTGGAGCCTAATGGCCCATAGGGCAGGAGCCTATCTCCTGTTTCCGTAGCGTGAGGCGGCTTAATGTACAAGTACACCCCTGGACATGACGCTGGTATGAGGCAGGGTCTTACCCCCTGGGGGGGGGGGGTCCATGCCACGGTCTGTGCCACCCCCCCAAGGCAGCAAACCTAGGGGAAACACGTTTCATACAATATTTTTGTTCAACCCCTTGAATTAAAGCTGAAAGTCTGCACTTCAATTACGGTACATCTTGATTGTTTCATTTGAAATCCATTGTGGTGGCATACAGAGCCAAAATTATGGAAATTGTGTCACTGTCCAAATATTTACGGACCTAACTGTACATACATGTCCCTGTCTGCTGTCTACATACATAGATACATACATGTCCCTGTCTGCTACATACATACATGTCCCTGTCTGCTACATACATACATGTTCCTGCTACATACATACATGTTCCTGCTACATACATGTCCATTTCTGCTACATACATACATGTTCCTGCTACATACATGTCCCTTTCTGCTACATACATGTCCCTGTCTGCTACATACATGTCCCTTTCTGCTACATACATGTTCCTATCTGCTACATACATGTTCCTGTCTGCTACATACATGTCCCTGTCTGCTACATACATGTCCCTTTCTGCTACATACATGTCCCTGTCTGCTACATACATGTCCCTTTCTGCTACATACATGTTCCTGTCTGCTACATACATGTTCCTGTCTGCTACATACATGTCTCTGTCTGCTACATACAGTATATCTCAAAAGTGAGTACACCCTTTAGATTTTTGCAAATATTCTGTCATATCCTTTCAGGGGATAACACTATCCTACTGAAACTTTGATATAACTTAAAGTAGTCAGTGTGCTGCTTGAATAACAGTATAGATTTATTGTCCATTGAAAATTACTCTGTACACAGCTGTTAATGTCTAAACAGCTGGCAACAAAAGTGAGTACACCCCATAGTGAACATGTCTAAATTGTGCCCAAAGTGTCAATATTTTGTGTGACCACCATTGTTATCTAGCACTGCTTTAACCCTCCTGGGCATGGAATTCACCAGAGCTGTACAGGTTGCTTCTGGAATCTTCTTCCACTCCTCCATGACGACATCACGGAGCCCACGGATGTTGGACACCTTGCACTCCTCCACCTTCCTCTTGAGGATGCCCCACATGTGCTCAATTGGGTTTAGGTCTGGAGACATACTTGGCCAGTCCATCACCTTAACCTTCAGCTTCTTCAGCAAGGCCGTTGTCATCTTGGAGGTGTGTTTAGGGTCATTATCATGTTGGAAAACTGCCCTAAAAAACGGCCCAGTTCCCGAAGAGAGGGGATCATGCTCTGCTGCAGGATGTCACAGTATATATTGGAATTCATGTGTCCCTCAATGAAATGCAGCTCCCCAGTGCCGGCAGCACTCATGCAGCCCCAGACCATGATGCTGCCACCACCATGCTTGACTGTAGGCAAAACACATTTGTCTTGGTACTCCTCACCAGGGTGCCGCCACACACGCCGGACACCATCTGACCCAAACAGGTTTATTTTGGTCTCATCAGACCACAGGACATGGTTCCAGTAACTCATGTTCTTGGATTTATTGTCTTCAGCAAACTGTTTGCGGGCTTTCTTATGCATCGGTTTCAGAAGAGGCTTCTGTCTGGGGCGACGGCCATACAAACCGATTTGATGCAGTGTGCGGCGTATGGTCTGGGCACTGACAGGCTGACATCCCACTTCTGCAACCTCTGCAGCAATGCTGGAAGCACTCGCACGTCTATGTTTGGAAACCAACCTCTGGATATGACGCTGAGCACGTGGACTCAACTTCTTTGGTCGACCCTGGCGAGGCCTGTTCCGAGTGGAACCTGTCCTGGAAAACCGCTGTATGATCTTAGCCACTGTGCTGCAACTCATTTTCAGGGTGTTGGCAATCTTCTTATAGCCAAGGCCATCTTTGTGAAGCGCAATAATCCTTTTTTTCAGCCGCTCAGAGAGTTCCTTGCCATGAGGTGCCATGTTGTCCAGCATTCAGAGAGAATTGTGCCCAAAACACCACATTTAACAGCCCTGCTTATCATTTACACCTGAATCCTTGTAACACTAACGAGTCACATGACACCAGGGAGGGAAAACAACATCATTGGGCACAATTAGGACATGTTCACTATGGGGTGTACTCACTTTTGTTGCCAGCTGTTTAGACATTAACAGCTGTGTACTGCGTAATTTTCAAAGGACAATAAATCTATACTGTTATTCAAGCAGCACACTGACTACTTTAAGTTATATCAAAGTTTCAGTAGGATAATGTTATCCCCTGAAAGGATATTTAAGCAATATCACACGAGAGGGAGTGTGTTATACTGAATATCAGCACGGCTGTGATTCGGTCATAGGTACGAGGCCGCAGGCCGAGTACCGAAGACAATCACAGCCGTGCTGATATTCAGTATAACACACGACCTCGAGTGTGATATTGCTTTTATACAACAGTTCTACAGCGCAATTTATTAGTTAACAGTAATAAGTGACAACAGATTATGATTTGTTTGTTTATTTAATCATTTATTTTGGCTCCGTCAAGAAAAAATAGTTCCGCAACGGGAAGCGAAGTTTCCCACAGAAGTGGGGGAAAAAACGTCAGATCAGATACATAAACAGGTTATTTTGATAAACTGGACACATTTTGTGAATATATGGTTACTTTCTCGCCTGAAAACATATTAAAACTTCATAAAATGACATATTAACACTTGTAGAGCCAAATTACAGCTTTTAGCCAATGGCGGCCAAAATTGAGGATTTAAAAACGGAGGGTTTTGCTTTGCTCGCTGATTGGCTATAATGTTCTTCTTCTACGTTTTATGTGACAATGTATTTTTAGTAACAACTTGCGCATTACTAAGTATTTACTAGCTAAGATTGACAAATGTTTGGCGTGGTGCAACCGACATTAGTAAACAACTAGTTTGAAACTAGCTAGTAACTACTAGGGGTTTAGTAACTACTAAATGCCTACATTTAGTAATGATTTAATGATTTACTATTGGTGCAACCCAGGCCAGAACACAAACTAGCATACTTTGTATCGTAATGTAGTCTAATTAACGGTCATTTAATAGAACACCTGTGCGGCGGAGTGATACATATAGTTAAAAGTCCCAGTGCTGTTATACTGTATATCGTAACTCATGGAATGCCTCTTGTCCAATCAAATTACTTGGTCGGAACTAACTGTTGTATAAAACAGAATATTTACAAAAATCTAAAGGGTGTACTCACTTTTGAGATATACCGGTACTGTACATACAGTTAGGTCTGTAAATATTTGGACAGTGACACAATTTCCATAATTTTATCCCTAAACACTTCAGAATTCATCCGTCTGCTTCTATCTTCTGTCACATCATCAATAAACACTAGTGACCCAGTGCCATTGGAAGCCATGCATGCCCATGTGGGGAATAGCCCACACTGGCCCATGAAACCGCTTTTGAGTCAATTGTCCAATTAATTTTGGTCCCTTGAAAAAGAAGGAGCTACATATTAAAGAGCTGTAATTGGATGTGAATACCCTTACCCTAAAGCTGAGAGTCTGCACTTTAAGCTCATATTCATTATATAACTGTAACTTGAAGATGTTTGCAAATAACAAAAATTCTGTCTGTGTCCAAATATATATGGACCTTACTGTACTTGTCCCTTTCTACTGTCTACATCCATCCATACATACATGCATACATAGATGTCTCTTTCTGCTATCTACATACATGTCTCTTTCTACTGTCTACATACTTACAGTTAGGTCTGGAAATATTTGGACAGTGACACAATTTCCATACATTTGGCTCTGTATGCCACCACAATGGATTTTAAATGAAACAATCTAAATGTAATTGAAGTGCAGACTTTCAGCTTTAATTCAAGGGGTTGAACAAAAATATTGTATAAAACATTTAGGAATTGCAACCATTTTTATACACAGTCCCCTATTTTCAGGAGCTCAAAAGTAATTGTACAAATTAACATAATGATAAATAAAATTTTCATTTTTAATACTTTGTTGAGAATCCTTTGCAGGCAATGACTGCCTGAAGTCTGGAACCCATGCACATCACCAAATGCTGGGTTTCCTCCTTTGTAATGCTTTGCCAGGCCTTTACTGCAGCTGTCTTCAGTTGTTGTTTGTTCTTGGGTCTTTCTGCCTTTAGTTTTGTTTTCAGCAAGTGAAATGCATGCTTGATCAGGTTAAGATCAGGTGATTGACTCGGCCATTGCAGAATATTCCGCTTCTTTGCCTTAAAAAACTCCTGGGTTGCTTACGCAGCATGTTTTGGGTCATTGTCCATCTGTATTGTGAAGCGCCATCCAATCAACTTCAAACTAATTTATCTGAATCTGAGCAGACAGAATATCCCTAAACACTTCAGAATTCATCCGCCTGCTTCTGTCTTCTGTCACATCATCAACCAACACTAGTGACCCTGTGCCATTGGAAGCCATGCATGCCCATGCCATCACACTGCCTTCACTGTGTTTTACAGAGGATGTGGTATGCTTCAGATCATGAGCCAAGCCTTCTCCATTGTTTTTTTCTTCCCATCATTCTGGTATAGGTTGATCTTAGTTTCATCTGTCCAAAGAATGCTCTTCCAGAACAGGGCTGGCTTTTTTAGATGTTTTTTTGTCAAAATCTAATCTGGCCTTCCTATTCTTGAGGCTTATGAATGGCTTGCACCTTGTGGTGAACCCTCTGTATTTGTTCATGTGAAGTCTTCCCTTTATGGTACACTTGGATAATGATAATGGATGTTGTGAAGGAGTTTTTCTTACCATGTAAAGGATCCTGTGATCATCCACCACTCTTGTCTTCCATGGACGTCCAGACCTTTTTGTGGTGCCAAGCTCACCAGTGCGTTCTTTTTTTCTCAGAATGTACCAAACAGTTAATTTGGCCACTCCTAATGTTCCTGCTATCTCTCTGATGGATTTTTTGGGTTGTTTTTGCATCCTAAGGATGGCCTGTTTCACTTGCATTCAGAGCTCCGTTGACTGCATGTTGTGCGTATACAGCAACAGCTTCCAAATGCAAATGCCACACTTGGAATCAACTCAGACCTTTTAACTGCTTAATTGATAAAGAAATAATGAAGGAATAGCCCACACTGGCCCATGAAACAGCTTTTGAGTCAATTGTCCAATTACTTTTGGTCCCTTGAAAACGAGGGAGCTACATATTAAAGAGCTGTAATTCCTAAACCCTTTCTTCAATTTGGATGTGAATACCCTTACCCTAAAGCTGAGAGTCTGCACCTTAAGCCCATATTCATAATATAACTGTAACTTGAAGATGTTTTGTTAAACAGCAAAAAAAAATAATAATCTGTCTGTCTGTCCAAATATATATGGACCTAACTGTACATACATACATACATACATACATGTCTCTTTCTCCTGTCTACATACAGTACATACATGTCTCTTTCTACTGTCTACATACATACATGTCTCTTTCTACTGTCTACATATATACATACTGTACATACATACATACATACATACATACATACATGTCTCTTTCTACTGTCTACATACATACATACGTACATACATACATACATGTCTCTTTCTACTGTCTACATACATGCCTCTTTCTACTGTCTACATACATACATGTCTCTTTCTACGGTCTACATACATACATGTCCCTTCTACTGTCTTCTTAAATACATCTGATTTTTATCATTGATTTGATTGTTTGTCCCAAACACAATAAACATCTAAAAACATAAAAAAGTCAAACAAATAGTTGTATCAACACATTCACCTCGTGCAATTTACATACGTTCGGGAGGGGACAGGAGGAAGTGAAAACCTATCTAGTCCTGCCCCTTCTTTACAATATATTACAACATTTCTAAAATAGAGTCTCTTTCTGAAACTAAATACAACATAAATATCCAGATACACCATAAATATCCAAATGCCAGAAAATTAAATAAGATGTACCGGTACTTCAGTCACCTTACTACTTAGTCCTCTGTCCTGTACATGCCTTTGAATCTATTCATTTTTTGCTCAGTTTTACACTTGCATCTAGTCCATTCCAAAGTGATGCTGCACATACTTTTCAGAGTCGTACGAACACTAGGCTGTTTTTGATTCAAAGTCCCTCTTAAATAATAACCACCTTCTCTACCCATATAGGCTACATTTTCTGAATGTTGCTTGGCAACATGTTATTTATAACCCTAAACATATTTATAACCTTAAACATTTATGCAGTTTTGAATTTAACTAAATCCATGAATTTCAATGTTTGGCTCTTTAAAAACAGACAATGTGTATGATCTAACTATCTAGCATGATGTACAATCCGTATAGCCTAGCTCTTTTTTGCAATGTGCATATCTTTTGTAGGTTGCTTTTGTAAGTATTCCCCCACACTTCAACACAATATGACATACAATAAGTGTGCAATACAGTGTGTTCAATTGTTTTGCCTAATATTCTGATACTTCTTGCTATCTTTGAACACAGATACTTTATGTGAGGTTTCCAGCAGAGTTTGTGGTCTATTAAACTTGTTTTCATATACTCTGTGCATTTTTACCTGATCAATTTCCAAATGTACATCAGTGTTTATTTTACGGTTTCCAAATAGCTATATTTAAAAATAAAATGTAAAAGATTTAAAAATAACTTATTTGTATCGAACCAGCAATGTAATTTCTCCATTTCTTTCTTTGCTACTTCCAATAGCTGCTTCAGGTCATCCCCCGAACACAAAATATTTGTGTCATCCGCAAAGACTGACATGAATCATTCTACTGTCTACATACATACATACATACATACATACATACATACATACATGTCTCTTTCTGCTGTCTACATACATACATACACACATACATACATGTCTCTTTCTGCTGTCTACATACATGTCTCTTTCTACTGTCTACATACATACATACATGTCTCTTTCTGCTGTCTACATACATACATACATACATACAACTGTCTACATACATGTCCCTTTCTACTGTCTGCATACATACATGGCTCTTTCTACTGTCTACATACATCTAAAACCAGAGCACCATCTCTGTCTAAAACCAGAGCGCTCTGAAACCAGCAGATGGATCCAGAACGTATTTACGAACGCACCCTGGGTAATGGTAACCATCTTCTTGGGGCTAGCGGTGGCCTAGTGGATAGTGAGTTAGACTGGTGATCAGAAGGTCAAGAGTTCAAATCCCACCTGAGAACACCACCACTAGTGTGCCCTTGAGTAAGGCACTAAATTGCCCTAAATTACTCCAGGGAGACTGTCCCTGGAATCTCTAATTTTAAGTCGCTTTGGATAAAAGCGTCTGCTAAATGGTTAAAATGTAAATGTAAAAAATGAGTACAGAAGCCATTTAAACCTGTCAGGCAACTGCAATGGTTCTCCAAATAATCGTTAATGGGGGTTCAGCTGCACACACCACCATCTCTGTGTGTTTGTGTGTGTTTGTGTATGTATGTGTGTGTGTGTGTGTGTGTGTGTGTGTGTGTGTGTGTGTGTGTGCGTGCGCGTGTGCGACCCTCGGGTAGGATGGGGAGGGGAGGAGGGGAATGGGGAATGGGGAGGAGGAGGGGAGTGGGGGAGGAGGAGAGGGGGGGATGAGGAGAGTGGGGGATGAGGAAGAAGGATGAAAGATGAAAGCCTTGGCACAGTTCCCAGAGCTGTGGAGGAGGGGAGAGAGAGTCACCAACCAGGATAACTAGCTCTTATCACGTGTGTGTGTGTGTGTGTGTGTGTGTGTGTGTGTGTGTGTGTGTGTGTGCCTGTGTGTGTGCCTGTGTGTGTGTGTGTGTGTTATGACCATCCTTGGTTAGTGCAGCCAGTGATGGTTATTGAATTAGTGGCTTCAGTGAGTCGGAGTGTTGATAGAATGAGGTTTCACACACACACACACACACACACACACACACACACACACACACACACTCCAGAGCTATACTCACACACACACAGACACGCAGAGGGGATATTTGATCTTCCGGAGAATCGACAGGCCTGGGAGCGTGGTGGGGGGTGGTGTGTGTGTGTGGGGCGGGGCGGGTGGGTTGTGTGTGTGTGTGTGTGTGTGTGTGTGTGTGTGTGTGTGTGTGTGTCTGTTACATTTACATTTTTGGCACTTCATCCAAAGCGACTTACAACAAATACATTTGTCTAAGTAAGTGAGTCATCTATCCATCAGTCATCATAACAAAAAGTAATCTATGCTCGGACCAGGGGCTGGTGTTTGTCTGTGTGTGTGCGCCTGTGTGTGCGCCTGTGTGCGTGCGCCTGTGTGTGTGCGCCTGTGTGTGCGCCTGTGTGTGCGCCAGTGTGCGCGCCTGTGTGTGCGCCTGTGTGTGCGCCTGTGTGTGCGCCTGTGTGTGTGTGTGTGCCTGTGTGTGTGCGTGTGGGACAGCCCAGGTGCCGACACAGCAGAATCCATCTCTACCTGTCATTGCTGACCTTCATCCCGCTCCCCCCCCCCTCCCTCTCCACCCAACACCCCAGCTCCCTCCCCCCTCCCTCTCTCCAGCTGATGTTGTGTTCCAGATTACAGGGTTGGGGTTAGGGGTTAGTAGGGTTATTAGAGATGTTGGAATAATAACAGATGTGGAGCGGAACTCCACAACCCTCAACTGTGTGTGTGTGTGTGTGTGTGTCTCTGTGTGTGTGTGTGTGCGTGTGTGTGTGTCTCTCTGTGCGTGTCTGTGTGTGTCTGTGTGTGTGTGTGTGTGTGTGTGTCTGTGTGTGTGTGTGTGTGTGTGTGTGTGTGTGTGTCTGTGTGTGTGTGTGTGTGTGTGTGTGTCACGACCCAGCTCGAGACAAGAAGGGGAGACCACACACCAGAATCAGTGAAATAACGAATAATATTTATTCAACTAGGCAAAATAAGACTTAATATAAATAATACTTACACTAACGATAAGGAGGTGTGTCTGTCAGGATGTTGTAGGGTGTAAAAACAACAATGGCACAACCACACTTAACGTGTCTGCGTGGAGAGGTCCCCCTGAGGAATGCCTGGGGGGTATTCCATCAACGTTGCTAAAGGAAAATCCATTTTCAAAAATAAGCCTGGATATTTTTTGATAAGTCTTGCGAGACTTGTCTGAATAAGCCTGGATTTTCCTTTAGCAACGTTAATGGAATATCCCCCTGGGCTTATAGCCCAACCACCTGGTGAAGGCCATTCTGCTGATGGGGCTGACTGCTGAGCCAGTAGCTGGCCGGCCAGGTGCCTAGGTCTGATTCTCCTGCAGAAAGAAACAGACCCACAGCCAACAGCCCGAACAGACCATCACTGTGTGTGTGTGTGTGTGTGTGTGTGTGTGTGTGTGTGTGTGTGTGTGTGTGTGTGTGCCAGAACCACACACACTGTGTTGTAGACAGGGTTCGTCAGTGGTGTGTGTGTGAGGACCCCCCAACCAGATCATGTGATCATTGCAAACAATAACACCATGTTTTCCCTCTCTCCCTCTCTCCCCCTTTCTCTCTCTCTCCCCCTCTCACCACACCTCTGATGCTGCCTCTCCTCCATCAGGTAAGAACATTCCTTTATGACTACACACTACATACACACTACACACATGACTACACACACACTACATACATGACTACACAAACTACATACACACTACACACATGACTACACATATACTACATACGCACTACACTACACACATCTACACACACTACACACATGACTACACACACACTACATGTCTACACATAACATACATGTCTACACACACTACATACATGTCTACACACACTACATTAGGGCTGTTACGATTATTCGACGTCATCGACGTCATCGATTACGTCAATACGTCGGTTGCCGTAAAATGCGTCGGTTAGTCGTAAAAAAACAAAATGGCTGCGACCAGTGCAAACACGGAGGCAGAAAAAGACTTCGCCCACGATCGTCCAAAGTATGGGAGTACTTTACAAAAAAAGAAACCAATGGCAATGTGGTGGTCTGTAAACTGTGCAAAAACGAATTGGCCTATCACAGCAGTACGACTGCAATGAACGAGCACCTCAAGCGAAAGCATCGTGGAGCGCTTTGTGAAGACAGCCGCAAGCTAGCACCGTAAGTCAGCGTTGTATTTCTGTTCACTTTTCCGGCCGTGTATCAGTGAAAAATGGATAGCTACTAGCTGGCTAGCTACGGTAGCCTTACTAGCCTATTGTTATTGTGGTGCTCGCACCTACTGTACGTTATCTAGCTCGTAGCTCGCATGCTACGTTAGCATCAATTTAGCTAATCATAACATAGCAGCGAGAGTAACGTTAGCTATGTAGCTGGCTAGCTACGGTAGCCTTACTAGCCTATTGTTATTGTGGTGCTCGCACCTACTGTACGTTATCTAGCTCGTAGCTCGCATGCTACGTTAGCATCAATTTAGCTAATCATAACATAGCAGCGAGAGTAAAGTTAGCTAGCCATGTAGCTACTAGCTAGCTATGTGTTGTGGTGATGGACAGACTTCTAAATGGCCATGTTGGCTAAACATAGCAGTGAGGTGGAAATTAAGGGGCCTACACATGATAAGAAATGTGTGCTTTTTTTATTTTCAGGAAGCAAAGCAGTGTGGAAAACTTTTTCCACAAAAAGAGCACAACTCCATGCACACCCCATATGGCTGCTCAGCTTTCTAACAGCATCTTACAGATGATCGTCAAGGAC
>NC_137678.1:36872045-36879545 GCF_963989245.1 Nansenia antarctica | reverse complement strand
GCTGCCGCCTGTCTGGTGTTCAATCTCTCCAAATTCTCCCATGTCACCCCCCTCCTTCCATCCTGCTTCACAATCCATACTGACAGCATGACGACAATGAAGGCAAATCCGACAGAAAGGCTAAAAAAAGAAATTTCACCCAGTGAAATTCTGCGCAGCGAACACGTGATGACAATATATTAGACTGTGCACTTGTATCTGCCCGACTGAGGCATTGAAAATGGCATCACTTTAAATGTAATTTGTCCTACTTCACCTTATTATTTAAGAGAATACATTGTATTGTATTGTTTAATTATTACAGATCCACTTAAATATGATTCCCGATTAAACTGTACAACATATTTGAGGGGTTGTTTTGCAGAAACAGTTATCTCCGTTTGTATTTATTATCCTAAATCATGTTTTTTTGTGTGCACTCCTCATATATAATACGTGAGAGGTGACATTTTGATTTATTTTTACACAATGGTATACATTTCTAAGCGTTTCTTGAGTTTCATCCTTCTGCTGTCGGAGTCACAGTTGCTAATTTCTCCAGTTTATGTGCATACGCATGGGTCAGAGTGTCCGTGGAGGACCGCACATTCTCCCGCACATTCTCCCGCACATTCTCCCGCCAAGTTTGCTTAAAAGTGGCATATGCCTTCTTTTGTGCGTATGCAACATTTATAAACAAGGCCCCTGGGGTCCCGCTGGTGGAAGGTGCTACCCACTGCTGTCAGGACTGCAGTCACTCTATCTTCTGCCGTAGACTGAAGACCTCCATCTCTTCAGGCTACACATTAACTGTCCCTCCTAAGACCTCCTCATCCCCTCTACCTCCATGTACAGTTTCTCTACTATAAATAAATGAATAAAAGGTAATACTTCCTTCTTCTAGCATGGTAATTAATTAACTGCCAACTGCCAATACATTTGTCTAAGTAAGTTGTTTTGGATAAAGGAGTCTTACAAATGTCTAACATGGAAAAAAGAAAGTAAGCCAGGACAACAGTAGCAGTGTGTGTGTGTGTGTGTGTGTCTGTGTGTAAGCTGTAACCCGGGAAAGACAGAGAAACATCATGTGAAATCACTGAGCACACACACATACATACACACACACACACACACACACACACACACACACACAGCCTCCCCTCCCCCACTTCCTGTGTCAGGCGTCAAGGTGGAGGGAGATTCTGTATTCCAGGCAGGTTCAAGTGCTGCAGCTGCTGCTCTGTGCGTGTGTGTAACCATGTTTGTCTGTGTGTGTGTGTGTGTGTGTGTTACTGTATGTATGTGTGTGTGTGTGTGTGTGTGTATAACCATCTGTTGTGTGTTACAGATGAGGGTGTGTGTGTGTCTGTGTGTGGGTGTGTGTGTGTATAACCATGTGTGTGTGTTACAGATGAGGGTGTGTGTGTTTAACCGTGTGTGTGTGTCTGTGTGTGGGTGTGTGTGTATATAACCATGTGTGGGTGTGTGTGTGTATATAACCATGTGTGTGTGTTACAGATGAGGGTGTGTGTGTGTGTGTGTGTGTGTGTGTGTATAACCATGTGTGTGTGTGTTACAGATGTGTGTGTGTGTGTGTGTGTCTGTCTGTGGGTGTGTGTGTGTATAACCATGTGTGTGAGTTACAGATGAGGGTGTGTGTGTGTGTTACAGATGAGGGTGTGTGGGTGCGGGTGTGTGTGTGTGTGTGTGTGTATAACCATGTGTGTGAGTTACAGATGAGGGTGTGTGTGTGTGTGTGTGTGTGTATAACCATGTGTGTGAGTTACAGATGAGGGTGTGTGTGTGTTACAGATGAGGGTGTGTGGGTGCGGGTGTGTGTCTGTGTGTGTGTGTGTGTATAGCCATGTGTGTGAGTTACAGATGAGGGTGTGTGTGTGTTACAGATGAGGGTGTGTGTGTGTGTGTGTGTATAACATGTGTGTGAGTTACAGATGAGTGTGTGTGTGTGTGTGTGTGTGTGTGTGTGTTACAGATGAGGGTGTGTGTGGGTGTGTGTATAACCATGTGTGTGTGTTACAGATGAGGGTCCGTACACAAAGCACTCCGCCCCCTCCAGACCTGATGGAGCGCTGGCCATCAGGAGACAGAGTATCCCAGGTAACCCCACCTCTGTTACCTAGGTAACCACCCCTCTGTTACCTAGGTAACCACCCCTCTGTTACCTATGTAACCCCACCTCTGTTACCTAGGTACCCCACCTCTGTTACCTAGGTAACCAGCTCTCTGTTACTGTGTGTGGGGGGGGATGTGTGTGTTGCCTTCAGGATACATTAAACATCAGCAGTCTGCTACAGAACACACACCAGCAGCTCTCTCTCTCTCTTTTTCCTCTCTTTCTCTCTCTCTTTTCTCTCGCTCTCTCTTCACCTCTTTTCTCTCTCTCTTCATCCCCTCTCTCTCCCCACCTCTCTTCACCTCTCTCTCCACCTCACTCTCTCTTCACCTCTCTCTCTCTCTTTTCTCTCTCGCTCTCTCTTCTCTCTGTCTCTCTCTCTCTCTCTCTCTCTCTCTCTTCACCTCTCTCTCTCTTTCTCTCTCTCTTCACCTCTCTCTCTTCTCCTCTGTTTCTCGTCTCTCGCTCTCTTTCTCTCTCTCTCTCCACCCTCTCTCTCTCCACCTCTCTCTCTCTTCACCTCTCTCTCTCTTCTCCTCTGTCTCTCTTCACCTCTCTCTCTTCTGAAAGTGTATCTTGAATTTTTAAAACGCTCTTGAAAAATACATGTTGGTACATGAACATGACTTCATACTCTCCCTCTCTCTAACACACAGGCGGAGGGAGGAGGGAGGGAGGGAGGGAGGGGAGGGAAGGAGGGAGGGAGGGAGGGAGGGCAGCATGATGATGACTGAGGAGGCGGAGAGGGATGAGGAGGGGGAATGAGGAGGAGGAGGCAGAGGGGGATGAGGCTAGCTTGGTGATGTAGCTAAGGAGCTAGCATGGTGACTCTTCACTGCGTCATCCTACAGCTTTATTCTCTGTGTCTGGACGTTACCACTAACATTTGAACACCCCCCTATCTCCTCCCCCCGCTACCTCCTCCCCTCCTCCCTCCACCCTCCCCTCTCCATGTCCCTCCCTCCCCCCTCCCCTATCCCCCCCCCCTCCTCCAGAGGAGTTCCGGGGGTGTGGTCTGGTGGAGCTGATGAAGAAGGAGGGGACCACGCTGGGCCTGACCGTCTCCGGGGGGGTCGACAAGGACGGGAAACCGCGCGTCTCCAACCTCCGCCAGGGGGGCATCGCCGCCCGGTAACCCACAGACACACACACACACACACAGCGACACACACAAACACACACACATACACACACTTCCCCCTCTGACCCTCTCTCTCTCTCTCAGGAGCGACCAGCTGACGGTAGGCGACTACATCCGCTCCGTTAACGGGATCAACCTCACTAAGTTCCGTCACGATGAGATCATCAGCCTGCTGAAGAATGTGGGGGAGAGGGTGGTGCTGGAGGTGGAGTACGAGCTGCCCCCTGTCTGTGAGTCCTGCTACTACACCCTACCCCCTACCTCCTACACTCTACCCCCTTCTCTCAACACCCTACAACCTATATACTACACCCTACCCCCTACACCCTACACTCTACTCTCTATACTCTACACCCTACCCCCTGCACTCTACACCCTACTCTCAACACCCTACAACCTATATACTACACCCTACTCTCTCCACCCTACACTCTACACCATGGGTCGGCAACAGGCGGCCCACGGGCCATTGTTGGCCCACCAGTAATAATATTTGGCCCGGAAGATTATTTTGATATATATACCTGTATATTTTTTTTTTTACAATATCGGACCGATTATGTGTGAATGGTAGGCACTTGTTAGACGTTGGCGCATGCGCACAATCGCGACATCCATGTCGGAGTTGACTGTCTCTCGCCTGCGTTCGTAATTTTGCTCTGAGAGTGCCGGAACGCACAGTAGGAGCAACGTCATAAAGGGACCAAGTAATTTGATTGGACAAGAGGCATTCCATGAGTGCTCTGGTGTCATGGTGTCAAGTCATGTATAAATAAATGAATTTATTCCTCTCGTGCGTCTTTATCGCATTCATTGACGAAAAGGACGACTCGCATGTATAGGTGGAAGGGAACATTGTGAGCACATAAAATGTGAGTCTCTCACAACGGCTTTGCATTGATGAAACGAGGTAGGATGAACGCATAGTTGTCCATTCCTCTTTAAATGCCCTGTTTTCACCGTCAACTTTCCTCTTTAGACCTTTGGAGAGTGCCATTTTTCTTTTTCTCTTACTAGCTAGCAGGTTAAATGTTTAGCTAACTTCACCGCAAACAACCAATCCAATAATAATGTGACACGGTAAGTCTGGGAGGAGGGGGGAATAATTATCAGAATAAACGTATGTTAAATAATTATTAGAATAAGTTAGGCTCCGCTACATCGTCAGTCCAGACATTTATTATTCAAAAATATGGAAAGGGAGAAAAAACTGCTTGTTTACAGTTTATTATGCCACCTATAAATGCATGTGGCGGTCTGTCGCATTAACATTTGTAACATTTGTGACACGTTCTAATGCTTTGGTCCTCATATCGGCAACCAGTCAACATTTTCAGACTTTTCTTTTAAAACACAGAACTACGTTTCAACGTAGTTGAGAATCACAACACAAACTCGCTAGTCAAGCCAAAATACTGCAACAACGCAATGGATTCGGTGAGTAATCCCCACGGTATACCTAGTTAACTATAACACTACTTAACATTGTTAGCAGGCTCACAACGCAGAAATGTATTTACATTTTTCGAAAGAAAAGTCAAAGCATTCGAACGTGTCACATTTTTTAACAGTCAATTGCTTAAATTAGCCTTTGATTATGTTCTGGCCCACCATCTAGTGGCTCAGAAAAAAATTGGCCCGAGGCCAAACTTACTTGCCGACCCCTGTTCTACACCCTACACCCTTCTCTCTACACCGTACACACTACACCCTACTCTCTACAGCCTAATCTCGATACCCTACAATGTAGGGTAATGTTATGGTAATGTTGGTGATGATGTCATATCCTGTGTGTAGCGGTGCAGGGTTCAGGTGTGATGTTTAAGAACGTGGAGGTGACGCTGCACAAAGAAGGAAACACCTTTGGCTTCGTCATTCGAGGTAAGTAACCCTAACCCAGACCCTATCTCTAGCCCTGACCCTAATCTTGACCTTGACCTTGACCCTGACCCTAGCCCTATAGGAGCGGCTGTGGTGCAGGAGGTAGAGCCGGGCGTCTAATGATCGCAAGGTTGGCAGATTGGCAGTTTGAGCCCCGGCTGGCCACATGTCGAAGTGTCCTTGGGCAAGACACTGAACCCCAAATTGGGGCCGGCGCCTTGCATGGTAGCTTGGTGTGTGAATGTTTGTGTGTGAATTTGGAATAAGGCGCTATATAAGTCAGTCCATTTAGCCCTGACCCTGACCCTGACTCTGAAACTAGCCCTAGCCCTGACCCTGACCCTAACACTGACCCTAGCCATAATCCTAACCCTAACCCTAACCCTAATCCTAGCTCTAATCCTAACCCTGATCATGACCTTGACCCTGACCTTAGCCCTAACCATAACCCCATGATAGTGATATAGACTGCCGTCGGTAACCTGAAATAGAGATATTTAGATTAGATTAGACTTTATTGTCATTGCACAGAGAACGTGCAAGTACTTGGACAACGAAATGCAGTAACAAGATATGACCTTATGTGATATGACCTTATGTGATATGATCTTATATGTTTATAATCAAGATATTAACATGTGTATAATCAAGATATTAACATGTTAATAATAGAGATATTAGCATGATTATGTTGTACTGTATGACATCGTCAACATATCTGTGTGAAGGCGGGGCCCATGAAGACAGGAATAAGTCCCGCCCTGTTGTCATAACGACCATCCGGCCAGGTGGACCAGCTGACAGGTGAGATGATGTCATCCTTTCAACTCCTCTGACTGGAACAGATGTGACACGGTCTGGTGAAAAGGTCCGGATGTCGGCAATTCTCAACACAAATGACCAAAAAGCTTTCTTTAAAAAAAAAAAAAGGAAAAATTATATAAATGTATATTACGAAAGTGGAAGTGTTGAAGAGCCCACTCAGTATAACAAACAACAGTTTTATGATATAAACTAAATAATTATAATTTGTGAATTGGATTCATTGTATCGTCTGTCGTAGGCTACTGGTAAGGGATACAGTGTTTGTAAACAAACTTACTTACGTTTTAGGACGTGTTCAAAGCCAAGGACTGTGTCATCTAATTATATGTAGTTTAACTTTCATATTCTGTAAAAAAAATTAAAATAAAAATGACCTTGACTTTTCAATGACTTTTTCACCAGACCCTGTCACACAAATTTACCTCCGTATTATTATTATTCCTCTCCCCCCACCCCCCACCCCCAGGGAGGGCACCATTAAGCCAGGTGACAGGTTGTTGAGTATTGATGGGATCAGGCTCCACGGGACGTCCCACGCCGAAGCCATGAGCATCCTGAAGCAGTGTGGGCAGGAGGCCACGCTTCTCCTTGAATACGACGTCTCCGTCATGGGTATGGCCACGCCCCCGACACCGTCTGATTGGTCCTCTGCTACTCTAACCTGTGGGACGTCGCTAAATGTCAATGTGAACTGTCAGAGAGCATATAATCAGGGTTCATCATTTTACAACTTGTTTAGCTATTATGTTACAATGTTTCTGTTGAACTCCGCAGTGAAGGTATCTAAGCAACGTAATGTAGATAGCGAACAGAAGTGGGAAAAAAATGTCAGATCAGATATATAAACGGGTTATTTTGATAAACTGGATCACATACAATCACAGGGATCAACGCAGGGAGAAACCTTTCTCATGACAGAACTGGAAACACTAAGCTAATCTAATGCTAGCCTGCTACATTCAAACACCATGCTACCGCACTAGCTAACATTAGCTAGTTAGCTAATCATAGCATCTTAACCCCTCAGACACAACACACACACACACACACACACACACACACACACACACACACACACACAGACATAGGGACACACTGGTAAATAGGTTGAACTCAACATCCAGTAACAATCTGTGGTTGAGGTGGGAAGTCAGGGTTACCTAGGGTTATGGTTATCTGTGGTTGAGGTTGTGTTATGGTTATCTGTGGTTGAGGTTGTGTTATGGTTATCTGTGGTTGAGGTTGTGTTATGGTTATCTATGGTTGAGGTTGTGTTATGGTTATCTGTGGTTGAGGTTGTGTTATGGTTATCTATGGTTGAGGTTGTGTTATGGTTATCTATGGTTGAGGTTGTGTTATGGTTATCTGTGGTTGAGGTTGTGTTATGGTTATCTATGGTTGAGGTTGTGTTATGGTTATCTATGGTTGAGGTTGTGTTATGGTTATCTGTGGTTGAGGTTGTGTTATGGTTATCTGTGGTGGGAACAAACCAGAGTTAGAAGGTTCCTTCATGTATGACACAGATTCTACTCTACTGTAT
>NC_137678.1:36854545-36864545 GCF_963989245.1 Nansenia antarctica | reverse complement strand
ACATCGGGGACAGGATCCTGGCCATCAACAGTAACAGTCTGAAGGGGAAGCCGCTCAGCGAGGCCATCCACCTTCTGCAGATGGCCGGAGAGTCAGTCACCCTGAAGATCAAGAAACAGTCAGAGCGTGAGTACCTCACTCTACATACCTCACTGTACATACCTCACTGTACATACCTCACTGTACATACCTCACTGTACATACCTCACTTTACATACCTCACTGTACATACCTCACTGTACATACCTCATTGTACATACCTCACTCTACATACCTCACTCTACATACCTCACGCTACATACCTCACTGTACATGCCTTACTCTACATACCTCACTGTACATACCTCACTGTACATACCTCACTTTACATACCTCACTGTACATACTTCACTCTACATACCTCACTGTACATACCTCACTGTACATACCTCACTGTACATACCTCACTGTACATACCTCACTGTACATACCTCACTCTACATACCTCACTCTACATACCTCACTCTACATACCTCACTCTACATACCTCACTGTCTATACCTCACTCTACATACCTCACTGTACATACCTCACTGTACATGCCTCACTCTACATACCTCACTCTACATACCTCACTGTACATACCTCACTCTACATACCTCACTGTACATACCTCACTGCACATACCTCACTGTACATACCTCACTCGACATACCTCACTGTACATACCTCACTCTACATACCTCACTCTACATACCTCACTGTACATACCTCACTGCACATACCTCACTGTACATACCTCACTACATACCTCACTGTACATACTTCACTCTACATACCTCACTGTACATACCTCACTGTACATACCTCACTGTACATACCTCACTTTACATACCTCAATGTGCATACCTCAATGTACATACCTCACTGTCTATACGTCAATGTACATACCTCACTCTACATACCTCAATGTGCATACCTCACTGTACATACTTCACTCTACATACCTCACTATACATACCTCACTGTACATACCTCACTGTACATCAGGGTTTCCGTTAACCGGTAATTACCGGTCTTTGTCCGGTAACATTTGTTGAAGTCCGACAAACTGAAAACTCGTCGGACAAAATGTCCGGTGAAAATAATCACCACCATTCTCAGCTGAGCACCAAACACACACACACCCACGCACACACACTGCCCGAGAGAGAAGGACCCGCCCCCTCCAGCCAGCCTATAGGCTAACCAAAGGGGGCGGGTCCTTCTCTCTCGGGCAGTGCCGCGCGTGCACGAGTGTGTGTGTCCGGTGCCCAGCTGAAAATGGTGGCCCGAAGCGGAAAGCCTTATCTTTATCGCACAATAACAAGGATAACAAACGAAACGGACAACATTTACACTAAGACAGTGTGCGAATTAAATCACGGTGTGCGGGGGAGCCCAGGGATTCAAGCAACAAAAAGAAAATCTCCTGACGGAAAAAAAAGTTCTGGCCAAATCGGGGCCGGTGGCTTTCCGCGCGCGTGCGATGTTCCGTTCTACGTTCTAATGCTTTGACTTTTCTTTCGAAAAATGTGAATACATTTCCGCGTTGTCGAAAATCAATGACACATCGCTAGTCAACTAACACGGTTTGTTTTATGAGCCTGCTAACAATGTAAAGTAGTGTTGTAAGATGGAGACAAACTTCAGCTATATGATCTAACAGCCGGTCTTCAGGACGACATACAGACCCGTATGAGCTTACAGGGCTATCCCCTAAGTATGATTTGACAGGCAGCTAAACGAAAATGCCTTCCCAACCAGCGAGACCTGGGGGGTGTTCCATCAACGTCGCCAAAGGAAAACCTAGGCCCACTTCGCCAAGTCCCGCGAGACTCTTAAAAAGATCCAGGCATATCTTGATAGATCTCGCGAGACTTGTCAAAACAAGCCCAGACTTTCCTCCAGCGACGTCGATGGAACACCCCCCTGGTTATAGAAATGACGTTGTTTTATTGATAAAATTTTTAAAAAAGGGTAAAACTGGAAAGAGAAAATTGAAAACTCACATTAATCCCAAACAATTTAACAAACTTCAGTTAACGTAATGTGGAGTCCGTTCATTGATCGATGCTGTCTGTTCAGTTCCCAGTGAGGCGCCCGTTCAGCGCTGGACATAATGGCATAGCGCGCATGCGAATCATGTTATATTATTATATAGCTCGCATCTAATCGTATCGGATGAGAAATAGACATTAAATGGCATATATAGGTCGCTACACAACAGTAATCACCGCGACAAACAGCTATATTAGATTTGGAGAAAAAAAAATATGATTTTGAAAAAAATTTTTTTTATTATATTTTAATATGATGACCGGAATAATTCACGTTTGTCCGGTAAATCGAAATCTTCCCGGACACGATGTCCGGCGGCAAATTTTTCTAACGGAAACCCTGCTGTACATACCTCACTCTACATACCTCACTATACATACCTCACTGTACATACCTCACTCTACATACCTCACTGTCTATACCTCACTCTACATACCTCACTGTACATACCTCACTACATACCTCACTGTACATACCTAACTGTACATACCTCACTGTCTATACCTCACTGTACATACCTCACTGTACATACCTCACTGTACATACCTCACTCTACATACCTCACTGTACATACCTCACTGTACATACCTCACTACATACCTCACTGTACATACCTAACTGTACATACCTCACTGTCTATACCTCACTGTACATACCTCACTGTACATACCTCACTGTACATACCTTACTCTACATACCTCACTGTACATACCTCACTGTCTATACCTCAATGTACATACCTCACTCTACATACCTCAATGTGCATACCTCAATGTAGTAAGTTAGGATATTTATAGCATAGCATAGTGTACAGCACAGTGTTTATTGTATAGTAGATAGTGTACATAGCCTTTATTTATTTATGTCAACCAGCTCTTTTCTCTTTTTCGTTTTACCCTTGGCTCTCTTGTTTTTAGTCTTTTTTCCAAGCACCAGGGGAGCCCCCCCTCCTAAATTTCGTTATACGGTACCTGTACTGTATAAATGACAATAAAGACCATTCATTCATTCATTCATTCATTCACATACCTCACTCTACATACCTCAATCTACATACCTCACTCTACATACCTCACTCTACATACCTCACTGTCTGTACCTCACTATATACTGTATATATATATATATATGTTACGGTACATGTGGGAACACGGTACATGTGGGAAAACTAGGGTTAGGGTTAGGTGCTAGGGTGCTACGGTTAGGGTTAGGGGTAGGGGTAGGGTTAGGGTTAGACATGCCAGCATTTACCAAATCGACGTAGCACCTAACCCTAACCCTAGTTTTCCCACATGTACCGTATTCCCACATGTACCGTAACATATATATATATATATATATATATATATATATATATATATATATATATATATATATATATATATATATATATGCTGTATACAGTTAGGTCCGGAAATATTTGGACAGTGACACAATTTCCATACTTTTGGCTCTGTATGCCACCACAATAGATTTGAAATGAAACAATCGAGATGTAATTGAAGTGCAGACTTTCAGCTTTAATTCAAGGGGTTGAACATAAAATATTGAGCTCAAAAGTAATTGGACAAATTAACATAATGATAAATAAAATGATCATTTTTAATACTTTGTTGAGAATCCTTTGCAGGCAATGACTGCTTGAAGTCTGGAACCCATGGACATCACCAAATGCTGGGTTTCCTCCTTTGTGATGCTTTGCCAGGCCTTTACTGCAGCTGTCTTCAGTTGTTGTTTGTTTGTGGGTCTTTCTGCCTTTAGTTTTGTCCTCAGCAAGTGAAATGCATGCTCAATTGGGTTGAGATCAGGTGATTGACTCGGCCATTGCAGAATATTCCACTTCTTTGCCTTAAAAAACTCCTGGGTTGCTGCTTACGCAATATGTTTTGGGTCATTGTCCATCTGTATTGTGAAGCGCCATCCAATCAACTTTGCTGAATTTGTCTGAATCTGAGCAGACAGAATATCCCTAAACATTTAAGAATTCATCCGTCTGCTTCTGTCTTCTGTCACATCATCAATACACACTAGTGACCCAGTGCCATTGGAAGCCAGGCATGCCCATGTCATCACAATACCGTTTTTTAAAGAGGATGTAGTAAGCGTCGGATCATGAGCCGTTCCAAGCCTTCTCCATACTTATTTCTTCCCATCATTCTGGTACAGGTTAATCTGAGTTTCATCTGTCCAAAGAATGCTCTTTCAGAACAGGGCTGGTGTTTTTTGGCAAAGGCAAATGTTTTTTGGCAAAGTCTAATCTGGCCTTTCTATTCTTGAGGCTTATGAATGGCTTGCACCTTGTGGTGAACCCTCTGTATTTGTTAATGTGAAGTCTTCCCTTTATGGTACACTTGGATAATGATATGCCTACCTCCTGGAGACTGTTCTTCACTTGGCTGGATGTTGTGAAGGGGCTTTTCTTTACCATGTAAAGGATCCTGTGATCATCCACCACTCTTGTCTTCCATGGACGTTCAGACCTTTTTATGGTGCCGAGCTCACCAGTGCGTTCTTTTTTTCTCAGAATGTTCCAAACAGTTAATTTGGCCACTCCTAATGTTCCGGCTATCTCTCTGATGGATTTTTGGGTTGTTTTTGCATCCTAAGGATGGCCTGTTTCACTTGCATTGAGAGCTTCGTTGACTGCATGTTGTGTGTATACAGCAACAGCCTCCAAATGCAAATGCCACACTTGGAATCAACTCAGACCTTTTACCTGCTTAATTGATAAAGAAATAATGAAGAAATAGCCCACACTGGCCCATGAAACAGTTTTTGAGTCAATTGTCCAATTACTTTTGGTCCCTTGAAAACGAGGGAGCTACATATTAAAAAGCTGTAATTCCTAAACCCTTCCTTCAATTTGGATGTGAATAACCTTACCCTAAAGCTGAGACTCTGCACTTTAAGCCCATATTCATTATATAACTGTAACTTGAAGATGTTTTGGTAAACAGCTACATTTAAAAAATAAATAAATAATAATAATTCATTACATTTTATATAGGGCTTTTCCGAGGCTCAAAGACGCAGAAAAATCTGTCTGTGTCCAAATATATATGGACCTAACTGTAAATACTACTATTAGTTTGCCTGTCTGTATAATATACTACTACTATACACACAGCCAGTCACATGCCATACATACCTTGACTAACCGAAATAAACCTCTGTCTGTCTGTCCATCTCTCTCTCTCTCTCCGTGTATGTGTGTCTCTCTCTCCCTCCCTTTCCCTTTCCCTCTCTTCTGTCTCTCTCTCTCTCTCTGTCTCTGTCTCTCTCTCTCTCTCTCTCTCTCTCTCTCTCTCTCTCTCTCTCTCTCTCTCTCTCTCTCTCTCTCTCTCTCTCTCTCTAGTGTCCAGTCCTAAGCAGGTGTCTGGTCGTGTCAGTGAGCTGAGTGATGTGGAGGATGAGGGGGTGGGGTCAGGGTCGGGGTCGGGGGCGGGGTCTGGCTCGGGGGCGGGGCAGAAGGCGGGGCTCTACTCCACCATTCCCTCTGTGGACAGTGCTGTGGAATCCTGGGATGGATCCAACATGGACGCCACCTTCAGCACACAGGGTGAGACAGACAGACAGACAGACAGACAGACAGAGAGACAGGCAGGCAGGCAGGCAGGCAGGCAGACAGACAGACAGACAGACACAGAGACAGACACAGACAGGCAGACAGACAGGCAGACAGGCAGGCAGACAGACAGGCAGACAGGCGGGCAGGCACACAGACGGGCAGGCAGACAGACGGGCAGGCAGACAGACGGGCAGGCAGACAGACAGACAGACAGACACGCAGGCAGGCAGGCAGGCAGACAGACAGACAGACAGACACGCAGGCAGACAGACACGCACGCAGGCAGGCAGACAGGCAGGCAGGCAAGCTAGCAGGCACAGACTGAGATTTTGGTTTGATCTAATAACATTTTAATCTGCCAATATATCTCAACCCGTGTGTGTGTGCATGTGTGCGTGTGTTTGTCTGTGTGTGTGTGTGTGTGTGTGTGTGTGTGTGTGTGTGTGTGTGTGTGTGGTGTACGTGTGTGTGTGTGTGTGGTGTACGTGTGTACGTGTGTGTGTGTGTGTGTGTGTGTGTGTGTGTGTGTGTGTTGTTGGTGAGGATGTTTTGAAATTCACCATCAAAGCAAGACTGCAGGTATTACCGACCAAGTACAATCTGTCCACCTGGTATCCCCACACTCACAGTCCATTCTGTTTAAACCATCAGGATTCACAACACCTAGAATCCATTGCACACATAACAAATGGATGTAATGCATACAAACACCTGTACATAGCTCGTCATGACCGTATTGTGGACATTGTGTCTGATACAGTACAAAACATCTTACCATCTAGCGCAGCTATGTACAAGCATGCCAGAGTGTTACCAGAGTGGTTTGGTTTTACCAATGACGTTTTTGCCAACATCCCAAATACACCTGATGTTGTCTTTGTTGACACCAGCCACAAGGAGGTGCTGATTGTAGAAGTAGGCTGCCCCTTTGACCTGTACATGGACCAGACTTTCCAGGACAAGTATATCAAATACCAACCACTACTTAGTACGAAAACCAGCTTTGGGTACAAGTGTAAATTCAGCATACTTGTATTTGGAAGTCTGGGCCATGTATATAAATGCACCATGAGGGGTCTGAGAATTGCTGCAATGTCTAAAAGAAAGGCCAAACAAGTTGCCACATTTTGCTCTGTCTCAGCTATCATTGGCAGCTTGGCCGTGTGGAGAAGGAGGTGTTATGTGTACCCTTGAGTGTTCAGTGCTGCTTAGCCCCGAAATATTTGATTCCCTGTTTGTGTAATATAATTTGTGGAACCAAATAATAATTTGTGGAACCAAATAAAGTATTCAAATGTGCCAGGCTTCCACAATGCTGAGTGGAGGAGCGCGGCGCCCCCTCTGGACCGACACCGCAACCACATCCTGCAGGACCTGGGAATCAACGATGATGACTGGGACCGGCCCACAGCCAGCGGGTACACACACACACACATGCACACACACACACACACACACACACACACATGCATGCACGCACGCACACACACACACAGACACACACACACACACACACACACACACTCACAGACACACACACACACACACACACCACACACACAGACACACACACACACACATGTTTGTTGATGTTAATGTAGTTCCTCTCCTGGCATCTGCAGAGTTTCAGCGCTGCCCAGCGGCTTAATCACAGACAGCAGGTGAGACTCAGACCCTCCCCCCTCCTCCCTCCCCCCTCCTCCCTCCCCCTCCTCTCTCCTCCCCTCTCAATCTCCCACCTTTCTCCTCCCTCTCCTACCCCTCCTCTCTCCTCGCCCCTCCTCCCTCCTCCTTCTCTCTCCTCCACCCTCCTCCCTCCCTACCCCTCCTTCCCCCACCTCTCTCCTCCCTACCACTCATCCCCCTACCCCTCGTCCCCCTCCTTCCCCCACCTCTCTCCTCTCTACCTCTCTCCTCTCATCCCCCACCTCTCCTCTCTCCCTCCTCCTACACCTCCCTCCCTCCTCCCCCCTGGGTCTGCTGTCCCTCACTGCCTGCTCTGCCCCGGGTGAACCCCTCCCACCAGTGTACTGCGTGCGTGTTGATTGGTTGTGTGGGTCAGGGTCTGGGTTCCTGAGGTGACCTGTGTGACCTCTGACCTCTGCCCTCCCAGGTTCAGCGTGGTGCATGCTGGGACGGAGCCGGATCAGGAGGAGAACTTCTGGTCTCAGGCTCTGGAGGACCTGGAGACCTGCGGCCAGTCTGGAATACTCCGAGAGCTCGAGGTAACCATAGTTACAAACCAGATGCGTTACCATAGTTACCAGACAGACATGTTACCATTCGGTTGTCTGACGTCTACCAAGTCTGACGTCAAACGTGACGTTTAGCAATTTAGTTTTTTAGACTCGGATCTATTCATACAACAAGGGACACAGCACTTTCCGTTTTTCCCATATTTGTCAGCGTCTTTGAGCCTCGGAAAAGCGCTATATAAATATAATGAATTATTATTATTACTGAGGCATTTCGAAGACAGCGCCTCAGCCAACTTTGGACTCAGAAACACGTCACGACTTAACAACCGAATAGTACTATCCCAGACATGTTACCATAGTTACTATACCAGACATGTTACCATAGTTACAATACTAGACATGTTACCATAGTTAAAATACCAGACATGTTACCATAGCTACTATCCCAGACATTATAGTTACTATACCAGACATGTTACCATAGTTACTATACCAGACATGTTACCATAGTTACAATACCAGACATGTTACCATAGTTACAATACCAGACATGTTACCATAGCTACTATCCCAGACATGTTATTATAGTTACTATACCAGACATGTTACCGTAGTTACAATACCAGACATGTTACAATACCAGATATGTTACCATAGTTACAATACCAGACTTGTTACCATAGTTACAATACCAGACATGTTACCATAATTACTATACCAGACATGTTACCATAATTACTATACCAGACATGTTACCATAATCCATCCATTCTTCTCTCCTCTCCTCTCCTCTCCCCCTCTCCTCTCCTCTCCCCCTCTCCTCTCCACTCCCCTCTCCTCTCCTCTCCTTTCCTCCCCTCTCCTCCACCTCCTCCTCCTCCTCCTCCTCCACCAGGCCACCATCATGTCTGGCAGCAGCCTGAGTCTGAACCATGACCCCTCCCCCCTGCGGAGCCACCTGGGCCGCCAGGCCAGCTTCCAGGAGCGCAGTGCCAGCCGGCCGCAGTATAGCCAGTCCAGCCGCTCCAACACGC
Source organism: Nansenia antarctica (assembly GCF_963989245.1). Classification (NCBI taxonomy): domain Eukaryota; kingdom Metazoa; phylum Chordata; class Actinopteri; order Argentiniformes; family Microstomatidae; genus Nansenia; species Nansenia antarctica. The sequence continues at coordinate 36,855,666 of NC_137678.1, read as the reverse complement.
TGCCCAGCGACCCCGCCCGCAAGGCCTTCAGCCTGAGGAAGACGCAGGACGTCAGAGACAACAACATGTCTCCCACCCCGGTGGAGCTGCACAAGGTACAGACAAACAACACTGTCATCTCACCCTGACCCCGACCTTTAAACCGTGACCTTTAACCCTGGCCTTAATCCTGACCTTAACCATGACCCTGACGCTGTCCGTAACCCTGACCTTAACCATGACGCTGACCTTAACCTGATCCTTAACCCTGACCGTAACACTGACCTTAACCTTGACTGTAACCCTGACCTTGACCCTGACCCTGACATTGACCTTGACCCTGACCCTTAACCCTCTTAACTCTGACCCTAATCCTAACCCTGACCTTAACCCTATCCCTGACCTTAACCCTAACCCTGACCTTAATCCTGACCCTGTCCTTAGGCCTGACCTTAACCCTGTCCTTAGCCCTGACCTTAGCCCTGACCTTAACCCTGACCTTAGCCCTGACCTTAACCCTGACCTTAGCCCTGACCCTGTGTCCCAGGTGGGTCTGGTGAAGGAGGAGGATGAGGACTTTGGCTTCAGCGTGTCTGATGGTGTGACAGAGAAGGGCGTCTACGTCAACAACATCCGCCCCGGGGGGCCGGCACAGCTGGGGGGGCTGCAGTCCTACGACAGGCTGCTGCAGGTACACACACACACTCACACTCTCTCTCGCACACTGTGCACACACACACACACAAATGAAACGCTGCAATATAGGGGCTACATTACGACTAAAAATGCACAATACAAAAACTGAGAATTCCACTCTCAATGGAGAATGAATCAGGCAAAACAGGAACGAACTCGGTTGAAAATGTAATGAACTTGTTGTGCCACATTCACTCCCCGCATCACTCCCCTTTACGCATGAACGCTTCCTGTCTGAGTGCTTATGCGTTCGCTTCAAGGACATCACAAGAGGAGCAACTTATCACTAAAAAGTGATCGTATATTTTAGTTTGTAAATGTTCAAACACATCGCAATGCTAACCTCAGAATGGCACTAGTAGGCGATAACATCCACAACAGCACTTAAATATGTAATAGTTTACAGTAATACATGTATGTAATATACTGTGATGAACCTGCGAGGG
>NC_137678.1:36837045-36849545 GCF_963989245.1 Nansenia antarctica | reverse complement strand
ATTATTATTATCATCATAAGGACGTTAATGTAGCCGAATTCAAATTATAATTCTATGTATTAAAAAAAGTTACAAAAGAAACAAACTGGAGTTTTGTTTCTCTATGTTTAACAAAATTAAGCCTTATTATTTACCCCTCTATTTATTCACTGCATGGTTCAGTCCACCGCGCGCGAGCTGCTAGACTAAAGGAACGTTACCGCGAACATTCTGACAAGGTTTCCATGACCAACATGTCCTGCTGTAGTACGTGTGTGTGGGACAGATGGAGGACAGCCAGATTGGAAATGCATCAAATGTACGCGTGCGTGCGTGGACGATGTCGTGAAAGGCAAAGCCAAAGTCAGGGTCTCAAAAGAGAAAAGTAAAAAAATCACTAAAAACAGTGGTTTAGTGATCTAATCACTGCGTGGATGATCTAGTTAGCTCGCTATCCGCTTGTTAAGTCGTGACGTGTTTCCGGGTCCCAACGTTGGCTGAGGCGCTGTCTTCGAAATGGAGAAATAATAATAATAATTAATGATATTTATATAGCGCTTTTCCGAGGCTCAAATACCCTGACAATATGGGGAAAACGGGAAAGTGCTGTGTCCCTTGTTGAATGAATAGATCCGAGTCTAAAAAACGATTAAACTGTCATTCCCGCTGTAGTTCAGAGGTATTCTGGTGCAGAGAATTTCTCGTTTGGACTCGGAAATAGTTAAACGTCACTTTTGACGTCAGACTTAACAAGCGGATAGCTAATTAACATTAACTTCAAGTATAGTTAACTTACAGTGCACTGTCAGTATAATTTCAGTTAAATGTATGAGATGAGTGCAATTTTGGTCCAAATATAGGTTATTAGAGCTCAGTGAATTTGTATCCAGCAGCTATGCACTCTTGCTATAGCTAGCTAGCTAACTAGTATAATGTTACATGCTAATCACGTCATGCACAGATGCTTCAGGATCAGGACTCCTTCCCTCAACCCACCTCCCAGTTGAAGGAGAAGGAGGTGAGCAGTAGGATTTTGGGGTTAGCATTACGATTTTGAATATTTTAATGTATGCTGCATTACCATGCAAGCTTTGAATACAACTTTAGCTAATATTCATATTGAGTTAATAGTTCTTCCAGTAATTGCAATAACATTGACCACTGGCATCTTAATAATATTGTTAGCTAGCTAGATAACATTTAAGTTAGCTAATCTGGTGTAATGTATGTATTATTATGTTAATACTATTATAGGACATATTATGAATTATGTACCTATGGATACTCCATGCCAGGGCCCTCTTCAAGCAAGGCAGCCAGAGAGGAGAGCAGAGGTGGTGGGGTAGTGGTGGTCTAGTAGTGGATAGTGAGTTGGACTTGTGATCGGAAGGTTGTGAGTTCAAATCCCGCCTGAAACCACACCACTACTAGTGTGCCCTTGAGTAAGGCACTTAGCCTTCAGTTACTCCAGGGGGAATGTCCCTGTAATTCGTAATTGTTTGGATTAAAAGTGTCTGCTAAATGGCTAAATTAAATACAATTAAAAAAATCAAGAGGTAAAGAGGCAGAAGAAGAAGAGCAAGAAGTAACAAAGGACAATGACAGCAGCACAGCAAGTTGGCTTCATCACTAGATTTCAAGGATCTTATTAAAGATTTTGCTACTAAGAAGGCCCAGCGTTTAGCTTTGATTTGATTTGATCTCTTTACTCCTATCTTGAATCGTTGTGCATTAGGCTAGATATAGTTGTTAGCTCTCCAGGTATACTATTCCACAGTACTGCCGCAGTGTAAAAATAAAAATCTTCCCATTTCACATTCAATTTTGCTGGCATAATGTCTGTGTTGCTCCCTCTTGTATAAGACACGTTTGTCTTTGTGTGAAACAAGCAATGCTGAGTCAGTAAATATCTCTCTGCTGTAATTCTTCATTGATCTAATCCTGACAGTTTTATGGCCAACTGATCTTTACAAGATTTTTTATTTATTTTTTAAGACATTTATTTAGACACAATACCACCCCATTAAAATTATATTTTTTACTTTTTGTGTGATTTATACTTTTATAATTGGGTTCCAATCTTCATTTAATTATACTTTTGTCCTTGTGTTGTTCATGTCTTAATTTAATAAGTTAAAGAATGTTGAGATTTCTTTGCTGAATTGTTGATTCCTGTATTAACTGTAATTTTAAATTACATTTACAAAAGATGTCCATCATTGGATTGCTTGCAGTGCATCAATAGTTCATCAACTTCAACGGGGTTTAGGTTGATGGGTGGTTTAGGTGGGGGGGCCCAAAATGATATTCTGTCATGGGGCCCAGAATCTCTAGCGGCGCCCCTGCACACACACACACACACACACACACACACACACACACACACACACACACACACACACACACACGTTACGTGTGTATGAGCTATAATAATAATATATGCTATTTAGCTGACGCTTTTATCCAAAGAGACTTCCATTGCAGTGATACATGTGGTCCCAGTGGGTACACCTCCCCCCTTTAGGGTTAGCTGCAGTGCTTGCTTTCCATAAACATAAAACGTAACGTGTGTGTGTATATGTTTGTTTAGGCCTAGTGCACAGGCTCAGAGCAGACATGCCGTCTAACGTGGAGATCAAAGCCAGGGTGAGCGACCACACGCTATTCGCGGAGAAAGCGAGCCAGCTCAGCCAATCAGAAGGCACCGTGATCCGGCAGCACGACACGTTCTTCAACTGCAGCAGCGGACGACTGAAACTCAGGAACCTCCTGGTACACACACACACACACACACACACACACACACACACAGACAGACAGACACACACGCACACATGCACAGAGACGCACGCAAGCACAGACACACGCACTCACAGACACACCAGACTGAATCTCCTGCCCCTTCCATAAGCACCTGGTCACCCAGAGGCTGGTTCCTCTCAAGGTCTCTTCCTCTGTGGTGGATTTCCTTGTGTTGCTCCTGGGGGTCTATGATTCAATGTCATCATCATATTGTTTGTATTGTATTTATTGTTTATATTGTTTAGTATTATTTTGTTGTGAAGCACTTTGTGACTTTTCTTTTTATGTAAAAAGAGCTTTACAAATAAACTTGGTTGGTTGGTTGATGTGTGTTCTGTTTGCAGGATGGCAGTGGTCAGCTGATCTTCTATGAGAGACCAGACACTGATGGACCCAAGCTGTCGCACTACTCCATCTCCTCTACACACGACCCTGACACACTTAGGGTGACTGATATGATGCGTTTTTGTGTAACTATAAGCAATTGTTGTGTGCCTATCAAATATTGCAATACTCATTGTTTAACCTTAAACATATGTTATGTGTGCCCACTCTCAGTAGTAAACAACATTCTTTAGGAGCAGGCACATACCATATCAAGTAACAGTGAGACCAGTTTAACTCTAAAGGACATAGGAGCCTTACTGCAGTGGTCAACAGAGCAGAACAGCATGACCATAGCATAGCCATGTATGGGAACTAATGTCACTATTGTAAGTTACGAGGTAAAGCTATTTCCCTCTCTGAGAACTGTATATAAGCTGTAACAAACATCAGTACTTGGCTTGGCATCTCTATGCCACAGCCAGGCTCGGCACCAGCCATGTCGTAGCCATGCTTGAAGCTTGGACTTAACAGAGCATGCTGCCTTGGAAACATCTGTACATGGGAATGCAACCCAGATCTGCCTAATACAATGATTACGATTCAACCTTCTCTCTGAGTCATCAATATATATAATTTCCGGCCACGTGACCAAGAAAGATCTCCTTATATCAAATGGCGTCACGAACAGGATAGCAAATGGCTTCTAACGAACAGGATGCTAGATTCAGCGAAACAGGTAAGGCACAATGTAATTATTTGCTTAACCTGAATTGCTGTTCTAGAACGAATCTAAAAAAATTTCAAAAAGGAGATGTATTGATATTGGAAAGTACTAAATTAAAATAATTATAGTTTGAATAGAAGGCGCTGTATAGTCAAAGACGGTGGTCAAAACACTGAGAGTTAGGATTTATTGAGATTCTGAACTTTGTAAGGAACAAAGCAGAAGTCTATTATGTTTATCTGTAAGGTACAGAAATATATTTATTGTGTATTAAGTTAGGGACAAGACCTTAAATACGTGATTGAAAGCACAGCACTTTGAGGAAAACTAAGTTTGAAAAGATTTGGCCATAATATTTAAAAGACTCTAAGAGAAGTTTCAATCAACATAATTGATTACTAAAACCGCATGTCTATTAACATCATGGGAAGCAAACTAGTATGAATGGCATGCAGAATGTTATCATTAAGAATGAAATGAATAACAACCGTATTTCTGAACCAAGCATCGCAACAGGGCGAGAGTGTTAAAACTCTGACCCTAGGCTATTAATAGAACGAAGACTGCTCCTGTAACCAAACACACACACACACACACACACACACACACACATCGAGCTACAACATACAACAAATAGACAAATTTGTCTCATAATGAAATTATCATGCAAATCTGTGTTGATTCAGCAGACATATAACATTTTGATTGATTTAGTGAACAGAGAAATACACATTAAGACTCTAAGACTGTGAAACATCAAAGGAGGACATTTCTGATGGAGAAAACACAATTCAGCAAGAAAGACCTGGAATGTATTCTGACAATGCCTGTCGATTCTATTTCCTGACAGAATCAAGGAAATCAAGAGACATTGAGCGAAGGACTCAGAGACCGAGATGCTGTTCAGATCTGGTCTATATTAACCATTGCAGAAGTGGGGAGAGAATGTTGCAGATGCTGAAGGAAGCTATTGCCGGATGAAACAAGAGAAATGAGACAAACTAATGACATTTCAATGTGACAAACAATGGAAATGTTAATTCTTATGATTTAAGACAGAGACATGATGATGACAAGAGAGACTTACACATACTTTTATGGAGTCGTAATTGTTCAATTGTACTGACGCACGCAACTAACAGTGTCATCAGCAGTAAACAGCTGAATTCATGGCATGAACTTACACACTTTCTTCTAGGAATTCTAAGGGACGGGAACAACAGTCCAGATAACCCAATTAACAAACTTATGCTTAACATCTGTATTTTTGTTTCCAACTGTTTCTGAGCAGGTTAATTCCACAATCAATTGATGGAGATATAAGATTTTATAGACTTAAGTCAAGAAAAGGAGGGGTGTAGTGTAATGAAAATGCTTAAATTGTCTTAAGTTAATAAAACCTATTAACGCTGTGAACAGAGGCAAGAACACGTGCAAGACTGATGACCATCAAAGAATCAAATAGCACTCCTTGTTACCAGAAACACAAGGCCGTTCCTTTGATTGAAGATCTACTTCCAGACATTGTTATTTTGACATATAATGTACTTTGTATGATGGAACCGATGCCTAATTTATTTCTGATGTGGTCATTCATTGACGTTATTAAGAACACCACATGTTTTTCAATAGAAATAATTTACCAGTCAAATTAATCTTACATCATGGGGAAAAAAAAGAGTGAGCTGATATGATGCGTTTTTGTGTAACTATAAGCAATTGTTGTGTGCCTATCAAATATTGCAATACTCATTGTTTAACCTTAAACATATGTTATGTGTGCCCACTCTCAGTAGTAAACAACATTCTTTAGGAGCAGGCACATACCATATCAAGTAACAGTGAGACCAGTTTAACTCTAAAGGACATAGGAGCCTTACTGCAGTGGTCAACAGAGCAGAACAGCATGACCATAGCATAGCCATGTATGGGAACTAATGTCACTATTGTAAGTTACGAGGTAAAGCTATTTCCCTCTCTGAGAACTGTATATAAGCTGTAACAAACATCAGTACTTGGCTTGGCATCTCTATGCCACAGCCAGGCTCGGCACCAGCCATGTCGTAGCCATGCTTGAAGCTTGGACTTAACAGAGCATGCTGCCTTGGAAACATCTGTACATGGGAATGCAACCCAGATCTGCCTAATACAATGATTACGATTCAACCTTCTCTCTGAGTCATCAATATATATAATTTCCGGCCACGTGACCAAGAAAGATCTCCTTATTATCAAATGGCGTCACGAACATTATATCAGTGACTATCTGTCTGTCTGTCTGTCTGCGTGTGCGTGCGTGCGTGTGTGTGTGCATGTGCGCTAGCTGTGCTGTGCTTGAGGATGTGAGGGTTGAGGTGTGTGTGTGTGTGTGTGTGTATTGTAGTGCTGGAGGATGCCTTGGATGTGAAGGAAGGTTGAGGTTTGTGTGTGTGTGTGTGTGTGTGTGTGTGTGTGTAGGCGGTGCTGGCCGATGCTCTGGGGATGAAGGGGGAGGTGAGGAAGGAGAGGAGGCTGTTCCTGGTCAGTCAGACACGCGTTCACCTGGATACCGTGGAGGGCCTGGGACACTACATGGAGCTGGAGGTAGGGGTGTGTGTGTGTGTGTGTGTGTGTGTGTGTGTGTGTGTGTGTGTTGGTGTGAGAGAGTGTGTTGATGTGATTATCAGAACAGATATGGTTTAAGTAGAAAATAACAACATTCAGTACTGTGATGATCACAGGGCCTCCAGCCTCCATTAGAGGAGACCTAACCCTAACCCTTCACATCTTCATGAATGAATGAATGAATGAATGAATGGTCTTTATTGTCATTGATATAGTACAGGTACCAAACAACGAAATTTGGGAGGGGGGGCTCCCCTGGTGCTAGGAAAGAAAAAAGAAAGAAAAAAAAAACAAGAAGGGAAAGGAGCTGGTTTACATAAATAAAGGCTATGTACACTATCCACTATACTATACTGTACAAATAAAACACTGTGCTGTACTCTATGCTATGCTATACCTATTCTAACATTTCCTATTCTCTGCAACCTTATGTACCCTAGGGTTGTCATATTGCACATAGTGTTATTGCACATTCATTTAAAGTGTCGCAGTTTGCAGGCTTGAAATGTACACATTTGTGCCTCAGCACTACACCTGATTTTCAATCCAGCAGCTGCCATCAATCCGTCCAGACTGTCCAGGGCCCAGAACCTAGGTCTTTGCTGTGTTCAAGGCCTGGATGGCCCTGGGGTAGAAGCTGAGCTTCAGTCTGTTTGTCCTTGCGAACATGGTCCTGTACCGCCTGTTCGAGGGCAGCCGAGCAAAGTGTTCGTACCCAGGGTGGGATGGGTCTCTGGAGATCTTGGAGGCCTTCCTGAGGCAGTGTGTGTTGTACAGCTCTTCCAGAGAGGGGAGGGGGGCGCCGGTGATCTTCTGGGCCGTTCTCACGACTCTCTGTAGCGCATTCCTCTCTGCGGCTGTGCAGCTGGAGAACCAGTTGCAGATGCAGTAGGTGAGGATGCTCTCCACTGCGCAGCGGTAGAAGGCCACCAGCATCTCCTGTCTGATGTGGTCTTTCCTGAGGACTCTCAGGAAGAAGAGCCGCTGTTGTGCCTTCTTGATGATGGCTGCTGTGTTGTTCTTCCAGGACAGGTCATCCTGTATGTGCACCCCCAGGAATCGGAGGGTTGAGACTCTCTCCACGCTCCCTCCGTCGATGAGCAGGGGCTGGACCTCAGATTTTTTCCTCCTGAAGTCCACGATGATTTCCTGGGTCTTTGACTGGTTCAGCAGCAGGTTGTTAACCTTGCACAGCTTGCTCAGCTGCTCTACCTCATCCCTGTACGCTGCCTCGTCCCCCCCCGAGATGCAGCCCACCACGGTGGTGTCGTCTGCAAACTTTACGATGGAGTTGCTGGGGTGGACGGGGGTGAAGTCGTAGGTGTAGAGGTTGTAGAGGATGGGGCTTAGCACGCAGCCCTGGGGGGACCCAGTGCTGAGTCTGAGGGCTGTGGAGGTGTGGGAGCCCACCCGCACCCTCTGGGGGCGGTCGGACAGGAAGTCCTTGATCCATGCACATATAGAGTGTGATAGTCCCAGGTCTAGTAGTTTGGTCACTAGCCTGTCTGGAAGGATGGTGTTGAAGGCAGAGCTGAAGTCCACAAAGAGCAGTCTCGCGTAGCTGTTTCCCCTCTCCAGGTGGGATAGAGTGGAGTGGAGAGTCGTCGCGATGGCGTCCTCTGTGGACCTGTGGGCTCTGTAGGCGAACTGGTATGGATCCAGGTTGGGCGAGAGGCGTGTGACTATGTGGGCCCGGACTAGTTTCTCGAAGCACTTCATGATGATTGGTGTGAGTGCCACCGGGCGGTAGTCGTTTAGGCAGCTCACCGTGCTTTTCTTCGGGACTGGGATGATAGTTGAGGTTTTCAGGCAGGGTGGGATGGTGGCCTGGGACAGGGACTGGTTGAAGATGTTGGGGCCCAGTTGTTCCAAACGTTTAATCTGGATCAGAATGATCCCGATTCTTTATCTCTGATCCAGGATCAGATCTATCTGGGTGATTTCACAACAGCACAATTATTTTGTTATAAAGTGTGTGTGTGTGTGTGTGTGTGTGTTTGCATGCGTGCATGCGTGCGTGTGCGTGTGTGTTAGGTGGTGATGAGGGAGGACCAGGCTCCAGAGGAGGGGATGATGGTGGCGCGAGGCCTGATGAAAGAGCTTGGTGTCGGGGAAGAAAGCCTGGTCACTGGAGCCTACATGGACCTGCTGCTGGAGGGACGCCAGTAACACTGGCACTGTTCAGACCTTTCCTGTTACCAAACCGATGCAGATGTTAAAACGTCTTTTTATGTTTTAATTTAATTTAATTTTGCCATTTAGCAGACGCTTTTATCCAAAGCGACTTATGCGGGGTACACACATAAGGAGTTTTTGGCCGGTTTTGGCACGATTTTCGGATGTCTGAAAACGACAGAAAACGCCCGGTTATCAGATGGATCTTAACATTTTCCTATAAGAAAATCCTGGGGTGTGAGGTGTGTTAAGAGTCAATTCTCTTCAATTGTGCAATCAACTCTCAACTCTCAACCTGCTCGGAAAATGGGCGTGGGGAACGACAGATTCCCGACTCTCTAGTCTCGTTCCCCAAGCCAGAAATCTCGCGTGAACCCATCCTTTTAATATTGCCTTTAAATTACAAAATAATTAAATTAAGATTATATAATGCTTAAAGCACTTTGAGCCGCAACGTTTGCAGGAAAAGCGCTATACAAATAAAGTTATTATTATTAAGACGAAGTCAGCTCGCTTCTTGATTGGCGAGCAGGGTTGCCAGATGGGAATGACATTTTCCACCCTAACCACAGTCTAAAACCGCTAATTCCACCAAACAATCTGGCAACCCTATGATTTCTGGTCGGAAGTATTGAACGCATTTCACATTTACGATTGCCGGCCACGCCCATTTTCCGAGCAGGTTGCCGGGAGAGATTGACTCTTAACACACCTCACACCCCAGGATTCTGTTATAGGAAAATGTTAAGATCCATCTGATAACCGGGCGTTTTCTGTTGTTTTCAGACATCCGAAAATCGCTGAAATCGCAGAAAATCCGTATGTGTGTACCCCGCTTTACAATTACGAATTACAGGGACATTCCCCCTGGAGTAACTGAGGGCTAAGTGCCTTACTCAAGGGCACACTAGTAGTGGTGTGGTTTCAGGCGGGATTTGAACTCACAACCTTCCGATCACAAGTCCAACTCACTATCCACTAGACCACCACTACTGTTTGTTTTGTTTTTTTGTTTTTATAATAAAATTATGAGACAGATCTGGTCTCCAAGTGAAACTTTTGCCTCCTCTTTTTCCCCAGACACCCCCCCCCCTCTGTCTCTCTCTCTGTCTCTCTCTCTCTCTAGCTGCGTTTCCATACACCCTAGAATTTCGCAAAACCGACATATCGAAAAGAATTACTGGTAATGGAAACAGCACATTTTCGAAAAACCTCCCAATTATCGATAAAAAGTTTTCACGCTCTCAGGAGGTGGTATTTGAAACGTTTCGATATTGAAGTATTTCGAAAAAGTGTAATGGAAACGGTTTTTTCGCAACTTCGCGTCACCAGCTTGTAAAGGGCGATAGCCACTCGCTTTCGAGTAGGAACTGCCTCCCGGGGGCATAACGGGTCTGGGGCCACAAGGTCTTCAATAGAATCACACAGCACATTGAACGTTTCCCGGTTCATCCTGAAATTCTGAATCCACAATGCCTCTGTGAATTCCTCTAAAACAATTCTCTCCCAGAAATCCTTCAAACGTGCCCGTTCCCACACATACGGACTCTGCCGTTCGTGGTGGATCACCCGCTGCCTTCGTCTTCTGTTGTTGACAACCACAACAGCAGCAGCTGTGGCCATCAAAACAACAGTTCCAGCTCGCAACATGTTTGGAATATCCATCTTTTGCTCTTCCTTCTTCCGCAAAATTGAATTTCGCGGGAGATAGCAGCGTATTACCCTCGCGAGACGAGGATGCGTGACTCATGAGAAGCGAAATACATTTGAATGGAAACGGCTGCATTATCGTAATTGTACTTTTTCGAAATGTTAGAAATATCGCATTTATTTTTCGAAAAACTCTAATGGAAACACACCTTCTGTCTCTCTCTGTGTGTCTGTGTCTCTTGTCTTTGACAGTTGTAGTACTCCTGGGGGCCTCTGGGGGCGCCCTGTCCTCTGTTAAACCTTCTATTCACCACAGATGATGATAATAATGTAAAAGGTATCAGCTTCTTATAATAGTTTATGATTTATCAATCTCCAATGTGTTTATAATTTGGTTTAAGTTAAACTCTGAGTTATCCTTACATTTACTTTACCGATATCCAGTCTCAATTCTCTCAGATGCAAACGTTCACACACAGCTTGGATACAGGGATCAAAACACAAAAGCCCTATTCGCACGGGACTAGTATTTTCTGGGGACACATTTGCAGAAAGAGAAAGCTCAAATCCAGAGTGAAATCTCAAAGGATGTTGAGATGGGTGACATGCATGGCTTGTTACATATCTATTATGTATATCTATCCATTATATATCTTGTTACGTAGATTTTTGTTGTTGTTGCATATCTATGTTACACAGAGTCTCGACATTATATCCGGGGGATAATGTCAGTGAATTTGAGTAAAATACAGACTTTTACTTATCCTGTGGGAATGCACTGCACGGAACACATGGGGGAATCATTTCTAAATCACATGGGGGTCTCCATGTCTCCATTTGCTCTCCTGTGCGAATAGGGCTCAAGAAAGCTTTATTTTCTACCTGAACAGTCATGTAAAACAACATAAAACAAATGGGGTAAGGAATGACTGAAGGGAATGAGGGGTTTTGGTACCTGAGAAGATTCACGGATAATACAATACTGACTGACGGATTTGGCGCACGATACGTATCTGTTAATAGATTAGATTCAACCTTTTTTTAGTACCATGAAATGTATTTTTGCTCTAGGCCAGTCAGCCATAGTCGGTGCCCCTGGAGCAGTTAGGGGTTAAGTGCCTTGCTCAAGGGCACAACAGCAGTGGTAGGCACCTTAGATATGATGCCAGCAACCCTCCAGTCACCAGCAGTGATACAGTATGTGTGTTACCCACACAGTGTCTGAAACAGCACAACAGTGACCGACAGACTGTCATACAGTGTTTGCCAAAACTCGCTCTTCAGAACATGTGGCTAAGTGGCATCAGATCTGATAATAATAATAATATTTTTTATTTGTATAGCACTTTTCCTGCAAATGTTGCACCTCAAAGTGCTCCAATCATTATATAATCATAATTTAATTATTTAGTCATTTAAAGGCAATATTAAAAAGATGGGTTTTTAGTCTTGACTTGAACATATTTGCTGAGGTTGCATCCCTAATGTAAACTGGCAGTGCATTCCACAATTTGGGTGCATAAAATTAGAGTTTTTATTGGATAATACGTTTTAATTGGATAGCAAGGCCACAGTCTACACAATACACTATTTACCAGTCAAAATCACACTAGCACACGATAGAATACAGAAGATATAATGAACCCAGATAATGACTGAGGTGACTTGAGCTTTGGTCATTTGAAGAACACAACGTCCTGTCCCAGACACTCAGCAAGCACACTCAGGTGAGAGGTACGTTCAGTTGTTAGTGTACGTTCAGGCATTGGGATACGTTCGGTTGTTGGGTTATTTTTGGAACATTTTGACACCAAACAGGGTGTCTTTCCAGGGTACATTGTGAGTGTTAAACTCTTAAAACATTACAATCGTCCCAACCTAAACATACACAATCACTCTTCTCATTCTGAACCAGCAAAATACCTGTTCCCTAGTATGCATATTCCCCACTCCTTTTCCAGCCTCTCTGAAGGCCTCAGTACCATGTGGTCTGTTTGGTCCCTTATCTCCAACTTCAAAGGAGAGGGATGTATGTCAACAGACAGAGTAGTGTTTCCAACAGTAACAGACATAAACAGTAGTGAATTATTTCTTTACAGCATTTTGCTATTTGTCCCATTCTAGTAACTCTTCTCTGTGCATCCTCAGCCACTCTTCTCTCAACAGTTCAACTGACTGCAGCCATCAAATGAAGGTCATCAGTAATGAAACCTAAACCTTAACCTTAACCTTAACCTTA
>NC_137678.1:36824545-36827045 GCF_963989245.1 Nansenia antarctica | reverse complement strand
ACTGACCCTTCCTAACCTTAAATCTGACGAGTTTCTCCCTCCCTCCCTCTCTCCCCTCTCCCTCCCTCCCCCCTCCCTCCCTCTCCCCCCTCCGTCCCTCCCTCGCTCCCCCCCACCCTCCCTCTCCCCCCCCTCCCTCCCGCTCCCCCCCTCCCCCCCCCCCCCTCCCTCCCGCTCCCCCCCTCCCTCCCGCTCCCCCCCTCCCCCCCCCCCCCCCCCCTCCCTCCCGCTCCCCCCCTCCCTCCCGCTCCCCCCCTCCCTCCCCCCCCTCCCTCTCTCCCCCCCTCTCCCCCCCCCTCCTCAGTGTTGAGTATAGGTGAAGGGGGGTTCTGGGAGGGGTCTGTTAAAGGACGGACCGGCTGGTTTCCTGCTGACTGTGTGGAGGAGGTCCAGATGAGACAGTATGACCCACGCCTAGGTACACACACACACGCACACACACGCACACACGCACACACACACACACACACACGCACACGCACACACACACACATTCACACACACACACACACACAAACACACACACACACACACACACCGAACACACACACACACACACACACACACACACACACACACACACCGATCACACACACTGAACACACACACACACACACACCTAACACACAAACACATCCATTATGTATTTATTTTTACATTCACGCACACAAGCATGCGCACGCACGCACACACACACACACACACACATTTAACAGACGCCTTTATCCAAAGTGGCTTACTTAGACAAATGCAAGTGAATCATCTATCCGTCAGTCATCATAACAAAAAATAATCTATGCCAGGACCAGGGGCCATTGGCGGTCACAAAGCTATAAGAAGGAAGCATTACTTTGGGCTGAGCATTGTTTGTAAGTAGGGAGCGGCTGTTCCCTTTCCCTTTGGGAGCCCTGCCAGGAGTGTGTTGCAGTCGTCAAGGTGAGAGTTAACAAATGTCTGGAACAAGAGTTGGGCTACTTCTCTGCTGAGGAATGGACGTAATCTTCTAATGTTGTAGAGGAAGAATTTGAATGAGCTTGCTGTCGCTGATGTCCGGATTTCCGCTGCACAGGATAAGTCTGTCTGGTTGTCGAGAATCACCCCAAGGTTCTTGGCTGTCTGGGAGGAGGGCACAGTAGGGTTTTCTTATGTGATGGAGACGTCTTGGAGAGGAGAGGTCAGAGTTTCCCAGGGAGGAAAGCAGTTCAGTCTTGTTAAGGTTGAGGTTGAGGTGGTGGGCAGACATCCAAGCAGAAATATCTGCAAGACACGCAGAGACATGTTGCCATCTTTGAGTCAGTGGGGAGGAAAGAGAGAAAGAGTATATTTGCATAGCAGTGGTAAGAGAAACCATGTGAGTAAATTACCAAGCCAAGAGATTTGGTATAGAGGGAGAACAGTAAGTGCCCTAGGACAGAACCCTGAGGGACCCCAGTGGTGAGGGCTCGTGGAGAGGACAGTGATCCTCTCCACATCACCTGGTAAGAGTGATCGGCCAGGTAGGATGCAAACCAGGAGAGTGCAGAGCCAGAGATGCCCAGTTCTGAGAGGATGGAGAGAAGGATCAGGTGGTTTACTGTGTGGAATGCAGCAGACAGGTCCAGGAGAATGAGAACAGAGGAGAGGGAGGAAGCTTGAGCAGTGTAGAGTTCCTCCATGACAGCAAGGAGAGCAGACTCAGTAGAATGCCCAGCCTTAATGCCGGATTAGTGATGGTCAAGGCGGATGTTCTGAAGGAGATAGTGAGACAGTTGGTTAGAGACAGCGCCTTCAAGTGTTTCAGATAAGAAGGAGAAAAGGGTCAGGAGTTGGTTTCTTGAGAAGAGGCTTGACTCTGGCTGTCTTAAAGGCAGCTGGGACAGATCTCGTGGATAGAGAGGAATTGATTATGGTGATAAGGAAAGGAAGGAGGTCTTTGGAGATGGGTTGGAGAAGGGGGGAGGGGATAGCATCGCATGTGGTTATCTGTTTGGATGTGACCAGTTTTAGAATATCATCAGGGGAGAGGGGGAAAGAGCTGATAAACCAGAGACCGAGTGTAGTGCAGTGTGTTTGGGAGGGGTGGTATCAGTGCTGGCGAGAGGTAGAGAGAAAGACCTGCCAATGTCATCAACCTCCTTTTCAAAGTCTTCTGCAGACAGGGAGGAGGGAGGAGGGGGAGGAGGTGGGTTGAGGAGTGAGGAAAATGTGGAGAACAGTTACCTTGGGTCAGAGGCAGAGGATTGAATTTCGGAATGGTAGTAACAAGCTTTAGCAGCTGATGCAGAGGAGGTGTAGTTGAGGAGGAGGGAGAGATAAGATTTAGGTCACCAGGGAGGCGGTTTTTCTCCATTTCCTCTCAGCTGCCCACATTGAGAGGATCCTGAGGGATGAAGTAACAAGAATGGTGAGAAAGCACTTTGTGCTTTGTGATATTTATAATAGAATAATAATATAATATAATATCTGCCATTTAGCTGATGCTTTTATCCAAAGCGACTTACATTGCAGTGAGTGCATACAT
>NC_137678.1:36812045-36819545 GCF_963989245.1 Nansenia antarctica | reverse complement strand
GAATTTTGATGTCAGTAAACATATTCAGATGGTTCCCCTCTTTTCTGAAAAGGATGTGGATAAGTACTTTCCTCATTTTGAACATGTAGCTACTTCTCTAGCTTGGCCTAAGTTATCTCAGGACAATCATTTAGCAGTGTGTTCCTGGTAGAGCCCAGGAAGTTTATTCTTCTTTGTCTCCAGAGGAAAGTCTGGATTTTGTTAGGTGTAGTTTTGAGGGCTTATGAGCTGGTTCCGGAGGCATACCAACAGAAGTTTAGGCAGTCTAGAAAGAAGAAGATTCAACCTTTGTCATTGCACAGTACAACAAAATGTGTTATGCTCTAGGCAAGGGTGTCAGAGCCATTGAAGGAGACCCTGGAGCAATTAGGGGTTCAGTGCCTCGCTCAAGGACACTTCGACACGTGGCCAGCCGGGATTTGAACCAGCTCTACTGGCTGAGCCACAGCCGCCCCTAGGAAACCTGGAAGTCAGACTTATGTAGAGTTTTCACGTGAGAAAGAGAATCTATTCGATAGATGGACCTCATCTCTGAAAATTACTACCTTTGATAAGCTCAGAGATCTGATCATTCTTGAGTTTAAGAAATGCCTCCCTGAAGCAGTGGCAACCTATCTGAATTTGCAGAAAGCGCTTCAGGTGTCTACAGCTGCTGTCCTTGCTGTGATGAGATTATCTTGACTCACAGGAATGTTTTTGCTGAAAGGTCTAACTTGCCCTACTGACAGGGTGGCTAAGGAAGGACTCAACTAAACCTTCAATTGTCTCAGACAAACCCAGATTTTGTTGGTTCCACGAGAAGGGTGGGTAACTAGAGAGACTAAGCTAAAGGACAGGACTGTTTGTTTTCACTGCAGGAAGTCTGGTCATGTTATGAATGACTGTTTAGTACTCGAGGAGGAAGGATGCCACGTCTTCAAAACCTGTGGCTCTGGTTAACACCTCTTTTTCCTCTTTAGCTATGCCCTGGCCACAGAGTAAGGTTGTTCAACCGAGAGGGAGGAGGGGATGTGTCTGATGTTTACAAGCCATTTGTTATAGATGATTGTGTGTCCATAAATACTGCTTGTGATACCTGTGTTCCTGTTAAGATGCTCTGTGTTACAGGAGAAGCCCAGTCTTTTATTTTAGACAGTGTGTTGCCTTTTTCAGAGAGAACTACCATTGGTTCTAGTGTATTAATACAGGGGGTTGAGATGGGGTGTGTTAGTGTGCCTCTACATATTACTATTATTATATATTATACTATTATATATTATCTACATAGCATTCAGTTGAACCCGCAGTTGACCACAGTTCCCCTTGTTGTTGAACGAAGTGATGAGCTGGCTCAGAAGTACCCTGGGGGGTATTCCATCAACGTCGATAAAGGAAAATCCAGGCTTATTTGTTTATAACTCTTGTGAGATTTATCAAGATAAGGATATTTTGAGAATTATCGCGAGACTTATCAGAATAAGCCTGGATTTTCCTTTAGCGTTGTTGATGGAATACCCCCCTGGTGTGTTTCCAGCCTGTGCTGTTACTCGAGGAAAAGAAAGCTCATACACACACACACACCACATAGACACACACACACACCACACACACACACACACACACACACACACACACACACAAACACACACACACACACACACACACACAGTAATTGATCTTTGCATTCTCCTGTCAGCCTCCGCCCGCAGGAGAAGAGTTGGTGAGTGTGATGTTCAGTAATACAGGGACAGTGTGTGAGTGGGGGGGTGTGTTAGTGTGTGTGTGTGTTAGTGTGTGTGTGTGTGTGTGTGTGTGGGGGGGGGGTGTTAGTGTGTGTGTGTGTGTGTGTGTGTGTTAATTTGTGTGTTAGTGTGCGTGTGATTGTGTGAGTGTGGTAGTGTCTATGTTAGTGTCTGTGTTAGTGTGCGTGTTAGTGTGTGTGTTATTGTGTGTGTGTGGTAGTGTCTGTGTTAGTGTGTGTGTGTGTGTGTGTGTGTGTGTGTGTTAGTGTTAGTGTGTGTGTGTGTGTGTGTGTTAGTGTCTGTGTTAATGTGCGTGTTATTGTGTGTTCATGTATGTGAGTTAGTGTGTATTGGTGTGTGTGTTATTGTGTGTGTGTGTGTGTGTGTGTGTGTGTTAGTGTGTGTGTTAGTGTTTGTATTATTATTATTATTATTATTACTATTATTATTATTATTATGTATATTTGTGTCACACAGAGAAGCTTGATGAGATAGTATCTTATCTATATACGTATATACTATATATTATTATGTGTATCATGGTCTATTATGTAGTATATTATAGTATTATATATATTTATATATCTATACTATATATAGTATTATACTTATATATAATATCTATTTTTATATTGTAGTATATGTGTATTTCCGTCCCACCGACAGACTGGATGACATAGTATTTTACTGCATATACATACGTATTCAGCTCTGGAAAAAATTAAGAGACCACTCCAAATCAGCATCTACATGTATGGCAGCCATTCCATTCCAGTGTGTGTTGAATTCCAACATAGGCACACCTCATTCTACTTATTGAGGTACTGATTAGATGATCACCTGAACTGAATCTTAAAAGTATAAAAACCACTGCTGTGGTCATCACTATCCTCTTGTAATAGGACCAGCTGGATGACAAAAACAGTAGTAGTAGCACCTCAAAAGTAATTGGAATCAAAAAAGAACTATTGACCATGCCAAAAGATGGCGGTTCATAAGAGCAAGGTCAAGCAGTAGACATTGGGGACAACAAAGCTACAGACCGGCAGAGGGTGAAAACGACTCTCCACTGACCGCGGTGACCGCCAACTCATTCAACTGTCACTCAACAACTGTAGGATGACATCAAGTGACCTACAAAAAGAATGTCAAACGGCAGCTGGAGTGAAGTGCACAGCGAGGACGGTTCTAAACAGCCTCCTAGGGGCAGGGCTGAAACAGCCTCCTAGGGGCAGGGCTGAAACAGCCTCCTAGGGGCAGGGCTGAAACAGCCTCCTAGGAGCAGGGCTGAAACAGCCTCCTAGGGGCAGGGCTGAAACAGCCTCCTAGGGGCAGGGCTGAAGTCGTGGAAAGCTAGAAAAAAAACCTTCATCAATGAGAGGCAAAGAAGAGCCAGGCTGAGGTTTGCAAAAGACCATAAGGATTGGACCGTAGAGGGCAGGAGTACGGTCATCTTCTCTGATGAGTCCATTTTTTTTTCCAGCAGGACAATGCCCCCATGCCACACAGCCAGGTCAATCAAAGAGTGGATGGAAGACCACCAGTACACTGAACCCCATTAAAAACCTCTGCAATGTGATCAAGAGGAAAATGGATGGTCACAAGCCATTAAACAAAGCTGAGCTTCTTGAACCTTTGTGCCAGGAGTAGCATAAAGTCACCCAACAGCAATGTGAAAGCCTGAAAGTCAGGGTTATTCCACCAAATATAGATTTCTGGACTCTTCCCAAGTTAAAACATTAGTATTGTGTTGTTTAAAAATGAATATGAACTTGTTTTCTTTGAGTTATTCGAGGTCTGAAAACATATTTTTTGTTATTTTGACCAGTATTTTGACCATTTTCTGCAAATAAATGCTCTCAATGACAATATTTCTCTTTGGGATTTGGGAGAAATCTTGTCAGTAGTTTATAGAATAAAACCAAAAATATTTGTTTTACTCAAACACAAACCTATAAACAGTAAAAACAGAGAAACTGATCATTTTGCAGTGGTCTCTTAATTTTTTCCAGAGCTGAAAATTATGTGTATTATTATACAGACAGGTTGGATGAGATGATGTCATCAGAGGTGGTTCTTAGGCCCCGCCCCTCAGAGGTGGACTACAGGGCGGCCACCGTGAAGCAGCGGCCAATCAGCCGGAGGATCACTCAGGCTGAAATCAACGTGAGTCATGAATCACTCTACTGAGTCACAACTGTATCACTCTTCTGAATCACTCTACTGAGTCACAACTGAATCACTCTTCTGAATCACTACTGAGTCATTCTACTGAATCACTCTACTGATTTCACTCACACTACTCATCTGTTTCAGTCTCTGTTTGAGAGGCAAGGGCTTCCAGTTCCTGAGGGTGTGGCCACCATGCAGCTGCCCCGAGGGATGTCCCGGACCAAGTCTTTTGGTGAGACACACACACGCACACTCACAAGCACGCACACACACACACACACACACACACACACACACACACACACACACACACACACACACACACAACAGTACTTAGGCTATTGGAGTAATCCGCTGTGAGAAGGGAAACTGTTCTGCACATACAACTTGTCTGTCCAGAAGACACTTTCCTCAACACATGCTGCCAGCTGCAGTCTGGATATTACTACAGTGGGGACAGCACCTTCAGGGCTAGGGCTAGGGCTAGGCTTAGGGTTGGAGTTATGGTTAGGCTTAGGGCTAGGGTCAAGGTCAGGATTAGGTTAATTTCCAGTCCATCTAGCAATCCAACGTTTCATGAACATCTCAGAAGGGTGCAGAAGGGTTAGATTAGATTTAGATTCAACCTTTTTGTCATTGCACAGTACAACGAAATGCATTTTTCGCTCCAGGCACAGGGTCAGCCATAGGGGCATAGTCAGCGCCTCTGGAGCAATTAGGGGTTAAGTGCCTTGCTCAAGGGCACAACGGCAGTAGATATGATCAGCAACCAGCAACCCTCCAGTCACCAGCTCACATGCAGCTCCCTCCTGAGGCGCAGGGATCGAACCAGCAACCTTCCGATTGCTAGCCAGCCTCTCTAACCTCTAGGCTACCTGCCGCCTCTAGGGTTATCCCTGTCCTAACCTTTGACCCTGTCCTCCCCTTAAACCCTGTCCTCACCTTTCACCTTTAGGGTCCTGTTGACCCTGATCATGTGACCTGTCTCTCTAGGCGCCCCAGAGGACGACAGGATCGCTGCCCTGATTGGAGAACACCGTTTTCCCCGGAGCTCCTCCATGACTGACAGCTTCATCCCGCCCCCCCCCCAGACGGCTCCGCCCCCTCCTCCCTCGCACTACTTCCTGGACTCCGGCCCACCCCCCTCCTTCCTCCCGCCCCCTCCTCCCGTCAGAGGGGCGGAGCTGACACGCTCCAGCTTCAAGCCGGGGGCGGAGCCGAGGTTGCACGAGCCACCGTGTGATTCGCCAACGACGCGGAGCCACACCCACGCGGAGCGCCAGAGGAAGGCCCGCTCCATGATCATCCTGCAAGACTCCGCCCACCTGTCAGACCCCACCACCTTGGCCTTAACCCGGCCCTCCCCGCCCCCTGCCTCCTCCCCCCAGGCGCGGACCACCCCGCCCCCCCCCTCCTCACCCCTGGCCCGGCCCGCCCCCCCCTCCTCGCCCCTGGCCCGGACCACCACCCCCACCCCCCCCCCGTCCTCCTCGTCCAACCCCCCGGGGGGGGAGCGTAGCCGGAGGCGCGGCCGGCCGGTGGAGAACCCCTACGCCAACGTGGGTCAGGTCATGGCTGCGCCCTCCAAGCCACAGCGCAGGAAGTCCCCGCTGCTGAAACAGCTGCCGGTTGAGGAGGGGGGGGGGGGCCGTGCCCAGCAGGGCGGAGCTATACCAGCAGCAGGTCATCACCGAGCGCGCCCGGCTGCACGCCACGCCCCCGTCTCAGGGCAGACGCTCCTCCCTCTTCCTGTCCGTGGAGGGGGGGGGGTCGGAGCCCGCCGTGCCGATCCTGCTCACCCAGTCCCACTCCGTGGATGACCTAGGGGAGCTGCCGCCGCCCGCCCCCGTCCTCTCCCCCTCACCCTCCCCCCTGGGCTCCACCTTCCTCCACCCTCTGACGGGCAAGCCCCTGGACCCCGCCTCCCCTCTGGCGCTGGCCCTGGCCGCCCGGGAACGCGCCCTGACCGCCCGTACGCCCAGCCCCGAGCCCCGGCACAAACGCATCGTGACCCCGCCCCTGATGTTCCCCGACGTAGGAGGGCAGGTGGAGCGGCCGGAGACGGAGGGGGGCGTGACCTCGCCCGCTGGGCCCTCCCCCGAACGCTGGAGGCCCAAGTCCCTCCTCCCTCCTGTCATCCAGGTGGCCAGCGAGAGCCAGACAGGCTCGACAGGGCTGATGGACGCCACCCTGCGTGGCCAATTGGAGAGGAGGCGGAGTCTGACGGTGGGCAGCTCGGAGGAAGAGGGCGGGGCTTACACGGTGACCCTCCCCCCCGCGCTGCTGTCGTCCAGCGACGAGGAGACGAGGGAGGAGCTCCGCAGGATTGGCTTGGTAACTCCTCCCCCCGCCTTCTCGGTCACGCCCCCCCCGACCACCCTGCCGCCCCCCTCCCTCAGCCTGTCGCCAGCCCGGCGATTGCAGCCAGGGGAGGGGGGGGGGGAGTCGGCCCCAGACTCGGGGGTGGAGGAGGGGGAGGAGAGGAGCGTCAGCGACCCACACCTGGACACGTCCAGCACCTCCCCCAGCAGCAACCCAACCCAACCCAATCTCCCCCCCCTGCCATCCCCAGACACCCCCCAGCCCGGCCCCGGCCCGGGCCCTGCACCCCCGGCTCCCCCCGGCCCCCCACCCACCCCGGGCTCGGAGGGCCAGGCCCTAAGGCCGCGGCTGCGCTCCCCCCTGGGCCGCGGCCGCTCCGCCCTCCGGGACCCCCTCCTGAAGCAGTCCTCCGACAGCGAGCTGCTGCCCTCCCCGGCCGCCCCCTCTGGCCGCCAGCCCAGATATCTGTTCCAGAGGCGCTCCAAGCTGTGGGGGGAGGCAGGGGACGCGCGACCCAGGCAGGGCAGCCCAGACGACGGGAGACCGGCCGCCGTAGGGGGGGGAGGAGGGGCCGGGGGAGGGGCCGGGGGAGGGGCCGGGGGGGGGGCCGGGGGAGGGGCCGGGCTGGAGCTGGCCTCACGTCTGCAGCTGCTCAGTAAAGACACACACTCTCTGGGGGAGGAGCCAGCGCTACTGGACCCTGGACGCAGGTCACCTGTGGGAGGGGCCAGGTAAGGCTGGGGTAGGGGCCAGGTAAGGCTTGGGGGGGGGGGGGGGGGGAGGGGAGGTTTAGACGTGGTCATACTACAGTCTCAGCCAAGATACGCTTGTCTTACATGATGTGTTCAACTGCCTAGATCAGAAAAACAATATTTGAAGTAGGCCTGGATCAGGCGTCATGTCGATGGTTTGATTTAACGGACAGAACACAGTGTCTTAAGTGTCTTAACTGATGGTGTTTTCTGGACGTAATTGTAATTAATCAAAATAATTGTAGCCTGCAAGTGTAAATTTGTAACCCTATTATGATGACACTGTTGTATGTGCTATTGCCCCTACGACTGACCAGGCTCTTTCTGAGCTACAGTCTGCATTCACTGTTCTGCAGACAGCACGATTTAAGGCTTCTTTTATAGGAATAGATCTTTTCTTTCCTTGAACAGCAGGAAGCAGACTGTACAATCAACCTGTATGCCAGTGCTTGATTATGGTGATGTCATCTACTGAAGTGATTATGGTGATGTCATCTACTGAAGTGATTATGGTGATGTCATCTACTGAAGGG
>NC_137678.1:36799545-36804545 GCF_963989245.1 Nansenia antarctica | reverse complement strand
AGGTGGATTTACTAGTAGTAGTAGTAGTAGTAGTAGTAGTAGTAGTACTGTAGGTGTATTTACTACTACTACTAGTAGTAGTAGTAGTAGTAGTAGTAGTGTAGATGGATTTACTAGTAGTAGCAGGGTAGGTGGATTTACTAGTAGTAGTAGTAGTAGTGTAAGTGTATTTACTAGTAGTAGTAGTAGTAGTAGTAGTAGTAGTGTAAGTGTATTTACTAGTAGTAGTAGTAGTGTAAGTGTATTTACTACTAGTAGTAGTAGTAGTGTAAGTGTATTTACTACTACTAGTAGTGTAGGTGTATTTAGTAGTAGTAGTAGTGTAAGTGTATTTACTACTACTAGTAGTAGTAGTAGTAGTAGTAGTAGTAGTAGTAGTAGTGTAAGTGTATTTACTACTAGTAGTAGTAGTAGTAGTACTAGTGTAAGTGGATTTACTACTAGTAGTAGTAGTACTAGTGTAAGTGGATTTACTAGTAGTAGTAGTGTAAGGGGATTTAGTAGTAGTAGTAGTAGTGACAGTGTGTTTACTAGTAGTAGTGGTAGTGTGGTGGATTTACTAGTAGTAGTAGTAGTAGTGTAGGTGGATTTACTAGTAGTAGTAGTAGAGTAAGTGTATTAGTAGTGTGGGTGTTTGGGGTGGGGTGGGGGAGGGGTTGCTTTAACTCTAAAGCCATAAAACAGATCAGTCACATGTTGCTGCTTGGGACACCTTCCTGCTGAGATAGGCATGTTAACGTCACGCTTGGGTTCAAATGACAGATTCTGTCTGTAGTGTGGTGAAAAATCTAGGGTTACCACTTAGTATTCGGTGAGATTCTGCACAAATGTGACAGGGTCTGGTTAAAAAGTAATTTTTTTCAGATTATGAAAGTGCAGATTGTAAGCTTTCAATGGTGTGTGGTGTGTCATACATTGAAATCATACATTGAAAATAGTTGAAGAAGATATGCTTATTTGAATGTTGTTACACCTCAAACCAAATAGAGGAGAAACGCTCTCTGAATCAAAACACACAAAACAGCTGCTAGTCGCTAGCAGCTAAAAAGGAACATCGCTACGAACATCTAACTGCATGTTTAGCACATCACAGCATGCTGATAGAACATGAATATGCTAAAAACATACATATAAACAACATATAACTACACATAATAAGATGATCACACAGTCCTTGCTTTTGAACACGTCCCCCTGCACACTGGGCCCCCCTGCACACTGGGCCCCCCTGCACACTGGGACCCCCTGCACACTGGGACCCCCTGCACACTGGGACCCCCTGCACACTGGGACTGTTATGCTGTTATTGTTGTACAGGTACTCCAGCCTCCCCAGGGAGGTTAATGAGTGACAGCAGACAGCTGGAGGTCTTTGACCGGCAAAATGAAAAGAAAAGGCCAGAGGCTGGAGGACACGGCTAATAGTAGCAGCAGGAAACACAGCCGGACACAGAACCACGTATGTATGTGTGTGTGTGTGTGTGTGTGTGTCTGTTCTTATTTTGCGTGTGTGTGTCATTATTGAGTGAGTGTGTGTGTGTGTGTGTGTTTATCTGTGTCTGTCATTACTGTTTGTGTCTGACATTATTTTGTGTGTGTGTGTGTGTGTGTGTGTGTCTGTTCTTATTTTGCGTGTGTGTGTGTCATTATTGAGTGAGTGTGTGTGTGTGTGTGTGTTTATCTGTGTCTGTCATTACTGTTTGTGTCTGACATTATTTTGTGTGTGTGTGTGTGTGTACTGTGTGTGTGTCTGTCATTATTTTGTGTGTGTGTTAATGTGTGTCTCTCATTAGTGTGTGTGTGTGTGTGTGTTTTTTTCTCAGGATGTCATTTCCGGAGCTCATCAGGAGGAAGCGTGATGGCGAGCAGCTCAGTGCCGCAGAGATACGAGACTTCATCCTGGGAGTCAAATACAAGACCATCCAGGACAGCCAGATAGGTACACACACACACACACACACACACACACACGCACACCATACAGGACAGACAGATAGGTACACACACATACACACACACACACACACACACACACACACACACACACACACCATACAGGACAGCCAGATAGGTACACACACACTGTGAGAAAAATGTTTTTAATACCAATAAAATGTGACAATGATTGCTTAAGACTATGAATGATTGAATGATTATGAATAACGGAATGAAAACCACAGTATACCCTCATATTCAGAAGTGAATAACAAGAATGAGGGTGCGGCTGCTCCTGCTCCCCTTGTGGTGGGGTTATCCAGTTCAGAGTGACCAACAGTTGAACTTACATGGGGGAAGACCAAGGACAAACTGCCCATGTGATATTGTTCAAGAACTGAATGTCAACCTATAGATGTGATCAACAGGGACTGCTCCGTTGAGCTTTTGTGCTGAGACACTCTGTTGATGTACATTTGCTCCTCTTACAAGACACACACACACACACACACACACACACAAAAACACACTTCCTGATTATATTTCCAGCAGCAAGCAAGGGTTGTATTTCAGTCAATCAGTACCAATCAAACTTGCACAACTCCAATCTTGCACAACTCGCTCATGACCTTTCTGGAAAGTTGCCAAGGTTGTCCCATTGTTTACGATGATCTCTGGCTGAGCTGACTGCTCCATGTCCCCACCTGCTGGTGGTAGAGTGACCATGAATTCTGGTGAAGGCGGCTGCTCTGTGCCTCCCTCTGGTGGCCTTGAGGATGGTTGCCCCTCTTCTCCTCTGATGAAATCAGTATAGTGGAAATTGAGAAACTTGAGTCCTCTGTGATGTCGGGCTCGACTCGAACAGGGTCCAGGAGCAGTCATCCTGGAGCGGAAGATTCCTGTGAGATCCCGGGGTGATTCTGGGCTTATCCCTGGGTCCTTAGCCATTGGTCTAGCCGAGGACCGGGGATATGTCCACTGAACTGGGCTGAATATCCTCTATGGGCCTTCCTCCTCTAATATAAGGCAGCATTTCTGTAGTTTAGGCTATAACTCTCAACTGGACTCCCCGCTACACAGGGCTCGCCTGTGTATTCATCTGAGTCATAATATTGGAACCCTGGTGATACGCCTGACTCCTCCTGTGTGTGTGTGTGTGTGTGTGTGTGTGTGTTTTTGTGCATGTGTGTGTGTGTGCATGCATGTGTGTGTGCACATGTGTGTGCATGCATGTGTGTGTGCACGTATGTTTGTGTGTGTGCATGCATGCGTGTGTGTGTGTGTGTGTGTGTGTGTGTGCGTTTGTGTGTGTGTGTGTGTGAGTGAGTGCGTGTGCGTGTGCGTGTGTGTGTGTGTGTGTGTGTGAGTGAGTGCGTGTGCGTGTGTGCGTGTGTGCGTGCATGTGTGTGTGTGTATGTGTGTGTAGGAGCCATGCTGATGGCCATCTGGCAGCAGGGCATGACAACAGAGGAGACTCTCGCTCTGACCAAGGAGATGATGACGTCAGGGGAAGTGATGTCATGGCCAGCGGAGTGGGCGGGGCTAGTGGTAGACAAGCACTCGACAGGCGGCGTTGGAGACAAGATCAGCCTGGTGTTGGCCCCGGCCCTGGCCGCCTGTGGATGCAAGGTAACTCTGACCCTGACCCTGACGCTGACCCTGACCCTGACCCACCCTGACCCTAACCCTAACCCGACCCTGACCCTAACTGTGTGTGTGTGTGTGTGTGTGTGTGTGTGTAGGTTCCTATGATCAGTGGTAGAGGCCTGGCTCACACAGGGGGAACGCTGGACAAGCTGGAGTCCATCCCGGGATACACCATCCTACAGCCAGTAGAGAAGGCAGGTCACACACACACACACTCACACACACACACACACACACACACGCACAGCGATCAGCCGTTAGCGAGCCGTTAGTGATGCTGATGTTAGTCTATGTTGTTGTTAGCCGTTAGCAATGTTGATCTTAGTCTATTGTGTTGTTAGCCGTTAGTGATGCTGATTTTAGTCTATGGTTTTGTTAGCTGTTAGCTATGTTGATGTTCTGTGTTCAGCTGCAGAGAATCCTGGAGGAGGTTGGCTGTTGCATTGTGGGCCAGACAGAGAACCTAGTGCCAGCTGATAAAGTTCTCTATGCCCTCCGAGACGTCACATCCACTGTAGACAGCCTGCCCCTCATCACAGGTGTGTGTGTGTGTGTGTGTGTGTGTGCGTGTGTGCGTGTGCGTGTGCAGATGGGCCTGGATTCCCTCACACCCGGAGATGATAAAAAAAACTCTGATCCAAGAAAACAAAACCATGTGACATGTTGTTACTGATGTCTGTCTCTGTGTGTGTGTGTGTGTGTGTGTGTGTGTGTGTGTGTGTGTCTGTACGTCTGTATGTACTGTATGTATACTGTATGTATGTGTGTGTGTGTGTGTGTGTGTCTGTATGTCTGTATGTATGTATACTGTATGTATGTGTGTGTGTGTGTGTGTGTGTGTGTATGTGTGTGTGTTCTAACGCAGGGTCCATCATCTCCAAGAAGGGGGCGGAGTCTCTGACTGCGTTGGTTCTGGATGTGAAGTTTGGCCGAGCTGCTCTCTATAAAGACCAGGCCAGCGCCAAGACCCTGGCCCAGTCCCTGGTAACCCCTGACCCTGACCTAACTCTAACTCTGACCCTAAGTTTAAACCTAGCCCAGGGGGGTATTCCATCAATGTCGCTAAAGGAAAATCCAGGCTTATTTTTTTATAAATCTCACAAGATTTATCAAAATAAGACTGGATTTTATATATAAATCTTGTGAGACTTATCAGAATAAGCCTGAATTTTAGCAACGTTGATGGAATACCCCCCAGTGTGAATTATAGAGCCTTATGAAGACTGTATTTTATTCACCAGCAGTGAAGTGTTGAAGATCCCACTTTATATATATAAAAGAACAGTTTTAGGATCACTAAATATCTAATTATGTGTAGGTATGTGTTTTTAGTATGTTAATGTTCTATCAGCATGTTGTGATGTGCTTAACATGCAGATAGATCATCATTCATTATATTCATAGCGATGTTCCTTTTTA
>NC_137678.1:36759545-36797045 GCF_963989245.1 Nansenia antarctica | reverse complement strand
CACCTGTTTGTAGATCAGAGCCACACAGAATCCACTGAATTATGACTGTGCTAAATACCGTACATCTATATTATATTAGATGCATCATGTTTTCGCTCAAATCCACAGACCGAAGTTTGGTTTTCTGCTCTAGCGTGTGTGTGTGTGTGTGTGTGTGTGTGTGTGTGTATGTGTGTGTGTGTGTGTGTGTGTATGTGTGTGTGTGTGTGTGTGTGTGTGTGTGTGTGTGTGTGTGTGTGTGTGTCATACCTGTCAACCCTCCCGTTTTTCCCGGGATTCTCACGTATTTTACCTTTCTTTCCCGCTGTGCTCCCGTTTAGATATGTTCCCGTAAATCTCCCATATTTTTAACTTATAATATAATATAATTTAACACTTAATTGTTAGACGTTGGCGCATGCGCACAATCGTTATATCCATGTCGGAGTTGACTTGTTTCCTCTCGGGCTGCGTTCGTAATTTTGCTCTGAGAGCGCCGGAACGCACACTAGGTGCAACGTGATAAAGGGACCAAGTCATTTGATTGGACAAGAGGCATTCCATGAGTGGTGATCAGATTTTCAGAGCGTATTTACATACGCAGCCTTGGTTATCTCCGTTTTTAAATGATCGCTGGTAGCATTGCGCCGCTCTTTTCCCATTGACATCATGGTGTCAAGTAATGTATAAATAAATGTGCTGAATTTAGATGCCCTTTTGTGTTTTCATGTATATATATGCAGAGATGTTCAAAGTATTTTACTTTCAACCAGGTATCTGATTCTGATCACCTGTAGTCACTTACTTAATGTAGGAACTACTTAATTCTTGTTGCACTGAAGCAGGTGGTTGATTGACTGTGTCCCCTTGTCTAAATGTAAGGGGTCTCCTATGGTTGTCTAGTGGTGATGTTAGGACTGACTGTGTCCCCTTGTCTAAATGTAAGAGGTATCCTATGGTTGTCTAGTGGTGATGTTAGGATTGACTGTGTGTACCCTAGTCTAAATGTAAGAGGTATCCTATGGTTGTCTAGTGGTGATGTTAGGATTGACTGTGTGTACCCTTGTCTAAATGTAAGGGGTATCCTATGGTTGTCTAGTGGTGATGTTAGGATTGACTGTGTGTACCCTTGTCTAAATGTAAGGGGTATGGTTTGTGGACGGTGGGGGGAGGACGGCCCGGGGGCGTGCGGGGGATATCCCTTATCTTCGGGAAAATATCCCTTATTTTCAAATCCCAATGTTGACAGGGTTGTGTGTGTGTGTGTGTGTGTGTGTGTGTGTGTGTGTGTGTGCGCGCGCGCGCTTTAATAATATCGTCACTCCACGATTATCTAGTCTGGTCTGGCGCCGTCCGTTGTTCTTCCTGCACACCGATAGACAGATCCAGGATCCAGCAGCCTCGTCTCTGTCACACAAACAAACCCGGCGAATTTGAACGAATCTCTCTGTCCCACCATGTCGACTGCCCTGGAGAGCTACATAAACCGTATCCTTCTCACAACGACACGAACATGAAGTTGATCTACTGAGAGATGCTTCGTCTCAACCCTGTCATGTCCGTCTGAGCTAGCTAGCTAACCGGGCTACCTAGCATGGATTGTAGTAGCTTGGTAACCGGGCTACCTAGCTAGTGTTAGGTCTGGTTAACGTCCGCTAGTGTTAGGTCTGGTTAAGGTTAGGTCTGGTTAACGTCCGCTAGTGGTAGGTCTGGTTAAGATTAGCTCGGGTTAGCTCGGGTTAAGGTTAGCTCGGGTTAAGGTTAGCTCGGGTTAGGTCTAGCACATGTTGTATTCCTCAAGCTAGTCAGTGAGCAGCTAATGTTAACTAGTTATTTAAACTCCTCCTTACAGGTGCTTACTACCACAGTTTTCTCCTTGACAGTTTGTGGTTAAGGTACCGTGGCCATCATCACCTCCGACGGACGCATGATTGTGGTGAGTGAACGGCGTGTGACACCCTGCAGGACAGCTGTATAGCATTAGCTACATTAACCATAGTACTCGACATAGACAGGGTTAGAGTTAATAGAGCTGTGTACTAGGGTTAGGGCTGTGTGTTAGGGTTAGGGCTGTGTACTAGGGTTAGGGTTAATAGAGCTGTGTACTAGGGTTAGGGTTAATAGAGCTGTGTACTAGAGTTAGGGCTGTGTTAGGGTTAGGGCTGTGTACTAGGGTTAGGGTTAATAGAGCTGTGTACTAGAGTTAGGGCTGTATACTAGGGTTAGGGCTGTGTTAGGGTTAGGGCTGTGTACTAGGGTTAGGGTTAATAGAGCTGTGTACTAGAGTTAGGGCTGTATACTAGGGTTAGGGCTGTGTTAGGGTTAGGGCTGTGTACTAGGGTTAGGGTTAATAGAGCTGTGTACTAGAGTTAGGGCTGTATACTAGGGTTAGGGCTGTGTTAGGGTTAGGGCTGTGTACTAGGGTTAGAGTTAATAGAGCTGTATACTAGGGTTAGGGCTGTGTTAGGGTTAGGGCTGTGTACTAGGGTTAGGGTTAATAGAGCTGTGTACTAGAGTTAGGGCTGTGTGTTAGAGTTAGGGTTAATAGAGCTGTGTACTAGGGAGAGGGTACTACAGGCCTGTCACATGTCTGTGGGTATTTGTAACAGTGCATTTCTGTGTGTAGGGCACCCTGAAGGGGTTTGACCAGACCATAAACCTGATCTTGGATGAGAGCCATGAGCGTGTGTTCAGCTCGTCGCAGGGCGTGGAGCAGGTGGTCCTGGGCCTCTACATCGTGAGAGGAGACAATGTGTGAGTACTAACACTAGAGTGCAAAATAACAGCATCCACACACTCAAACACTGTGCAAAAACATTGTTTTATTGCAAGCTTTCGGTCATAGACCGTCTTCAGGCATAAAGCAGACAAATGAGGTATAAATGTGGTATAAAGGGTTCAAACTTGATTTAGCCAATGCACAACACCTGTGTCAAAAAATTTCACCTAGTGGCTAGCAGTGTTTCCTCCAGGAATTTTTACAATGGTGGCGGGTAGTGCTGACCGCGCGCTCGCGATTTTTTCGCGTGCACGCCTGGGTTTCCGTTAACCGGCAATTGCCGGTCTTTGTCCGGTAAAATTTGGTGAAGTCCGACAAATTGAAAAGTCGTCGGACATATTGTCCGGTGAAAATAATTCCCTTTGAATACAATTCGCTAAAGCTGGCTGGGTGCGTTCGTAAACACGCTCTGGAAATCCGATCAGCACTCGCGGAATGCCTCTCGTCCAATCGAACGACTCGGTCGCTCTGTGACATCGAAGCCAGCGTGCGCTCCGGCGCTCTCAGAGCGTGTTTACGAACGCACCCCTAGAAGTTTCCAGCCAGCTAGCTGAAGCTGCTACACACACCAGAGCCATGGCGACCGAACGGCAAGTTAAACAACATACTATAAAAGTGACATTGTTTTACTCATTACTCATACGTTTGTTGTCATTCGGCGGTGCTAATAGTCGCTTTCTTTTTTAATTTATTTAATTTATTTTATTTTAGCAGTTTCCCCGAAAGTTAAGTGTTTGTTTTTATATCACTATTTGCACTTCTGGTTAGATGCTAAACTGCATTTTGTTGTCTGGTACTTGTACTCTGCAATGACAATAAAGTTGAATCTCACCTAATCTAATCTAATCTAATCTAAAATAATCTAAAATAATCCCATCACTATTACTCCCTATTTTCATCAGTGTTTCAATCCTTGAATCTGTGATGGAAATCAAGCAAAGCCACTTCAAGTCTCCCCACCACTGACAGCGCTGGGTGTGCCTTTCCTTACACTCTCGGTTATTCCCTGTGGATTTAAAAAAACGGTGTTTTGGTTTCTATAATGTGGTCTATTCTCAGTGTTGACGAGCAACTCAGGGGGCTTTGAGATGGCTAACAGCTAATTAAAGGAGTAATTCCACTCAAAAGGGTAGAAGTAAGCTGACTGTCTGTCTGTCTGTCTGTCTATCTGTCTGTCTGTCTGCCTGTCTGTCTGTCTGTCTGTCTGTCTGTCTGTCTGTCTGTCTGTCTGTCTCTCTGTCAGTGTGCTGGACTACCTATGACTTCCATGGTACCTGGGAACGCGTTGTCGGAGAGAAACGCCCTCTGTACAAAGGACCTACTGACCAAAATCCCTGTTCCCCGTAGCCTACATGCTTGCACTGTTACTGTTCAATAAAATGTTATACATCTAGACATTGTGGTATTTCTTTATATACGTATCCCAGACTGCCTATCAATTGTTTCTCAATAAACAGTTATGTTCTTCCCATTGTCATACTCCCGAGCTAAACGAAATGCCTTCCCAACCAGCGAGACTTATAGAAATGACGTTGTTTTATTGATTTAAAAAAAAAAAAAGGGTAAAACTGTAAAGAGAAAATAGAAAACTCACATTAATCCCAAACAATTTAACAAACTTCAGTTAACGTAATGTGGAGTCCGTTCATTGATCGATGCTGTCTGTTCAGTTCCCAGTGAGGCGCCCGTTCAGCGCTGGACCCGTTCAGCGCTGGATTTGACGCATGGCATAGCGCGCATGCGTCAAATCATGTTATATTATTATATATTATATAGCTCGCATCTAATCGTATCGGATGAGAAATAGACATTAAATGGCATATATAGGCCGCTACACAACAGTAATCACCGCGACAAACATTAGATTTGGAGGAAAAAAATATATGATTTTGGAAAAAATTTTTTTTATTATATTTTAATATGATGACCGGAATATATCACGTTTGTCCGGTAAATCGAATTCTTCCCGGACACGATGTCCGACGGCAAATTTTTCTAACGGAAACCCTGGTGCACGCGCATGAAACGCGCACGCGGGCTCAAAACAACGACGTAATTTCAGCCAAAACTCGAGAATGGCCCAAAAAAATAAAATGTTTTCCTGTACTTCTCCCGTGTGTCTCTTATTGTCTGTGTCTGCATGTTTTTCCAGCATGTAATTCCGTTGTCAATAAAAACAAAAACACTGATCTGATGTTTTTTTTCACAACGTTATTACTTGTCACTTTAAGCCCAGGAGGGAGTTAGCGATTAGCGATGTTTAGCTTAGCTTAGTTTAACAGAAGTATCTTCACTTTTAACATGACTTCCCGTGGTCGTAGAGGGCTGGTCGACGGCTTAAAATGACCGTGTAGACCTGTAGACCTTATCCAGATATAGTCTTGTGTTTCTACCCCGGGCATAGCCGGTGTTATTCACGGACAAACACTCCTGTTAGAGTGGTTCTAGTACACTGGACATAGGTAACACATAGAGAGGCTTCTCCTCTCTCTCTCTCTCCATCCTACACTACACTACACTACGCATCCTATACTACACTACACTACGCTAGCTCGCGGTGTTCGGGTGACAGCCAGGGCGCGTTCGTAAATACGCTCTGGAAATCTGATCAGCACTCACGGAATGCCTCTTGTCCAATCAAATGACTTGGTCCCTTTATGACGTTGAACCCAGTGTGCGCTCCGGGGCTCTCAGAGCGAATTTACGAACGCAGCCTCAAGTTCAATACTCGCGACACACACGGACTGGTCCAGTTTCAGCGCTTGTGGGTGTGTCTAGCGCTGTGAAGGTCTGAAAAGCGGCCTAAATCTTTTTTTTTTTTTTGGGTTGAGAAATCTGAATGGTGGCGGAGGAAATTCCATCGTGGCGGTCCGCCACGATGAAATGCATGTAGAGGAAACACTGGGCTAGGCATCAAAGCAATTGTAGTCGTAGATTTAGTGGACTACAAAAACAAGTGTTCATGAGACAGGAAACACCAAAATCAAATATTGATTAAATAGTGATAACACTAAATTACAAAATAATTATTATTAAATAATAACTATTATTTAAAAAAACGAACACTTAATATAGAGTTGGTCCCCCCTTTGCTGCTATAACAGCCTCCACTCTTCTGGGAAGGCTTTCCGCTAGCTTTTGGAACATGGCTATGGGGGGATTCACTCCCATTCAGCCACAAGAGCATTACTGAAGCCAGGCACTGATGTTGGGCGAGGAAGCCTGGCTCGCAGTCAGCCTTCATTTCATCCCAAAGGTGTTCGATGGGGTTAAGGTCAGGGCTCTGTGTGCAGGCCAGTCAAGTTGTTCCACACCAAACTCGGTAAACCATGTCATTATGGACCTCACTTTTTGACATTGTTGTCATGCGGAAACATGAAAGGGCCTTCCCCAAACTGTTGACACAAAGTTGGAAGCATACACTCTAGCTCTCACTAGGAATAAGTAGCAATTCAGTGTTTCCTCCAGGATTTTTCACATTAGTGGCGCAATATTTTTCGCGTGCACGCGCATGAAACGCGCACTGGCGCTCAAAACAAAGACGTAATTTCACCGAAAACTAGAGGGTGGCAACATTTTAAAAATTAAATTAAATAGTGGTTAAGCCATTAAAGCCGAACAGGTGATTTTATATAGAAGGTGATCAAATACCAAGATATCCTACAGCTGCAGCAGAACATGCGGAACGCGCATACGGCACTGAACGTATAGCCTACATGTGACTGACAGGCTAAGACACACACACACACACACAGAAAGATCATCAGCTCATCGAATATGAAGTACACGAGAGATAATCAGCTCATCGAATATGAAGTACAGTAGAGGTACAGTACAGGGTAGAAGTACAGACAGTAGAAGTACAGTAGAGTACACATGGAACCGGGAACGCGCATGAACAACATCCATAGAATATAAACTTGTGACTGACAGTCACATACACACACACACACACACACACAATGAAAGATCATCAGCTCATCAATATGAAGTAGGCCTACATGAGAGTACACGCACAAAACGGGCTAACGTTACTCATTAACTGTT
Source organism: Nansenia antarctica (assembly GCF_963989245.1). Classification (NCBI taxonomy): domain Eukaryota; kingdom Metazoa; phylum Chordata; class Actinopteri; order Argentiniformes; family Microstomatidae; genus Nansenia; species Nansenia antarctica. The sequence continues at coordinate 36,790,240 of NC_137678.1, read as the reverse complement.
TACACAAGTAAAATCACAGTGTGACACATATGGAGCATTCAGTAAACAACCAACAGCAAGGTAATGCATCAGCTGAGTTAAAGAAAACCAACTCTTACCTTTGATGACAGCGTTCTGTTCGTGGTGATTTTAGAGGCTATAGATTATTTTTTCCCTGCGCATATTGCCCTGTAATTAGACCACGCGACCACACCTTGTGTCTCTTATTGTCCAAATGTTCCCAGAATTTTAGCTGCATGTTTTTCCAGCATGTAAATCCGTTGTCAATAAAAATTTGACTCCCTTTCTTTTCCCCTGCCAATACTGTGTTGTTTATGACATTTACCAACGTTTATGCAATGAATAGTTGGAAGCTAGCGTTAGGTGCGAGGCTGCTCGGTTAACCCATTAGCGGGAACATTATTTGTTTCACAAAATAGGCTGATTTAGTTGACCATGAACATCAGAGACTACATTACGAATGTTCATTTAAAATACTCTATACTGAGCACTGGTATAAGAACATCAGTGTTTCCTCCAGGAATTTTTACAATGGTGGCGGGTAGCGTTGACCGCGCGTGCGCGATTTTTCCCGCGTGCACGCGCACGAAACGCGCACGCGCGCTCAAAACAACGACGTAATTTCAGCCAAAACTCGAGGATGGCCAAAAAAAATAAAATGTTTTCCCGTACTTCTCCCGTGTGTCTCTTATTGTCTGTGTCTGCATGTTTTTCCAGCATGTAATTCCGTTGTCAATAAAAAATTCGTCTCCCCTTCTTTTCATTATCATTATGGAGGCTTTATGGTTGTTGTAACTATTATGGGAAGCGGTTGACACAGTAGCCGCTTTTCGTGTACGCTGCAGTGGATCCCTTCACAACGCAGAAGAAAGAGGAGAGAGAAAACATTGTCAATGTGCAGGGAAGAATCATGTATCAGCAGGGTTCAACAGTAACGCTTGCCTGGGGCAAGTAAAAAAATTCGCCGGGTTTGTTCGCGCGAGCCCGAAGACGCTGCTGGATCCTGGATCTGTTTACCTGTGTGCAGGAAGAAAAACAGACGGAGCAGGCGCCAGACCAGACTAGATGATTGTGGAGTGAAGAGATTATTAAAGCGTACGCGATGCGACGGGTGATCGACAAGCACGTACACTTTCATAATATCTTCACTCCACGATCATCTAGTCTGGTCTGGCGCCTGCTCCGTGTTCTTCCTGCACACCGATGCACAGATCCAGGATCCAGCACCGTCGTCGCGCATATTGTAACATTTGAAGTAGTTTGTAGACTACACGCAGCCTAGATGTATTCGACCAATCACAAAACAGTTTTGCAAGCGCGTCGCTTCGCGCTTGTGGGTGTGTCTAGCGATGTGAAGGTCTGAAAAGCGGCCTACATTTTTTTTTTTTTTTTTTGAGAAATCTGAATGGTGGCGGAGGAAATTCCATCGTGGCGGCCCGCCACGATGAAATGCATGTAGAGGAAACACTGAACATGAACCAGAGAACAGCGGTAAATGCAATAACCCACAGTCGTCGCTGATGATGTTGCATTTTCGATTAGGATACGCTTACGGGATTAAAGGGACGGGCGCCGGGCGAAGAGAGAGAAAGGAGAGGGATTTCCTGAAATCTAAATGTCCCGCTAAATTCGGACCAATCACAAAACTGTTTTGCAAGCGTGTCGCCGACGAGCTTAATTGTAACATATTGTAACTTACTACACCCTAAATCGGAACAAAATGTAGGTCTGAAAGCGGCCTAAACTAGCTTCAATCTGCTTTTTTTCTGTTCTCCGGTCATAAAGTGGACTGAATCAATTAGTGGCAGAGAAAATTTATTTGTGGTGGCCCGCCACGAATCAATGCATATAGAGGAAACACTGCAATTGCAAACGCTATGAATGTCATCAATGCAAAGCTATTCACTCCAGTGTTAATAAAACGTCAGCTTGACCAACACATCCTTGGAAACGCAGTCGCTACACTACATTTGTTACTCAAATTGAGAATATTTGTTAAATATTCCATGATGTTTTGGAATGCATTAAAAATGACTATAATGCCATATTATACAGCAGTAGTAAATACAGCAAATACAATAGTACAAATATATGTTAATAATAATTTGTGGCCCTTTCCACCTGTTGTGGTTTAAATGTGGCCCTCTTGGCCTCTGAAGTTCTTCTTCTTCTTCTTCTTCTTTCGTGTAACGTCAGAGGTCCAACTCGGTGTCGCGTAGCCATGCCCGCATCTCTGGTTCCAGGTCGAAGAGGCTGGCTTCTGAGGGTGGTCTATATAAGGGGCAGATGGTGATTATGTGGTCGGCGGTCTGCTCTGGGTCACCGCACTCGCATGCCGCACTGTCCGCCAGGCCCCACGCCTTCATTGATGTTTTAAAGCGACCGACACCAGTTCGTAGACGGTTCAGTGTGGTCCATTGCCGGCGTGGTAGGTCGTCTCCTCCAATGGCGCCATCTCCTGGGTCCCAGATGTAGCGGTGGATTCGGGAGGGCCCGGCTGACTCCCACTCCTGCTTCCAAGCTGCTGCCAACCATGCATCTCTGGAGATGTCCTCAGAAGTGGAGTTGAGCATGGCTTGTGCTGCCTTGTTGTAAGGGTGGCGGGTCTTGAGTCGGCTTGGAGGTGCTGGTGTTATGGTGGTGTTGTGCAGGATGTGCCAGTCATGCTTTTGTGCCTTCCTGGCCAGGGCGAGGGTGGCAGCCTCCCGTCGGAGGCCGGTCGGTGCTATTCCTGCGAGGACTGGCAAGAGGGACACAGGGGTAGGCTTCAAGCATCCAGTTATTATTCTCAGGGAGGTATTGATAGCCACGTCGACCTTTCTCGCATGAGGGCTTCTGCTCCAGACTGGGGCGCAGTATTCCGCTGCAGAGAAGACCAGGGGCCGGATTCACCAAGCGTTTTTAAGAACAAATTTGTTCTTAAGAACAACATTTGTTCTTAAGACAAAACTTAAGAAGATTTGGTATTCACGAAGAAAATCTTATCTTAACTTTAGTTTTTTCTTAACTTTCTTCTTAAGATTTTTCCTAAGATAGAACTTAAGAACAAATGAGATTCTCCAAAACAAAGTTCTTAGATTTCTTCTCAAATTTCTTCTCAACTTTAAGAGAAGCTCTCACCTGTCTTAAAGCAGCTAAAGTGAAAGGGAAGTCTTACTTGAACAATTTTGTATTGCATTTATTTGATTTTTTGGGGGGGGATTTGGATTTATTTGATTTTATTAATATTTAGTTTAGCCCTAGACAATGTGTTAACACATGTTGTTAATTCAAGTTGGTCAGAGTATTTTTGTGTGAATGTAGCCTATCACATAAAGCATGTTTGAGATATAACTGAAATGGGCCTTTCAGCCTGTGTCACATGTAGGCATATTCCTAGATTACACCACATGTACCCAGAAAGTAAATCAAGGAGGCAGTTGTTGTATTTGATGTATACTACTTAATTAATCATTATGAACATGTTATTTAAGTAGGCCAAGTAACTGAAACAATGTCCTTACTATTATTTATTTTATATTCACATTTTAGATGGAAGTTCTTCATAAGTTCAAAAGAGAGAGAGAGAGAGCGAGAGAGACACACACAGGTGTAAAAATCACAGTTCAAAATCTAAGAAGTTCTTAAGTGAGAAAACTAAGAAGTTCTTAAGACATAGGACAATTCTTAAGAAAAAAATGGTGAATAGCGTTTAAGAACATTCTTAGGAACATCTTATCTTTTTTCTTAAGAATTGTCTTAAGAATTATCTTAAGAACACTTTGGTGAATCCGGCCCCAGGGCTTGGGTGGATATTCTTAGCGTCTTAGCGGAGGCTCCCCAGGTTGTACCAGCAAGGCGGCGGATCAGCGCGGCCCTGGATGTCACTTTGGCCTTGACTTCTTCCAGGTGTTGCTTGAAGGATAATGTCCGATCCAGGCGCACTCCAAGGTACTTCGGGGCTTGCTGGACCTCCAGACATTTGTTGTCAACACACACCTCAAGTTCCCTCCTGGCTTCTCTGGTGCTAAGGTGGTATGCCGCTGCGACTGTCTTTCCGACACTGAGTTGTAGACGCCACCTTCGAAGGTATGCTACCAGTGTGCCTATGTCTACGTTAAGACCCTCTTCCATCGCCTTCCACGTTGGTCGGCTCAGCATGATGGTAAGATCGTCTGCGTAGCCATACTTTCTAGATGCTGTATCAGGTAGGTCGTGGATGTAAATGTTGAACAGCATCGGCGAGAGAACAGACCCCTGCGGTACCCCGTTCCTCAGTCTTCTGAGCCTACTGCACTGGCCACTGCTGGTCTGTAAGATGAAGCTGCGGTTGGAAAGTGTCTCCATGATGAACTTCACCATGTGGCGGTCCGGTATTGTCCTCAGCAGCTTCAGGTGAAGTCCCCGGTGCCACACCGTGTCGTATGCAGCAGTCAGATCCAGGTACACTCCCCCAGCTTTCTCATTGTCCTGGAAGCTGTCCTCGATGTCCTGACAGAGTAGTGTTACCTGGTCTGCTGTTGATCTTCCACGACGGAAACCAGCTTGTTCCCGTGGGAGCTGTGAGTCCACCACTGGCTCGATGCGGCTATGGATCATCCTCTCCAAGATCTTAAATGGGACACAGAGCAACGAGATTGGTCTGTACGACTTGGGGTCTTCTGCAGGTTTATTTGGCTTTGGCAGAGCTATGACAGAGGCACGGCGCCAAGTCTTTGGGAGCTTTAATCTCCGGTAGCATGATGTATAGAAAGCACAGAGCCAGCCAGATGTTGTTGTGCTCTGGTGGATGACGAACTCCGGGTGGATGTTGTCACGGCCAGGGGATTTGCCTGGCTTGAGCTTGCTCATGGCCTCACTGAGTTCCTCTGCTGTGAATTCTCCCGAGAGGTTGGAATCGACACTGGCCGCTCCCGAGATGCAGGACACCTCACGCGATGTCAGTCGGGCAAAGTCTTTGTCAGCATCCGGGAAGCGGTTGTTCTTCAGGAGCTGGGATGCGATGGCATTTGCTGTGACTGGGCAGCTGTGGGGTGTTGTATTTCTGCCTGTGAGCTGGTTGATGGTCTGCCACGCCTTGCGACTAGAATGGGTGAAGTCGATTGATTCGACAACTTCTGTCCATCTGGCCCTGCGGGTGATATCCAGCTTCTGGAGCAGTGCTGCTGCAGTTACGTCCACCTCTTCTCTGGCACTAGCCCTCTGGTGGTCGCACAGAAGGCGCCTGCATTCCTCGTCCCAACCTGGGATGTAATTCCTGTTATAGCCACGTGGGATGGTCTTCTTTGCCGCACCCAGGAGGACCTGGCAGTAGGCTGCATAGGCCGTATCCAGATCGGCTGTGTCTGGGTCTGGCAGGCCAGCTGACGTTCTTTCAGTCTCCTCAGCATACGACTCCCAGTTGGCTTTTCGGAAGTTCCATCGCTTGACGGGTTTCCCTGGTACCGGTTCCACCAGTGATGGGACTTTAATGATGGATGGTCGGTGATGTGAGCGGGGAAACCTGTCCAGGACGCGTCTCTCCGGTTTCGGGTCGTTACTGTGGCAGATGGCAAAGGCCAGGTCCGGGTTGGTGGAGGTGTTCCAGCGTGCAGAGAAGAAGGTTGGAGGCTCCTTGGGGTCGTAAAGCAGTAGAGCATCAGTGTTGGAGGCCCATTCACTCAGCGTCACTCCATTAGGTGTTGTGTGGTTGTAACCCCAGTCTGTGTGCTGACAGTTGAAGTCACCTGCATAGATGGCGGGTGCAGTTATTGGTGGGAGTGACGTTGCAGACAGCTCCGATGGTGGGGGCTTGTATACGTTGACAACTGATGTTTCCTGGATTTTTGTAACCAGCCACCTGATGTTAGAGCCTGGTGGGGATTGGCTACTGGCTGTCCAGCTTATTTCAGTCCGGACGAACGTTGCCACACCGTGTTGCTTGCTGTAGATGGACCCAGCGAGATGGAACCCAGGGATCTTGAGGATGTTGTCGGATGTGCAGTGTGTCTCCTGCAGGAGCAGAACCGCTGCCCCGTTGGAATCAGCCAGGTGACGCAGGACTTCGAGTTTGGCGGTTGTTAGGCCCTCGACATTGAGTTGAAGCACTGACAGGCCTCGGTTTTCGACGGTGGGGATGACTGCCCGTCCGCCGGTCCTAAGCCTGCCAGCTCGGCAGGAAGTTGGAAGCCGGCCTCTGAAGTTGAGTACCCCCTGCTCTAGAATGTCATTGTATGCTGTAGCATTAAGATTTCCCTTCACTGGAACTAAGGGTGCCTAGCCCAAACTATGAAAAACAGCCCCAGACCATTATTCCTCCTGCACAAAACTTTACAGTTGGCACTATACATTGGGGCAGGTAGTGTTCTCCTAACATCTGCCAAAACCCAGACTCGTCCATCAGACTGTCAGATACTGAATCAGAATCGGAATCATAATTGCTTTTATTACATCAATGTACGGGTACACAACATTCTTGGGTTCAGTGTTCATTAGACTATTGGCTTTGCAGCAGAACAAAACAACAATCAACAATAGCAGCGATAGTTTCAATAGTAGCAGAATGCTGGAAGCGCAATGCTCCGCTCCAGAGGATGCATTTCCACTGCTCCAGAGTCCAGTGTGCTGTCCACCACTCTAGCTGTCCACCACTCTAGCTGTACACCACTCTAGCCCACGCTTTGCATTGGCGCATGGTGATGTTAGGCTTGTGTGCAGCTGCACGGCCATGGAAACCCATTTTTTTTATGAAGCTACAGACGAACAGTTCTTGTGCTGACATTGCTTCCAGAGGCAGTGTGGAACTCGGTAGTGAGTGTTGCAACTGACGACAGACGATCTTTACGAGCTACACGCTTCAGCACTCGGTGGCCCTTTTCTGCGAGCTGAGCTGTTGTTGCTCCTGGACCCTAACCCGTTTGTGACAGCTGCTGGTGAAAGGGGGAACAAGTCGGCAGCCGATTTAATGTTCAGACTTGTGTTTTGAAAAATGTAATTCAGCGTTGTTGAAAATCAATGGCACACTCGCTAGTCAACTAACACAGCTTATTTTGTGAGCCTTCTAACAATGCCTGCATTCGTAAATTCGCCGGAGCGCGCACTGGGTTCGACATCATAATGGAACCAAGTAATTTGATTGGACAAGGCTCTCCGAGCGAATTTACGAATGCAGCCAATGTAAAGTAGTGTTATAGTTAACTAGGTAGCAGTGGGGGGGCGAAGTAGCCAAACCCACTAATTAGAAGGGGTGTCAACATGCTTTTTGGCATTGTAGTGTATATTAAGGATAGGGTACCTATATTGAAGGTGTATGACCCTGACCCATCAGTTGAAGAAACGATCATCCATTTGATTTGATTGTTCCTGTTCTGTGTTCCAGAGCTGTGATTGGTTCATGTTGTGTGTTCCAGGGTTGTGATTGTTTCCTGTTGTGTGTTTCAGGGCTGTGATTGGAGAGATAGACGAGGAGACAGACTCTGCTCTGGACCTGGGGAACATCCGGGCCGAACCCCTCAACTCTGTAGTGCACTGACCCTTCCCCCCCTCCTCACCACCTAGCGTTAGGGTGTTACCATGGTGATGACATGTTTTGTGTGTGTTTATGTTTTTGTAATAAAGAGTGGAACTGTTTCTTTACTTAAAGATGTTTGTTATTTCCTGAGCTGGAAAGCTTTGGTTTGGTAACATTCAGTAGCAGGTTCTGTCTCTTTCTCTCACTGTGCGTGCGTGCGTACGTACGTAATAGTGGGCGTAATAAGTACTCAATAATATAATTCAATAATTTCCTTTGCAGCCATTCACATGACATTTTAGACCATACATTGGTATTAACTCACTAAAATTACACAGCTTACAAATTACAAGAAATTGTAATACTCCAATCCATAAAAAAGTGATGTGCAATAAAGGGGAATGACACAGGAAATAAGTATTAATAAGTATTATACACACTAACTGAGATGTATAATCTGGCATGATAATCATTTACATTTACATTTTTGGCATTTAGCAGACGCCTTATTCCAAAGCGACTTACAATCAATACATTTGAATACTAAGCATGTGAATCAGCAGTCCACCATTCGTTGCAGGAAGAGTACTCTAGCTCGGGCCCGGGGCCACTGATAGAAGGAAAAACCTTCTCCCTATTATCGCCTTCTACTAAAACTTTTTTTATTTTTTTATTACTGGAGAAACTCAGAAACAGTACAAGGGGGGCAATAGAAGTTCTTAGGGACACAGTAGAGGGGAAAGCGGGTGTCTTTAGGAGACGTAGTGGTGAGGGTCAGAAGGTGTCTCAGGAGGAGCAGTTAAGATGTAACCTGAAGAGATGGGTCTTCAGTCTACTGACAGCCGTGGGGAGCTCATTCCACCAGCGGGGAGCCAGTGTTGTGAAGAGACGTGATCGGGCAGCCCGACTGCTGTGTAGAGGAGGTGGGGCCAGTCGGCCAGCCGAGGTGGAGGAGCGGAGTGAGCGGGCAGGGGTTTGGGGGGTTACCATTTCCTTCAAGTAGGCAATAATCGCTCACCTTTCGTCGAAATTAGCCGTTTTGAATCCAAAATAGGTGACTTCCCTGAATCATATAGATCCGATGATTTTTTTTGGGGGGGGGGGCGGAGCGGAGCGGCCCATTAGTCTGGAACGCACGTTGAACGTTCGAACAATTAGATTTTGATGGCCCGGGCTACAGAAAAGAGAAGCAACGTAGCGAACAGGTGCACAGGCGTGAAGGGCTGAAACTGTAATGTGCGCGTGAAACTCCTTGGTGAAGAAATTGATGACAGAACGTCAGCCGCGGTTTTTGGATGCTGAGAGAAGACAAGGACTGAAGTCGCAAATACTGAGATAAGAATGTAACGTTAACAAAATACAAATTGCTAGCTAACGATAGATGGCTAACTTTGGTACTAACATTTGGTACTAACATTCCTAAGTGCAGTACAGATACAGTACAGATAACTACTAACGTTAGCGTGTTGTCAGCCTATTTTGCAAGCTGTTAGCCCCTTTCACACATTGTTCCCTGTAAATTAAATGGAATCGCAACCCAGGTCCGCCAGTGATTTTCGCCGTTTAATGAGCTAAATGCCTGAAAAATATGATGATGAATACATATAAAACTGAGGTATGATATATGGCAGATTTATATGGCAGTCTCAGGCGCCTGTCACGTCTCCAGTAGCTACATTGGAACTTTGCATTGTGGTGTATTTTCATACATACCATGAATTGCATTGGGCCTGCAAAGCTAACAATGGGGGTTTTATGGCAACCAGATGACCAACAGAGAGCAAGGCTCCTCTGGGGGTTGGGACCGCTTGTAAGCACACACACACACTCTGAGCCTCTCCCCCCTTGACCATCTAGGTAATGTGATAGGACCTATGGCCTGTGACTGTATTTGCATATTGTGTATAAATAAGGGTGTGACCCAAGGGGGGGTCTCTTGAACCACCCCCAGCCCCACAGAGCAGAGCAGACCAGAAATCCAGCTGTGGTAACTGTATACTTTTGTACTTTATATAAATCGTCTTAAACTCAATAACTGTTCTTTGATTCATAACCAATAAGGTAAAATATACAACATAAGTGGCGAGCCAGCCATGAGTCAGAAATAACCATCTTTTCACAGTCATTGTGCAACTCTTCAATTCAACAAAGGTAGGTTTCTGCAGAGACCCCTCCCCCGTTGATTGGTGTGTGCAAAGTTGACTGTGGATCTCAGATAAGTTATAGTCAAAAGAATCTTGTGTAAAGTTAATCTTGTTGGAATAGAAACAAACCTTTCATAATCTTTAAGCTGGGGTGGGTGAGGGCCGGACTTTGAAGCCCGTTTTTTGTAAATATAGTGTTTGATGGTAAGGTATGTGAGTGTTTGTAAGGTATTATGGAATATCGTGAGTGTGTGTGTAAAATTGTGTTTAGGGAATGAGTATTCCTAATTTGATAAAGTGTAATTGGACTGTGAAGTCTATTTTGTAAGAAATACACTACAATGTCCTACAATTGTCCTGCATACACTACAATGGGGAAAAGTGCTCCCATCACCACTAAGACTGTCAGAACCTGGCCAGAAGGGTCCGCTCCACTGCAGATCTGCCTAAATGACACCCTATGGCAGGAATATGAGCATGAGGACCTGGAACAGTACACGTCGTCGGTTCTGAACCACATAGTGAACTGCACCAACTCAGTCACCGTGGACAAACGGGTCCGGGTCTACCCCAACACGAAGCCATGGATGACTGGGAAGGTCCAAAAACTGATCAACGAGAGGGACAACGCCTTCTTCGCAGGGAAGAGCACACCGCTGTACAGCTCCACCAGGGCCAACCTAAAGCGCGGCATCAAAGCGGCCAAGGCAGAGCACAGAGAGAAGATTGAGGAATGCCTCCTGAGCAACGACTCCAGGCGGATGTGGCAGGGGGTTCAGCAGATGACAAACTTCAGAGCCAACAGGCTCACAGCCGCAGAGGACGACCCCCTGCTGGCGGGAAAGCTGAACACCTTCTACGCCCGGTTCGACGAGGGGCGAACGGAGGTAACCGCAACACAAACACCACTCTCTCCAGCTCTCAGCAGCCTCACCCTCACAGAGCATGAAGTGAGACGCGTACTGAAGGCGGTGGACCCCAGGAAAGCCTCGGGGCCGGATGGCGTCCTGGGACGGGTGCTGAGAGACTGCGCCGACCAGCTGGCCGGGGTTTTCACCAACATCTTTAACCAGTCCCTGTCCCAGGCCACCGTCCCACCCTGCCTGAAAACCTCAACTATCATCCCAGTCCCGAAGAAAAGCACGGTGAGCTGCCTAAACGACTACCGCCCGGTGGCACTCACACCAATCATCATGAAGTGCTTCGAGAAACTAGTCCGGGCCCACATACTCACACGCCTCCCGCCCAACCTGGATCCATACCAGTTCGCCTACAGAGCCCACAGGTCCACAGAGGACGCCATCGCGACGACTCTCCACGCCACTCTATCCCACCTGGAGAGGGGAAACAGCTACGCGAGACTGCTCTTCGTGGACTTCAGCTCCGCCTTCAACACCATCCTTCCAGACAGGCTAGTGACCAAACTACTAGACCTGGGTCTATCACACTCTATATGTGTGTGGATCAAGGACTTCCTGACCGACCGCCCCCAGAGGGTGCGGGTGGGCTCCCACACCTCCACAGCCCTCAGACTCAGCACTGGGTCCCCCCAGGGCTGCGTGCTAAGCCCCATCCTCTACAACCTCTACACCTACGACTTCACCCCCGTCCACCCCAGCAACTCCATCGTAAAGTTTGCAGACGACACCACCGTGGTGGGCTGCATCTCGGGGGGGGACGAGGCGGCGTACAGGGATGAGGTAGAGCAGCTGAGCAAGCTGTGCAAGGTTAACAACCTGCTGCTGAACAAGTCAAAGACCCAGGAAATCATCGTGGACTTCAGGAGGAAAAAATCTGAGGTCCAGCCCCTGCTCATCGACGGAGAGAGCGTGGAGAGAGTCTCAACCCTCCGATTCCTGGGGGTGCACATACTGGATGACCTGTCCTGGAAGAACAACACAGCAGCCACCATCAAGAAGGCACAACAGCGGCTATACATCCTGAGAGTCCTCAGGAAGGAACACAGCAAGCAGGAGATACTGGTGACCTTCTACCGCGGCGCAGTGGAGAGCATCCTCACCTACGGCATCTGCAACTGGTTCTCCAGCTGCACAACCGTGGAGAGAAATGCGCTACAGAGAGTCGTGAGAACAGCCCAGAAGATCACCGGCGCCCCCCTCCCCTCTCTGGAAGAGCTGTACAACACACGCTGTCTCAGGAAGGCCTCCAAGATCTCCAGGGACCCAACCCACCCTGGGTACGAACACTTTACCCGGCTGCCCTCGAAAAGGCGGTTCAGGACCATGGCCGCAAGGACAAACAGACTGAAGAACAGCTTCTACCCCAGGGCCGTCCAGGCCCTGAACACAGCAAAGACCTAGGTTCTGGGCCCTGGACAGTCTGGACGGATTGATGGCAGCTGCTGGACTGAAAAAATCAGGTGTAGTGCTGAGGCACAAATATGTACATTTCAAGCCTGCAAACTGCGACACTTTAAATAAATGTGCAATAACACTATGTGCAATATGACAACCCTAGTCGTCTATCTGTACAGTATAGTATAGTGGATAGTGTACATAGCCTTTATTTATGTAAACCAGCTCCTTCCCTTCTTGTGTTTTTTTAAAAGTGTTTTTTTTAAAGTTTTTTTTCTTTCCTAACACCAGGGGAGCCACCCCTCCTAAATTTCGTTGTTTGGTACCTGTACTGTAGCAATGACAATAAAGACCATTCATTCATCATTCATTCATTATGTTTGCCTTTTGGTTGACAGCAAAAGAGGGAGAGAGGAGGATAGAGAGGGAGAGAAGGAGAGAGAGCAGGATGGAGTCGGCACACCAGAGAGAGAGAGAGCAAGAACCAGGTGAGAAAGTGGACAAGTAGTCAAGACCACATACTGTAATTATAATGCCAAGGCAGCTTCAGTTTTGCCCACATTCATTGCAGTGGACTCCACAATGATTTCACATACGTAAGCAGTGTATTGATATACTGTTATCAAATGTGGATTGTCGCCAACCTCCTCTTACATTTATTTATGTCACAAATACTCAGTTTGCTTTATTTATTATCAGATAGAATCCTGCCTTTGTGTAACAGTTTTTTGAAATGTAAATAATGCCTCACTTAATTATAACACATGCTTATCATAAACTTTTCTCAAAAGTGTTTCCTTACACAATAACAATTAGTGTAACAGTTTTTTGGAATGCAAATAATCCATAACGTATACAAAATACATTCTTTGGTCAGCGCACTGCTGATAGTTTAAACCTGAGCTAAATGTTATTACAAAAACAAATGGCATTATATTATTCCAAACATCAAAGTGTAAACACGTGTAATAACTAAGGGTTATTTCATACACAGTAATGTGAACAGGTAAGTGCTTGGCATATGTATGGCGTCAATAATATGTCAAAAGTGTTGCGCGCGAATATAAGTTCCATACGCGCAGATATTAACTTCGCAAGTTTCACACGGTCATAAATCCACCTCTCAAGCCCGCAGTTGTGTTTAACACGCCTCTCTGCCTCCCGCGGTCAACTTTTTTACGTGAGGGGTTCATTTCTGCTCGAGGAGATAAACTGACTTTTGACAATTTGGGGCGGATACCATAGATACTAAGATACCATAGATACTCTTTTATGATTGGTCACTGTCAACGCGAAACCACACCCACATGGACGTCAGTGTGGCTTGATTGACAGCTGTAGTGAAGAGTGAGGTGTTGAACAGAAGAGAAGAGAGCTATCTGGGTAAGTATCAAAATATCTCTGCGCAATTCAGAACTCTTTAAAACAATTAACAGCAAAGTATGTATTTGCAAAAGATGTACGTTTTCTTAAGTAACATACCATAAATGTTAAGAAATACGTTGCTAGCCTATGGCCGTCATACTAGCCAACTGTCAAGTTAGCCATGCGGTAGCAAGCAAGGAGCTAGGATGCTTAACATGTTAGCTTGTAATCAGTAATAATGTGCTTACGAGTGAATGTCCAGTAAATGTGTGTTTAGCTATGTTAAGAATAATATTCTACGTGTTTGTTGATGTGTTGAGCCGAATCTGAGAATTGCAAACCTTATTGTATTGAGAATAGATAAATAGGACAAGAGAAGATTGAGATTGGTGATTGAGATGTCGAAAGAAACGACAGACCCAAACGAGGTGAACTATTATCTATTACATTAAATATGTAATTTCTATTACATTAAAGTTGTTAATTTGTGGCACTGTTTTTGTTTCAATTACATTTCTTCGTTTCTCCCTATTCCCCTAGGACGAACTGCGCAACATGGCCGCCAACTTGTTGATGCTGAGGAACAGTGCAGCTGCAAATGGTATGTATCATGAGCTAGTTGCTATCCTTTCTAGGTTTCCAGCACTAGACAACATGAGTGTGGTTTGATTACATTATGTTGTGTTTAGTGTTGCTGTCATTATCATAATAAATAAATAAACTGTTTTAAATGTGACTTATTGAAACCTGCAGGAACCCTGAACATCTTATAATAGCTCACCTATTCATTTAGCCTGTAACACCACACTAATTGCATGATTACATGACGGTGAATTGATTATGTTGATTATTTTTTATTTATTTAAGTTCAGGGACAGAGCACTGCGCTTGCAGCGAGGAGCACTAGGCAGGTGACACCTCAACCTCCAGGGCAGGTGCAGGTGCAGGTGCAGGCCCAGGCACAGACACAGGCACAGGCACCATCGTGGACTTCGGGGACTCCGGGGACAGCTGTCCAACAGAACATGGCCAGGTTTGGATGTTGTTGTTCAAAGGATGCATTTGGATGTTATTTAGCCCAAGTCCTTTACATTTGATTTGAAATGCAATTAATAATTTCCTCTACAACCTTTCTCGCAGGTGTTTCCCTGGCCTGTTTAAAGGCAGACAAAGTGTGAGACATGTCTCACATGCCAAAAAGAGGACAGGCCCAAAGGCATCCCCGGTGCAGTTTTTTTTACTGAACTGCTCCTGTGAAAAAAAAACAAAAAAAACTGAGGAGCTAATATTGCAGGCTGGGTTAGGACGGAGGACAGTCACTATACCCGAGGATGCTGACCATAAGGAGGTATGTGACCTGGTATGACACTGTTAATGAAGTAGGACGTGGGGTAAAATGTGAACAAAATATCGCTAACCCATACTAAAACAGAATATCCAGTAACAATCTTACCACCGAAACCATTTAATTTATTCTAGGAATTCTGCCATTAAAGATAATTAACAGATGTATCTTGTGCTCATTGACTTGATACATATTTGGTAATATTACTTGCATCATTTAAATCCATAGATTACAAACATACTTTGCGATACCTATCCAAAGATGTCTGAACTGGAGGGGTCGTGGATGCTGCATAAAGTCATGGGTAAAAAGCCAAAAATTGGTCTTTACTGTCTTCTTTTTTTCAAAGTGAAGAAAATCTATTGATTTTTGTTTAGGTCTAAACAATATTTCTGTTCTACCCCTTGTTGGAAGGATCATACTTTTGAAAAATTACGATCCTTCCAACAAGGGGTAGAACAGAAATATTTGTTAAATATTTAAGCCCAAACAGGAGGTTCTGGTCAAAGGAAGCTGCTCCTGTTGTCCCCAGAAGAGGAGGGCTACAAAGGGGCCACTCTTGTTAAGACCTGGGGAGGCAAGGGCTGTCTGTATATTATGCCTATCTAGCATACATTGGATATTTCTCCCCTGCCCTACACCGCTGTGGAGTTCCGGGCCATGCCCAAAGCCCGGTGTATCACATGTGCAGAATATGTGCCGCTGCAGCTCCTTAATCTTCACCAAGAGCTGCAGTGCAATGTCTGAGCCTACAACCTTCAACATCAATAACTTATTGATGTTCTTTCTCCCTGTTCTTTTTTTTATTTTTATGATTAATAGTTTTTATTATTTTCAATAAACAGACAATGAACAGACATCCATCACAAGTAACTTGACATTGGACAATAAATTAAATTGATGTCAAATGTTCTATGTACAGGTTGGTGTCTCCGTCAGCTTACCCAAACTTGCTAATAAGTCACTTATACACACATTTTCTCGTCTTGATGTTTAATTGTATAGACCCAGTCTGATGATGACGTCATCAACATTGAAAATCCCGAAGTGGTAAGCTATCAAAACAAATAATTATTTTAAATCTCAAGATCATACATAGCATTTCATATTATTCGACCATAGATTTATGATTATTTTTCTGGAATATATAACGACCCAATGACGTTTTACAGGCGCTTGATGTGCAGCCAACCGATTTGGAGGCTAATGCGGGGTACACACATAAGGATTTTTGGGCCGGTTTTGGCCCGATTTTCGGATGTCTGAAAACGACAGAAAACGCCAGATTATCAGATGGATCTTAACATTTTCCAATAACAAAATCCTGTGGTGTGAGGTGTGTTAAGAGTCACTTCTCTTCAATTGTGCAATCAACTCTCCCGGCAACCTGCTCGGAAAATGGGCGTGGCCGGCAATCGTAAATGTGAAATGCGTTCAATACTTCCGACCAGAAACCATAGGGTTGCCAGATTGTTTGGTGAAATTAGCGGTTTTAGACTGTGGTTAGGGTGGAAAATGTCATTCCCATCTGGCAACCCTGCTCGCCAATCAAGAAGCGAGCTGACTTCTTCTTTTCATTATTCGGCACTTTATTTGCACTGTCGCACATGGTTGTCTCGTACAGGTCAGTCAGGGTACTACGTTAGATAATAATAATAATATTAACTTTATTTGTATAGCGCTTTTCCTGCAAACGTTGCGGCTCAAAGTGCTTTAATCATTATATAATCTTAATTTAATTATTTTGTAATTTAGTTTAGTTTATTTATTTAGCACACAAGAGATTGTGCAAGGAGGGAACGAAGCCCAGAAGGCTTGTACATAGTTCCACTCCCGTCAATATTTATGTTTCAAATAAACATCAAGGAACACTTAATGCATGTCAATAAGAGAAAATAAACCACAAACAATATCATATCCATAAAGACAATATTAAAAGGATGGGTTCACGCGAGATTTCTGGCTTGGGGAACGAGACTAGAGAGTTTGGAGTCTGTCGTAACGAAAATCTTTATGTCAATGGGGTGCTGAAATGGGGAAATTGGCGCACACCACACACAACACGATCAAGGCTGTTCAATCCAAGATTTTGTTTCTTCATGTGTGGGGTCTGTCTCAGATAAGATTTCTGTTAAGATTTTGAAATTCCTTATGTGTGTACCCCGCTTAAGGTGAGCAGACTACAGTGCTACATCAGAGGCTGTGTCATTTTTAAATATATTATGGAATTTAATCCATAGGTGGATTGTTTTGATGGATTCTTGTCCTTTGTTTCTTTGTGCTGTGTTATTTAAGAAATAATTAATCAGTGACATGTTTTACATGATCTATACTCATCAAAGAGCACAATGTTACATCAGACCTTGTTACGGTTGGAGCTGCCATTTCCTTGGCGGCTCCTTGGTGCCTCCCTCTGGCGGCCCCTGATGGCCCTGGGACATTATTACACCCTCTGCACAGCTCTGCACAGCGTGACATACACCTACATGCCAGTGTTTGCGGGGAGAGGTAAAAGCATTTTGAACAAACTAAACTAAAGCCGGGTACACACATAAGGATTTTCAAAATCTTAACCGATTTTTTATCTGAGACAGATCCCACACATGAAGATAAAAAATCTTGGATTGAACAGCCTTGATCGTATTGTGTGTGGTGTGCGCCGATTTTCCCATTTCAGCAGCCCACAGACAGAAATCTTGCGTGAACCCATCCTTTTAATATTGCCTTTAAATTACAAAATAATTGTTCAAACGTGTTCAATACTTACGACCAAAAATCCTTTTGTGTGCTGTGGGGGCAACTCCCGACTCCCGACAACTCCCGACTAGAGTTGCCAGATGGGCTCTGGTTTCTTTGGTGGAATTAGCGGTTTTAGACTGTGGTTAGGGTGGAAATTGTCAATCCCATCTGGCAACCCTGCTCGCGAGTCCGACTGTGATGTGGATGGAATGTAGCCAATCAAGAAGCGAGCTGACTTCTTCTTTTCGTTCTTCGGCACTTTATTTGCCCTGTCGCACATGGTTGCCTCGTACAAGTCAGTCAGGGTAATAATAATAATAACTTTATTTGTATAGCGCTTTCCTGCAAACGTTGCAGCTAAAAGTCATTATATAATCATAATTTAATTATTTTGTCATTTAAAGGCAATATTAAAAGGATGGGTTCACGTGAGATTTCTGGCTTGGGGAACGAGACTCTGAGAGTCTGGAATCTGTTGTAACGATAATCTTTCTGTCTGTGGGGTGCTGAAATGGGAAAATCGCCGCACACCACACACAAATACGATCAAGGCTGTTCAATCCAAGATTTTTTATCTTCATGTGTGGGGTCTGTCTCAGATAAAAAACCGGTTAATATTTTGAAAATCCTTATGTGTGTACCAGGCTTAACACAGATTTAAACAAATATTTGAACAAAGTTTGAGAGAAATAGGCCTTTTGTGTCAATAGAAAAAGTCCTCGAATTAATTTGATTTAAACTCATGAAAAATAGAAGCAAACATTAAACTGTTTATATTTTTGTTCAGTGTATGTATTTATGTATGTTATTATGTATGTATGTATTTATGTATGAATGTATGAGTGGTCCAAAATTCCAGTAGAGATGTGTAAGAAACTCATTCATGGTTACAGGAAGCAATTGATTTCAGTTATTTTTTCCAAAGGGTATGCTAACAAAAATTAAGAATACAGAATGCAGGGGTGACAATATTTTTGTCAATAACTCTATGTATGTATGCATGCCTGCATTTTATTATGTATGTATATTGTAGTGACCCCCACAAAGTACCGGGAGTACTGGCACCATAACTGCGCACAGCTGACCTGCATTCCCCCAATCAGCCAGTGGCCAGGGAAGCAGACTGCAGGCTAGTTAAAAACGATGTGCCACACCTGTGCCTCCTCCTTGGGAGTCACAGATAAGGAGGAGAGGAAGCAGCACAAGGAGGAGAGCAGGGAACCGAACCAGACGTGTCGTGAGGGTGAGGGTGAGGGTGAGGGTGAGGGTGAGGGTGAGGGTGAGGGACGGTTTCCGGCATAGCAATTCGATACCTAGTGATATTGACATGTGTTTGTCTGTTGCCAGGCCGGCCCGGACATAGCCCTCTGAGAGAAGGAAGAGAGCGCCCCCACAGCCCATAGAGGGGGTCTGAAGGACCCTCCTGTCCGTGCCCACGGAACCACCCCTGGTCGCTGACCCCTCACGCCCCCAAGGCCCGGAGGCCTTAGTAACTTATTCCCTGGACCATTAAAGGGCCAGGCAGAGACCTGAGTTGCACTTTATTAATTATTCTTTAGTAAATGCGCCCGTCTAGGCTGAACTGCTCCCTGTCGTCTGTCTGTTTCTACCTTGGTTGTTATACCCGGTCCTACGTGGTGGTCACTACAATAATGACGTTATACATATTATGGCAGGGCACTTTTTTTCTTCTTCTTTTTTTTGTGGACCTGAATGCAGGACACTGAGGCAGATGAAAGGTCAAACCCATGGATGGGTACATTTATTGTTTTCTGAATTTTTATGTTTAAATATACAAATGATACATTCATCTACTTACAATATTTCCATAACTTTCCAGAATAGAAATCTAATCAGTAAAAAAAGATCTAAAACTAATCTAAGCAAGCCTTTAGAATATGGATAATACAACATACAATACATAACATAAAATCTTACTATACTCCTCTTACTGTATTGTCTTTATATAATGTACGTAAAGCACTTTGAATTGTCCTTGTCGTATGAAATGTGCGATACAAATAAACTTGCCTTGCCTAAACCCTTTTTGAAGGTTTTGTTTATGTCCAGGTTTCACACATCTCTGTAGTTACATGTTCAGTGAGTGAGTCTAGTTGCTGGTGACCGCTAGGACCATAGGCAGATGCCTTGTTGGTAAGTAATTTGTTCAAAGTGCTTAAAACAAATAAAGTGTGTGTTTACCTCCTCAAATAAATTAACTTAGCCCCAGCCAGATCCATATTTAGAGGTAAGTTACCTCAGGTAACTTTAGCTAGCAAGCTAGTTTAGAGTTAGTGGTAATATCTAGCTAGTTTGATAACTAAGCGACCTTGGGTTCCCTGAAAGGCGCTATATAAATGCAAGTTATTATTATTATTATTATAACTAGCTAGCTAGTTTTTTCCACCATAAATCATCTCCTGAAGCCACAACCATCTCCCACTACTGAGGCTACAGAGCAGCGATGTAACAGCTTCATTGACTTTTTCAGATCCAAGGTCAACAACATTCGCTCTCTGATGCCCAGCTCTTCCTCTCTGTCTCCCTCTGCTACCAACCCCTCGCCTGGGAGTTTGCCATCTCTCCCATGTTTCACAGAGGTTCAACAGAGCCACATTATGGAAATCCTTAGAGGAATGAAATCATGCACTTGCGCCCTGGACCCCATTCCCACTGCTCTGCTCAAGTCATACGCCTATCTCCAACCTTGCCTTCCTGTCCAAGGTGCTAGTGAAGGAAGTTGCTTCCCAACTCCAGGATCACCTCAAACACAACAACCTGTTTGAAAGATTTCAGTCAGGCTTTCGCTCAGCCCACAGTACAGAAACGGCTATGCTAAGGGTGACGAATGAACTGCTGATGACATCCTCCTGGACCTGACAGCAGCATTTGACATGGTGGATTACACTATCCTTCTAGAGCGCCTCCACACTACCATTGGACTCTCAGATTCTGCACTAAAGTGGTTTCAGTCCTATCTCTCTGGCAGGACTGAATACGTCTCACTGGGAGGATGCAAGTCCAGACTTCTCCCTGTTACCTGTGGTGTTCCACAGGGGTCGGTTCTCGGCCCCATCCTCTTCATCACCTACATGCTCCCCCTCGGTCGTGTCATCACCAGATATGGGATGTCTTTCCATTGTTATGCTGATGACACACTACATTAAAACTGCCCCAAGCCCCTCTGCAGCCATGTCATGCCTCACCACCTGTCTTGAGGAGATAAAGGCATGGATGAACAACAACTTCCTTCAGTTAAACAGTATCAAATCCGAAGCTCTTCTTGTTGGCACCCCACACCAGGTTCAGTCTTCGCCCATATCACAGCTCACCTTCAAGGGTCAAGTCATCCCCTTCTCCTCCTCAGTCTCAAATATGTGGGTTAGGCTTGACCGTCACCTGACCTTCAGTGACCATATAAAACACCTGTGCAAAACCTCCTTCTATCATCTCAGAAATATTTCCAAACTCCGTCCCACTCTAACCCTGTCAGATGCAGAGAACTTGTCCATGCCTTTCTCTTCTCAAGACTGGACTACTGCAATGCGCTCTTCATTGGGATTCCTGGCAAAAGCATACAGAAGCTGCCATACATCCAGAACAGCGCTGCCAGGATCCTGATGAGGGTCCGCAAATACAAGCACATAACCCCCGTTCTACACTCACTACACTGGCTCCCTGTCTCATTCAGGGTTGACTACAAAGTCCTTCTTCTCACCCACAAATGCATCACTCCACAAACCATGGGGGAACGAGCCTTCTGTTCGGCTGCGCCGTGCCTGTGGAACAGCCTTCCTAGCCAGCTAAGGGCAGTACAGAGCCTGTGGGACAGCCTTCCTAGCCAGCTAAGGGCAGTACAGAGCCTGTGGAACAGCCTTCCTAGCCAGCTAAGGGCAGTACAGAGCCTGTGGAACAGCCTTCCTAGCCAGCAGTACAGAGCCTGGACTCTTTTAAGACAGGCCTTTGACTGTTGAACTGTGTTCATTCTTGTGATTTATTTTGTGTTTTTTTACTATGTTTTTAACTTATTATGTTTTTGTTTTTTTTACTCTGTAGCACTCTGAGAGTCTTTTGAATGACAAGTGCAATACAAATAAAATGCATTATTATTATTATTATTATTTATAGTTAATAACACTTTAGTTAGCTAGCTAAACTAGCAAAGTAGCCTGTTGTGTACCCAGGCTTGAGACAGGGTTTTATATTGTAGTAATATTAATGTAACTTAATTTACATTACATTTACAGAAGATTCCTTGTTTGTAGCCCCTCTAAGTTGTAATGATATCTGCCCCAATTACTGCACCCTGACAATATTTTAGTTTCAAATAAGGTTGGTAATTTAATGTCAAACTAGATGTATTCCTCTATTTCAGAGACCCACATCATCAGCAGTAAGTGTAAAGGGCTCTGCACACAGCGTGCGATTTCTGTTGCACGTCAACGTTCCATTTTGAAGTTTGAATGGAAGTCTATGAGAACATCGCATTTACCCACACACGGCCCCGATTTTAATCGCACGGCGAACATTCGATTCCATTCATTTGACAGTGCGACAAAACTCGCACGCCGTGTGCTTTGTCCCATTCAAAATGAATGGAATCGAATGTTCGCCGTGCGATTAAAATCGGGGCCGTGTGTGGGTAAATGCGATGTTCTCATAGACTTCCATTCAAACTTCAAAATGGAACGTTGACGCGCAACAGAAATCGCACGCTGTGTGCAGAGCCCTTAAGTCTAATGATGGATCCAACTTCAGGTGAATGCAGCAGCAACCTGCCAAGAAAGCGACATGGACAGCATCATCCACTGCTCTGATGATGGACAGCATCATCCACTGCTCTGATGATGGACAGCATCATCCACTGCTCTGATCATGGACAGCATCATCCACTGCTCTGATCATGGACAGCATCATCCACTGCTCTGATCATGGACAGCATCATCCACTGCTCTGATGATGACTCACACTCAAACCTGGTGTCACCCCAAAACCTGGACTCATGGAGAACTTTGTTGAGGGCGGCAGAAATCAGAAAACATCTCCCAATTTTGGACCACACCTACCACCGGACTCCATACACCTACAGCTTTCACTGCCTTGTGGGCTAAATACATGTAACTGTCCATGGGTTTGACCTTTCATCTGCCTCCGCCTCAGTGTCCTGCATTCGGGTCCACTCCCGTACAGAACGTAGGCTAACACACATTTAAAACTCCGGTTTTGAAGAAAAGCACTCCATACCTTTAAGAGGTGATAACCACTAATAAGCTGCCAAACCAAAAGGTCTATCATATCAAAACATAATCTAGGGATGTATAGGAATAAAAAAATCACATCTAGAATTTGCCCAGAATTTGGTAATGAAAAATGGTTTGGCCCAAGGACTAGTAATAACACAGTTATAATGCATTATTACAGTGTTATTATTGTGTTATTACTGCATTATTATTGGGTTATTACTGCACTATTACTGTGTTTTATTGTGTTATTATTATGTGTTATGTGATAGTGTGTTACTATTGCATTGTTACTGTGTTATTACTGCATTATTACTGCATTTTACAGTGTTATTGTGTTATTATTGTGTTATTACTGCACTATTACTGTGTTATTACTGCATCATTACAGTGTTATTATTATGTGTTATGTGATAATGCTGTGTTATTACTGCATTATTACAGGGTTATAATTGCATTATTGCGGCATTATTACTGTGTTATTGCTGCATCATTAAGGCCTTATTATTGTATTACTGAATTATTACAGTGTTATTACTGCATTATTACAGTGTGATAACTACATTATTACTGTGTTATTACACTGTTATTATGGTGTTATTACTGTGTTATTAATGCATTGTCACTGTATTATTACGGTGTTATAACTGCATTACTACTGTGTTATTCCTGTATTATTTCAGGGTTATAATTGCATTATTACTGTGTTATCAATAGATTATTACCGTGTTATCAATGTAATATTACTGTGTTATTGCTGCATCTTTAATGCCTTATTAATGCATTATTATTGCATTATTACTGCACTATGACTGTATTATTACAGTGTTATTACTCCATTATTACAGTGTTATAATTGCATTATTACTGCATTATTACAGTGTTATTAATGCATTGTTATTATGTGTTATGATAATGCTGTGTTATTGATACATTATCACAGTGTTATGACTCCAATATTACTGCATTAATTGCTGCGTTATTACAGCATTATTACAGGATTATTAGAGTGTTATTACTGCATTATTACAGTGTTATTATTGCATTATTACCGCATTGTTTCTGTTATTGCTGCATCATTATTAACATGTTATTGCTGCATTATTACTGTTATTAAAGTTGTATACAGTGTTGTTTTTGCAGTGTTGTTATTGCATTATCACTGCATTAATTGTTGCATTATTACAGTGTTATTACTATTTTATTGTTGCATTATTAAGGTGAGATAATTTTAGCGATAACACAATTACAGCTATATTATCATAGTGTTATTATTATAGCGATAATGCAATAACAGCCATATTATCACAGTCTTATGGCATTAACTGCTGCATTATTACTACATTAATTGCTGAATTATCATAGTGTTATTATTATAGCAATAATGCAATAACAGCCATATAATATAATAATAACACTACAATTTGCAACAATTAATGCAGTAATAATATATATGTTATAATATGGCTGTAATTGCATTATCGCTAAAATAACACTATGATAATGCAGCAAATAATGCATTAATAATATATGTGATAATATGGCTGTTATTGCGTTATCGCTAAAATAACACTATGATAATGCAGCAATTAATGCATTAATAATATATGTGATAATATGGCTGTTATTGCATTATTGCTATAATAATAACACTCTCTGTCCTTCTCCCAGCATACTGACTCAATATATAAAAAGGCCCAGCAGCGCCTCCACCTGCTGAGGAAGCTCAGAGCTTTTAACGTCAGCAAGGACATTTTAACCCTGGTTTATAAATCACCCATTGAATCCATTCTCACCTTCAATAACACATCCTGGTACAACTCCCTCACTGTCAAATACAAAACCAAACTCTCCCGTATAGTCAATCAGGCAAGTAAAATCATCGGCTCACCTCAAACTCCCCTGTCTGAAATCTACAACCGGTCACTAATCAGGAAAGCCACACAAATCACACAGGACCCCTCTCACCCCCTCCACCAATAATTTCAGCCACTTCCATCAGGCCGCCGTTATAGAACTCCACTGGCCCGGAAAAACACATATTAAAAAATCATTCATTCCCACTGCAACCACCGCCCTGAACATTTTAAAATAGGAAGCACACTGTTTTTCTTTTAAACCACAACATTTTAAAAAATCATAATACTGTTTTTCTTACTATTATTTTTAAATGACTAGACTTTTTAAATAGGCACTACATTTTATAAACACTGTTATATCTGTCTGTTTTTTTTGTATGTATGTGACCTATGTGTGTTTTTAATGTGGATACCGTATTCATGAACTGCACAAAGCCTGTCAAAGGAGAATTTCTGTCACTCTGTGACAGACAATAAAGCAATCTTGAATCTTGAATCTTGAATCTATGATAATGCAGCAATGAATGCATTAATAATATATGTGATAATATGGCTGTTATTGCATTATTGCTATAATAATAACACTATGATAATGCAGCAATTAATGCAGTAATAACACAGCAATTAATGCATTAATAATATATATGTGATAATATGGCTGTATAACAATATGATAATTAGGGTTGGGTACCGTTTGGGTTTTATCCGGTACCGGCACCTAACCGATACTTTAAAAACGGTACTTAATTCGGTACTTTTGATTTTTTTAAATGACACATATATATATATATATATATATATATATATAATAATAACACGGTCGACAACATTAAACAGCTTTTCACTTTTTTATTGCTGAGGCACAATATATATTAGTTAAATATACACTCAAATTAAAATAAATGAAAATAAAACTCCTGAGCCTTGGGGACTCCATTAAGCTGGGGGTGCCTATCGTTGGTACTGATGTCGAATACGAGTACACACTTGTTCGGCAGCCCCTCAAGGACATCAGAATATTCGTAAAAAAGGGATCTAGTGAAGAGGCCTGCATAGCCCCCAGAACCAAGAGGAAATATAACTCTGATAAACTGGAGCCCTCCACCTCGTCAAAATCCAAACTCTGTTGCCGCTCAGCTACTACTACTCCCCTCCCCCTCTCTGGTCCATGTTGACATGACGATTGATATTTCAGACACAGTAGTAGGATAAGGACAGTACCCGAATATCAAGAGATCCCCGATCATGTTGTCCACCTCGAAGAGACACAGCCACACATCCGCACAACATCATCAACAGACGCGTCGAATCCTGGAGTGCACTGTCCAATCAAAGGCTTGCGTTCGTAAACTCGCTCTGAGAGCGTCGCAGCGCACACTGGGCCCGACGTCATAAGGGGAGCAAGTCAGTTGATTGGACAGAAGGCATTCCACGAGTGGTGATCAGAATTCCAGAACGAGTTTACGGAACGCACCCATAAATCGAGCGTCGCGTTACGCCAACCCGCTAGCGGAAGTTGCTATTAGCAACCTTCTCGTTATCCTTCCGTACTCGCTGCTTTCACTGAGTGGAAATTTAACAGGTGATGTGACGTCGCGAGATAGAAAAGTACCGAAATGAGGCACCGAAATCTCCTTTGCAATTCGGTACGGGTACATACCGAATGTAAAGTAACCGGTACCTACCGGTACCGATTTTCGGTACCCAACCCTAATGATAATGCAGCAATTAATGCATTAATACTATATGTGATAATATGGCTGTTATTGCATTATCACTTATGCTCCTCTTGCTGTATTTTTAAATAATGTATGTACTTTGAATTGCCCGTTTGAAATGTGCTATACAAATAAACGTGCCTTGCCTTGCCTAAAACTATGATAATGCAGCAATTAATGCATTAATATTACCAGACTATAAGTCGCACCAGTAAAAAATGCGTCATGAAAAACCCCCACATATAAGTCGCACTGGACTATAAGTCGCATTTATTTAGAAATGTATTTCACAAAATCCAAGACCAAGAACAGACATTTAATCTGGAAAAGCACGTTATTCAACTACACAATAGCACACAGAACAACAGGCTGAATAGGTGTCCGGAATGTTAACGTAACACATTAACAGTTATTCAGCTACACGATAGCATAAAGAACATACCTGGGAGGCTGAATAGGCTAAATTAACATAACAAGCCAGCTAGTCCAACAAGCAAGTTACCAGTAAACAAGTGCACCAAGCTCCCTTTAATGTTTCAGTTAATTTCTTCAGTGGTACAGGAGCAGCATATAGTTGTCACAAGCCCAGAGCGC
Source organism: Nansenia antarctica (assembly GCF_963989245.1). NCBI lineage: Eukaryota > Metazoa > Chordata > Actinopteri > Argentiniformes > Microstomatidae > Nansenia > Nansenia antarctica. The sequence goes on along the minus strand of NC_137678.1, from coordinate 36,763,453 downwards.
CCTCTCGCGGCTGTAGACGGTCATGTAAAACTATGAAAAAAGTGCGACTCTTGGTTCGGAAAATACGGTATATATGTGATAATATGGCTGTTATTGCATTATCGCTATAATAACACTATGATAATGCAGCAATTAATGCATTAATAATATATATATGTTACGGTACATGTGGGAATACGGTACATGTGGGAAAACTAGGGTTAGGGTTAGGTGCTAGGGTACTACGGTTAGGGTTAGGGTTAGGATTAGGGTTAGACATGCCAGCATGTACCAAGTCGACGTAGCACCTAACCCTAACCCTAGTTTTCCCACATGTACCGTATTCCCACATGTACCGTAACATATATATATATATAATATGGCTGTTATTGCATGTTTTACAACTTTAAGAGTAATAATGCAGCAATAACATGTTAATAATGATGCAGCAATTACAATTGAGTAATAATGCAGTAATAACACTGTATGCATTAATAACACAGTAATAACACCATAATAATGCATAACACTAATAATAACAATAACAAATAGCAATAATAACACTGTAATAATGGAGTAATAATGCATTAACACAGTAATAACAACATAATAACACTGTAATAATAACGCAGCAATTGTAATAATAATGCAGCAATGAATGCAGTAATAACACTGTGATAAGGTCGTTTATTTATTAATGCAGCGATAATAGCGATAATACAGTAATAACGCTGTAATAACCTGGCAATAATGCAGTGATAATGTAGCAATTAATGCAGTAATAATGCAGCGATAATGCAATAATAACACTGTGATATTACAGTCATAATGCAGTAATAAACATTTGGGAACACTGTAATAATGTACTAATAATGCAGCGATAATACAGCGAAACTAATTACAGGGCAATATGCGCGGGGCAAAAATCATCTATTCTCAAAAAATCATCACGAACAGAACGGCGGAGGTACGGGTAAACAGGGCTCATGTCGGTGTCATCAAAGGTAAGAGTTGGTTTTCTTTAACTCAGCTGATGTGTAAACAGTTAATGAGTAACGTTAGCCGGTTTTGTGCGTGTACTCTCAGTCTCATGTAGGCCTACTTCGTATTGATGAGCTGATGATCTTTCAGTGTGTGTGTATGTATGTGACTGTCAGTCACAAGTTTATATTCTACGGATGTTGTTCAGTGCTGTATGCACGTTCCCGGTTCCATGTGTACTCTTGTGTACTTCATATTCAATGAGCTGATTATCTTTCACTCCCCACCCCGCCACTAATGTGAAAAATCCTGGAGGAAACAAACACTGATAATACAGTAATAATGCTGAAATAACACTGTGATAATGCTGTGGTAATGCAGTAATAATGCAATAATAACACTGTGATAATGTAGTGCTAACACTACAATGCAGTAATAACACTGTAATAACACAGTACTAATGCTGTAATAACACAATAATAATGTAGTAATAACTGTAAAAACATAGTAAAAAACGGAAATAACACTGTAATAATGTGTATTAATAATAATAATGTGTGTAATGTGTATTAACACAGTATTAACACAGAGTGTATTGTTGATCAGAGTGTGTGTGTGTGGGGGGGTTATTGTTTATCAGAGAGTGTGTGTGTGGGGGGGTATTGTTTATCAGAGAGTGTGTGTGTGTGGGGGGGGCGGTGGAGCCTGCTGCTACGGGACCTGGGGATCCGGTACTTCTTCGGCCTCTTGGATGGTGGGGGGTCAAACTGTGGCTGGGGTGCGAGGTGTCCTTGATGACGCTTACCGCCCTCCGCCGACAGCGGTCTGCCCGGAGGGACTCCATGGTAGGGAGTTTGGTCTGGTCGGACACAGAGCCACACTGCGATGCAGTTGGTTAGGATGCTCTCTGTGGTGGTAGAAGTTGGCCAGTATCCTGGGAGACAGCTGGGCTTTCTTCAATCTCCTCAGGAAGTAAGAGACCTGCAATTTACAACTGTATATCAGACAAAAATAAATCCATAGAAATCACAAATAAGAAAAAATGAATGTTTCACAAATAAGAAAAAACATTCTCTATGGTAAATTGGCCGTAACATTGTGTGTGGGCGACCATACTCCCTGCCACCAGAGGTCAGACTTAAGTTGCAGACAATCTGTCTACTTCCCATTCTTAGCCCTCCATGCTGTGTAATTATCCAATCAGATCTTCCCTAATGACACCCTGCGCAGCTTGATGTGTATGTGTGTGTGTGCACGTATGAGTACGAGCAAGTGAGCGTGTGTGTGTGAGAGTGTGTGTATGTATGTGCACTGTGTGTGTGCGTGCGTGTGTGTGTACAAGTGAGTGAGCATGCACGTGTATATGCGCGTGTGCGTGTGTGTATGTATGTGCACTGTGTGTGTGTGTGTGCGTGCGTGTGTGTGTACTTGAGTGAGCATGCACGTTTGTATGCGCGTGTGCGCTCGTGTGTGTGTGTGTGTGAGTGTGTATGTACACTGTGTGGCTGTGCGCGTGTGTGTACAATTGAGTGAGCATGCAGGTGTGTATGCGTGCGTGTGTGTGTGTGTGTATGTGCGCAGCATAAAATACAATTTCAGAGTGGTTGTAGCTGCATGTCTGGTGATTGACATCCCAGAGTAATGAGAGAGCCTCACACACCTGACAGGTGGAGCGCCAGGAGCCCTGCGGGCCGACATCCCTCCTGCCTGGATCAGAACAGGCTGGAACTGCTGAGCACAGGAGCTCTGATCAGACCCCAACACAACCCACTAATTGCCTTTCTTTAGTCTTAGTACGACGCTGTACTTTCACAGTTCTGCCGCAAAGGTGTGTCACTCAGAGACAGAAACTTTTTCCCCACTCACGTCTGTGTGCAAAGTGCGCCCCCCCCCCCCCCACACACACACACTCTGATTAACAATTCCCTTCCACACACACACACACACTCTGATGAACAATACCCCACACACACACTCTGCACTCACATACTGTGGCAACCCTCTCACGAGGACCTGGGGAATATGCACACACGAGCTAGAGAGATGAGGAGACAGCGGATTTGTGCACACGCACATGCAGTTGGGCACACATACATACTCACACAAGTGCACGCTCGCTCATACACACATGCAAAAAAAGTCAGACTTTGATTGTGCCACGTTCTAATGCTTTAGTCCGCATATCGGGATCCGATGTAATGATCAGACTTTTTCTTTTGAAAAATTCGAATACATTTCCGCGTTGTTGAAAATCAATGACACACTCGCTAGTCAACTAACTAACTAACACAGCTTGTTTTGTGAGCCTGCTAACAATGTAAAGTGGTGTTATAGTTAACTAGGTAGCAGTGGGGATTACTCACCGAATCCATTGCGTTGTTGCAGTATTTTGGCTTGACTAGCGAGTTTACGTTGAAACATATGTTGTATATTTCTAACCTGTTGGCTACTAAAATGAAGAATAGTTATTGAGCAGGTTAAGACCATTTATTCAAAATACAAAAGTATACAGACATCAAAGCTGGACGCTGGTCTGGCAGAGAGAGAGAGAGAGAGAGGAGAGAGAGGGGGAGGGGGACAGAGAGGAGCTGCTTGGTCAGGCACAGAGAGAGAGAGAGAGAGGGCCAGAGAGGAGCGGCCTGGTAGAGAGAGAGAGAGAGAGGGCCAGAGAGGAGCGGCCTGGTAGAGAGAGAGAGAGAGAGAGAGCTGCTTGGTCAAGAGGTGGGAGAGAAGAGACCCTCTCAGAGCCCACACCCTTACTTATAAACAAAGTCAAAATGCAGTCACAGCCAGTGGTCCTATCAGGTCAAGGGGGAGAGGCCAGGAGCTTTGGCAAAAGGGTCATAAATACCTTGCCCTAACCCCACAGTCAGGAGACATTTCTTCATAGCAAACATATAGGCCCATTATTAAGTACAAATAAACTACACATAGTTCCGTGTTTCAAA
>NC_137678.1:36724545-36744545 GCF_963989245.1 Nansenia antarctica | reverse complement strand
GAGGGAGATGGGGAAGGAGGATGGGAGGGAGGTAAGGAGGGAGGGGGGAGATGGGGAAGGAAGGGGGGGGATAGGGAGAGACGGAGGGAGGAGGGAGGGAAGGGGAGGTGTGGGGGACACAACAGTGCTGCTCCTCAGACTGACAGCTGTTTGGTGTTTGAAGAAGCTCTTCCACTAATCTGATGATCTGCTTAATAGAAAAATATGTGATTTACCAGGGAAATAAATACAGGATAAAACATACAGTATCTCAGGAGGGAGGGAGCGAGGGAGAGAAGGAGGGAAGGAGGGAGAGAGGGAGGGAAGGAGAGAGATGGGGAGGGAGGGGAGGAGAGAATCAGATTCTGATTCTGTGTGGAAAGGTGATTTTATATTAAATCTTGAAGAGTTTCCAGTCACCTCTCTCTGCTGCAGCAAGAGGTCAGAAGGTCAGGAGGTCAGAAGGTCAGAAGGTCAGGAGGTCAGACAGGAGGACCTTCTGTGTGTCACTTTCACCTAGATCTGAAGGACACATCAACAATCACCTGTAGGTCCTTTAGTTCCTGTATATTAGTCCATAGGAACTTTAATTAATTAGTCCATATTGTTTTCCACTTGTATTCCACTAGTAGAGTAGCTAACGTTTTGAGGTAGATAACCAGTTTTGAGGTAGATACCCAGTTTTGAGGTATATAACCAGTTTTGAGGTATATAACCAGTTTTGAGGTAGATAACCAGTTTTGAGGTAGATACCCAGTTTTGAAGTAGATAACCAGTTTTGAGGTAGATACCCAGTTTTGAGGTACATACCCAGTTTTGAGGTATATACCCAGACTTGGAGCTAATTTGTTATCTGCTTTAATCATCAAAATGGAGGCCACCATTAGCCTCCGACAGCAACAACAGAGACATGAGGTCTCATCTAACATCTCCATCACCTCAGAAACCACACTCATTAGCAGAGCAGGGTAATTAGAATGAGATTGTGAAACATCCCATTGGCCACATGTGACAAACTATTATTTCTCATTGTTATTTCCTCCTGCACCTGGCCCCTGTCTACTGGGGGGATGTGTGTGTGTGTGTGTGTGTGTGTGTGTATGTGTGTGCACGTGTGTGTGTGCGTGTTGATCTACTATCATGCCGACACTGTTTACCATCATGTTTAAATGTCTGAATTATTTGTTATCTGTAGCTGTGCAGAAATGCCTGGATGTATTCTAGATTAACCAGAATTTATGAGTATGCGGCATGAAGTTACTTTTTATACTGAACTTCCCCAAAATGCATCGCGCGTCTCTTCAGTCTCATTCAACCGCGTCATACAAACTCATCATACAGCTGTTGTTTTGGGAATCTACATTCCGATTGCCTGAAGAAGGTCTATGACCGAAGGCTCGCAATAAACAACATTCTTTACACAGATTTGAGTGTGCGGATGCTGCTTTTTTGCACTCTATTTGATACTCTTCAGCTCCAGTACCTCAGCTAAATCTGATCACGGATGAGCGGTGGTATTTTCACTATGGGACTACTTTGGGAATCTAAATAGTGAAATTACAAAATTACAACAGCTTTTAGCCCATGGAGGTTTAAAATCCCCACTGCCGGCTGTGCGAAATACTGAGCTGCATACTTCAGTGTTAACAGTCTGCTGGTAATGGCATACTTATTATGCATTTAGTAGGCAGTATGCAGTACATACTCATTGAGTATGTAGTAGGCAGTATGTTAGTATGCCATTGCGAACACAGCCTAAGGCTTCTCCCCAGTCACCTGTCATTCAACCTCCTCTGTTCTGTATTGACTGAGCCAATAGGGTGGATATGTCAGAAACACTCTGTCAGTCAGTCTGCACGCGCACACACACACACACACACACACACACACACACACACACACACACACACACACACACACACACACACACACATACACATACACATACACATACACATACACATACACATACACATACACATACACACACACACACATACACATACACATACACATACACATACACACACACATACACACACACACACACACACACACACACACACAGACACACACACACACACACACACACACACACACACACACACACACCCTGCCTCATAGATCTGCAGGAGAGACAGATGTCCACCTCCCCCAGTGGGTCGGTAGTGATTCTGGCTGCTCCATTAAGTCGTTAAGTCTGAGATGAATGCAGCGCAGCCGGCCAAATACACCCTAATGGCGTCAGCCATGAAACAACGAGCACCTATCTGTCACCTCGGCCAGGCCCAGGCATTAAACAACGAGCACCTATCTGTCACCTCGGCCAGGCCCAGGCATTAAACAACGAGCACCTATCTGTCACTTCGGCCAGGCCCAGGCATGAACCAACAAGCACCTATCTGTCACCTCGGCCAGGCCCAGGCATTAAACAACGAGCACCTATCTGTCACCTTGGCCAGGCCCAGCCATGAACCAACAAGCACCTATCTGTCAGCTTGGCCAGGCCCAGGCATTAAACAACGACCACCTATCTCTCACCTTGGCATTCTAATAGATAGACTAAAAACCTGGGTAGGACTTTCGGGCACTGCCCTAAACTGGTTTAGATCCTACCTACAGGACAGAAGCTACTATGTCTCCATTGGCAACTTTGTATCTGACCAAATTAAAATGACATGTGGGGTTCCCCAAGGGTCAATCCTTGGCCCCCTTCTATTCAATCTCTACATGCTTCCATTGGGACACATCATAAAAAAGAACAAAATTGCCTACCACAACTACGCGGATGACACTCAAATCTACATAGCCCTCTCACCAAACGACTATAGTCCCATTGACAATCTCTGTAATTGCATTGAGCAAATAAACGCCTGGATGACACAAAACTTCCTCCAACTAAACACGGACAAAACAGAGATAATTGTATTCGGTGCACCTGACAAAAGATTGAAAGTCAGTGCAAAACTTGATTCTCTCTCTCTTCAAACAAAAAAACAGGTCAGAAATCTTGGTGTAATTCTAGACTCCGATCTAAACTTCAACAGCCACATAAACTCGATAACTAAATCAGCCTACTATCACCTGAAAAACATAACAAGAATGAGAGGTTTCATGTCCAAGCAAGACCTTGAAAAACTCATCCATGCATTTGTTTCAAGTAGACGTGATTATTGTAATGGTCTACTAACAGGCCTATCTAAAGGAGCTGTTCGTAAATTGCAGCTCATCCAAAACGCCACTGCTAGGGTCCTAACAAAAACAAAGAAATTTGAACACATTACACCAATCCTGAGATCCCTGCACTGGCTACCAGTCTCTCAGAGAATTGAATTCAAAATCCTCCTAATTACATACAAATCACAAAATGGTCTTGGACCAAAATACATATCAGATCTCCTCCTACCCTATATTCCCACAAGGTCCCTAAGGTCAGCTGAGACTAATCAGCTAATAATTCCAAGAGTAAATACAAAACACGGTGCAGCAGCTTTCAGTCACGCTGCTGCATGCTCCTGGAACAAACTCCCTGAAGAAATCAAACAGGCCCAAACCCTTAAAATATTTAAATCAAAGCTAAAAACCTTCATGTTTTGCACCAGTTATGATTAAACACAAACACTTCTATCAATGTCTTTTTTTACATTAACTATTGTCTTTTTAAATGTTTTATCTATTTATTTCTTATATTTGCTTTTCAGTGGCGGCTGGCCGATAGAGGGCGCTGGGGCCCCCACCTTCACTTCCTAGTTGCAATTTGTAAACGTTTTTTTTTTTTAAATAAACATTGTTTATTCACAAAATGCGGCTGATATTCTGTCGGCGCCTATCACCATTCATTAAAAATCCTCCAATACAATAAACATTTTATCTGTGTGTGTGTAAAATTCACTGTTAAAATACATAGGGGGAGGAGTCGGGACGCCGGTCGAATGCAAGTCTATCGCAGGCCAAATACTTTTCGCTTACACGTGAGCTGTAGCAGCGCTCCAATTGGCTGTCTCCTATTTCTCGGCCGGGGGCGCAAAAAGTTGCGCCTTGAATATCCGGTTGTATAGCAGACAATGCATTATGCTGAGGACTTCCGACTTCCGGGGCAGCATGGATTGAACGCACGCACGACTGCTCTCCTAACAAATTAAGTTTTTTACAATGTAAGGAGGATTTATTTCTGTAAACAAATTGAACAAATGGATTAGAAGGAGGCATCTTTTGTTCCCAACTTGAGGATATTGCAACTGGACCTATTACCGAAGTCAAACTTATCTCGTTTGTGGTCGCAATCTCCGCACCGGCTGTTAGGCTGCTGTTGGTCTTTTGCGAAGCCAGAATACACAAACTCGACCTGAAGGTAAGAGAGTCAGCTAAGATAAAAGCTACTTCAAACATTTAGTAATATCATCAGCATGGTACGTTTTCTAATGTCGTCTTTTCGCTTGTTTGTTTATGTATTCACCCAGCACACGCACACACACACACGCACACACGCACGCACGCACACACGCACACGCACACACGCACACACTCACACTCACACTCACACTCACACACACACACACACACACACACACACACACACACACACACACACACACACACACACACACACACACACACACACACACAATAACATTGTGCAACAACAGCGTGTGAGATGGGAAATGTGTCACTTGTTGTTAGTCAAGTCCCAAGTCAAGCTCAGCTGATCACCTTAGCCGACATTTACATGATTTATTTGTTTACATGTTTGGCATTTTAGCAGACGCCTTTATCCAAAGCGACTTACAGTAGTGTAAGTAAGTGAATCGTCTGTCCTTCAGTCATGATAGGAAAACCAAATCGATGCTGGGAGAAGGAATGGCAGACTGTATTCTGATTGTATCTTCTATGCTCTTTGTATGTTTCTATGCTCTTTGTATGTTTCTATGCTCTTTGTATGTGTCTTGGTGTAGGAGAAACGTAGGACCACGTTGGAAACAAGTGGCGTGACGTTGACGTGTAGAAACTGTAGAGAGAAAATTGTAGAAATTGTAGAGAAAACTGGGGGGGTAAAGGTGATGAAGAGGTCTGTACAGGGGGGGTAGAGGGGATGAAGAGGTGTGTACAGGGGGGTAGAGGGGGTGAAGAGGTCTGTACAGGGGGGTAGAGCGGATGAAGAGGTCTGTACAGGGGGGTAGAGGGGATGAAGAGGTCTGTACAGGGGGGTAGAGGGGATGAAGAGGTCTGTAGAGGAGGGTAGAGGGGATGGAGAGGTCTGTACAGGGGGGTAGAGGGGATGAAGAGGTCTGTAGAGGGGGTAGAGGGGATGGAGAGGTCTGTAGAGGTGGGTAGAGGGGATGAAGAGGTCTGTAGAGGTGGGTAGAGGGGATGAAGAGGTCTGTACAGGGGGGTAGAGGGGATGAAGAGGTCTGTAGAGGTGGGTAGAGGGGATGAAGAGGTCTGTACAGGGGGGTAGAGGGGATGAAGAGGTCTGTACAGGGGGGTAGAGGGGATGGCGAGGTCTGTACAGGGGGGTAGAGCTATTCTCATGCTAAAATCGACTGTAAATCCAGATTTTCAAGTTGATATTCTTCCCCGTGGAGCATGCCCCCATAACCTGTGCCCCACCCAAACATTTTAGCACCAGCCGCCACTGTTGCTTTTATTCATTGTAATTTTTATTTTCTTAAGCTCCTCTTGCTGTATTTTTAAATAATGTATGTAAAGCACTTTGAATTGCCCCTGTTGTATGAATAATGTGCTATACAAATAGACTTGCCTTGCCTTGGCCAGGCCCAGACTCCGTGTTGGTGTGTGTGTGTGTGTGTGTGTGTGTGTGTGTGTGTGTGTGTGTGTGTGTGTGTGTGTGTGTGTGTGTGTGTAATGGACTATTCTATCAATCTATCAGACCGTTTTCTATCACCAAGACAAGTTATAACTACGTTCACTTTAATTCAACCTTCACTTCATTTAACCAGCATTGGGTTACTCACGGTTGCTGACTGCTTCTTCTTGATGTTGTTGGTGCTTGAGGATGAATAAGTGAGCGTGTCTGTTTGTAGCTGCTAACGCTAGGTTAACGCCGTGATACAAAGCAGGTGGAAAACATTTCCCAACAAACAAGGATAATGTCCCGAAAACCCAAACTATTTCAGCTCAGTGTCCTACAGGTAAGCATGCACCTGTCTTCACCTGGCGAATACTGATGACATCATCCAGGGGTGCCCTTACCTAGCCTAAACTTGTCATAGCTGACCACTAGGGGGAAAGCACTTAGCTGAAATATCTTAGACTTTATTATACTGTATATACTTCTGCTCCTACAGCGTGTGTGTGTGTGTGTGTGTGTGTGGGGGGGCGGCAGATTTCGCCATCACGCTGTCCTATCAGAGCTCACCGCCAGAAACAAAACAAAATGTGTTCCCTAAAGGGACAAACTATCCCTCTTCTGGCCCCGCTTTTTCATTTGTTAAATTTTTTCTTTTTACATTTTCTAAACCTTCACAAAGGGAAAGTTATACAACTTTTAATGGAAATGTGGATAGGGAGACCTATGCAAAATAAATAGGCATGCTTTCTTTCCTTTGTATTTCTTGTATCGTCACTTGAAAGCTATTTTATTATCTTCTTTCTCCCGGAGTATATTCAAATGGGTTCTAGTCCAAGCATCTTATCAGTCCTCATATTATGAGTCGTTATGTTGCTGGGGACTAACAGGATGCTTGGACTAGAACACATTTGAACACATTCTATCACAACACCATCTTAATGAACAAATATGACCTCTTAAGAAGCTAATTAGCACGGCTGCTGAACAGACAACACAGCAGTCCTGATTCAAACTGCCGACCACATGACTTATAGTTACAGTTAATTACAGTTACTGTATTATTATAGTAGCTTAGCACAGTAGCCTCATTCATACTTAGTTATTGTATTATAATATTAGCTTAGCGGGAGCTTCATTCATACTTAGTTACTGTATTATTATAGTAGCTTAGCACAGTAGCCTCATTCATACTTAGTTATTGTATTATAATATTAGCTTAGCGGGAGCTTCATTCATACTTAGTTACTGTATTATAATATTAGCTTAGTGGTAGCTTCATTCATACTTAGTTACTGTATTATAATTTTAAATTTTAATTTTAGCCATTTAGCAGACGCTTTTATCCAAAGCGACTTACAATTACGAATTACAGGGACATTCCCCCTGGAGTAACTGAGGGCTAAGTGCCTTACCCAAGGGCACACTAGTAGTGGTGTGGCTTCAGGCGGGATTTGAACTCACAACCTTCGGATCACAAGTCCAACTCACTATCCACTAGACCACCACTACCCCTCTATTATAATGGTAGCTTAGCACAGTAGCCTCATTGATACTTAGTTACTATATTATAATAGTAGCTTAGCGCAGTAGCCTAATTCATACTTAGCTACTGTATTATAATAGTAGCTTAGCGGTAGCATCATTCATACTTAGTTACTGTATTATAATGGTAGCTTAGCGGTAGCATCATTCATACTTAGTTACTGTATTATAATGGTAGCTTAGCGGTAGCGTCATTCATACTTACTGTATTATAATGGTAGCTTAGCAGGAGCCTCATTCATACTTAGTTACTGTATTATAATGGTAGCTTAGCGGTAGCGTCATTCATACTTAGTTACTGTATTATAATCAGGGGTGCACATAACTTTTTGGGGCCAGTGCTCAGAGGAGCACCTAGGGATGCTGCTTGGTGCTCCCCGAGCTCGCGAGTCACGACCCGTCCCACAGGATGGATAAAAAAGGGATACATGGATAACTTATATTAGCAAAATGACATTTATTCATAAATAAAGATGAACGAACAAATTATTGTGTGCAAAACAAAAGAAACAAATGCAAAATCAAATGACTGCTCTTTAAGCATGAAAGTCTGTCAGACTCCTTTAAACACAATGAAATCAACTGACATCTCTTTAGCACTAACTGAATGTCTGTTCTTTAAACACAATGAAATCAACTGACATCTCTTTAAGCACTGCTCTGTTCTGTAAACACTGAAATCAACTTTTCAACAAAAAGTTACAGCCTAAGCATGTATTTATGCTAGAAGCTTAATCATCATCATCACTGCTCTCTTGACTGCTGTTAATACTGTCCTCAATTTCAACCATGGTAGAGGATGTTGTAGGCTATCACTTTAAATAGCTCATTATTTTGATTGTGCAAAAAAATTGTCCAAGTCTTTTTTCTAATAGAATTCCCAACCATATTCCCTGGGTCAGGGGTCGGGGTGCGATAATTAAGCTGTACTGTAAAACAAACGTCTGAACGTTTGAAAGCTTCAGAGAAAAGAAACGTGTCCCTTGGTGTTTAGGGATGTCCCGATCCGATACTGATATCGCATATCGCCGCGATATTGGTCCTGAATGCTGGATCGCGGATTGCACCCAAAAAAAAAAGGCTCCGATCCGCGTGCCCGATCTGGCGTGTCACTCAAGTGACAACAACAGTGGTGTGCCGTCAGGGCCAGCAAGGCCTTCTCTGCTGGCCTAAACATCATCAGAATATACATTTTATTTTAATATATTTTTTCCACAAATATGTATTAATGATTCCCCATAGTCTATTCTCTTCATTTCATAGCTTTCCTCTTGGTTGCGCTGCTTCCAGTCTCCGATTGAGATTTGGAGGGCTGGCCTTTATGTTAGAGCTTTTATCCAATCAAAATGTGTTGCCAGGGGGCTCCGAAATCTGCCCGCCTGCACAAAAAACCGTGCCGCGGATACGACCTGTAACTTAACGTTGAACGAGTAAACCTCTGGCGTTCCTAGTGGAAACCTACGTAGATTTCGAGTCGGCGAGCAATAGCAACAACGGCGCCTGCTGTAAGGCTCAATGATGTCAGCACCCAGCACGTCTTTTGATTGGATACGCACTATTGATACGCACTATTGATATTCACTATTGAGATGCGTAACTATGCCGGTAGATGTGGGACTTTTGAACACCTTTGAATGAATGGACTTTATTGGGGACACCCGAGTGGAGTTACAGCTCAACGAACAAGTGCGCTTTCTTTTCTTGCTGAAAACAACCCAGATGTACATTACCACCTGTCCACAAACAAAGTGTTTACTGGGACGTCAGGCAAAATACAAAACGACCTGATTTTTGCTATTGCTGAAGTGATGGGAGAAGAGATCAAAATGGAGATTAAAAAGGCACCCTTTGTCGCTATTATGGTGGACGAGACGACAGACGTGGGTAATGTAGCGATCTTAAAGATGTTAGTTTAACACTCTTCATTGTAAATGCGGATTTATTGATTAAAAATGCTTCGGAAATATTAACATAACTCTGTTGTACTTGTCTGACTATGTTAAGGGGATGCAACGCCCGGTTATACTGTGTTTCTGTCTAGTTTCTAGAGCCATGGCGTCATAACGATGGTATTAAGAGGTAGAATAATTCAGGTAGGAATGTGTCGGACATCACTGAAGGCCTAGGTGTGAAATGCACCGCCCGCCACTGGACAACAACAGTAGTAGCATGACCAGGGCTCGATAGTGCGACTGTTTTGGTCGCATTTGCGAGTGAATATATTTCTGTGCGACTTGGAAATACATTCAATCGCACCAGTGCGACTACTGCTGAACTACTGTCATGCGCAGTCAAACTTCTGTGTATAAGCGATGAGGGAATGAAAACTGAACAGAAACGCGTGTCGCAGAAATGCTTCACACGAGTCCTATATGCGCTTAAAATGCGCATAATGGGTATATTGGATACAGCTTCCGGTTTCATTACAAAGAGGTTAACCCTATATGTGCCTGACGTCTAACAACATTCAAATGACTCTAACTTCATATTTTTTCGGATTTCAATGTATGACACATCATTTGAAAGCTTATGATCCGTAGTTCCAATCCACAACACGTCGCATTTGTTGCTTTAATAAAGGCTGGCAGTCTTTAATTTAACTGTTGTTGGTGTGGACTATATACTGGGGAGGTATTTGTTATTATTCAGGGGTCAAAAAATGTATACAAATATCGGATCGGTATCGCAGATACCCGAAGCCCAGGTATCGGTATCGGTATCGGTAGTGAAAAAGTGGGATCGGGACATCCCTATTGGTGTTGTTTTTCCTTTTAGCGACGAGTCGTTCGGGACTGAATTTTCACGTGGCGGCGTGATAACCGTGCGATACGCGATACGCGGAATGAAAGTACGAGTTACGATACTTTCCGAATGTTTTCGTGAGGGGAGTCGCCGTGGTCGTCGTCGGTCGACTGTTGTGATGGATTACTCGTCGGGCCTTCGGCTGAGGGGACGGCAAATAGTTACTTAGTGGGGCTTGCAGTGATGCAGGAGTCAGCAGTCAGCAGTTGTATTTTGAGGAAGTAAATTCCTCTCCCAGCGGTTCCAGCTGTTGGTGCGCAAGAGCGCGTTCATGCGGCTGATCTGCCGCGCAGCATGCATTTTGGCGACGCATGCGCACTGGCGCACCAGTTATGTGCACCCCTGATTATAATGGTAGCTTAGCAGGAGCCTCATTCAGACTTAGTTACTGTATTATAATGGTAACTTAGCGGTAACTTAATTCATACTCAGTTACTGTATTAGAATAGCAGAAATAAGCTGTAGCCTTGTTAGTAACTGTATTATAATAGTATCTTAGCGCTGTAGCATCATTAATATATGCGATTATATAATATATGCGATTATATAATATATTATATGCAGTTCATTAACTTAGTTTATAGGGCTGGTTCAATCTGGTCGCCCTGGGTCATAAAGTATGCATGTGAAGGCCAGCTGTGTTGTCGTGACAACAAGAGGGCAGTTGGCTGGGCCGCCGACGGGTCACAGCCTCTAAGATGGCCGCTCCCCTGGGTCGCAGTGGGCCAGAGACGATGATGGAGGAGCTGAGTAGAGCTAACCATCCGTGCTAATTCCTCATAAGTGACTCATGCAATATTCATATGGCCCAGAACCATACGGAGCTGGAGAAGAGACAGAGAGAGGGAGGGAGGGAGAGAGAGAAAGAAAGAGAGAAAGCCAGAGAGAGAGAATTATAGATAGAGAGAGAGAAATAGAGAGAGGGGGAGAGAGAGAGAGCGATAATTATAGATGAAGAGAAAGAGGGATCGACTTAGAGATGAAGCGAGAGAGCGAGGGATAGACTTAGAGATGGAGAGAGAGAAGGAGAGAATTGTAGATGAAGAGAGAGAGAGAAGGAGAGAATTATAAATGGAGAGAGAGAGAGTAAGAGAGAGGGAGAAAGAGAGAAAGAAAAAGAGAGAGACAGAAATAATAATAAATGGAGAGAGAGCGACAGAGAGAGAGAGAGAGAGACAGAGGTGGAGAGGATTTAAACTAACATGGAATAATCACCTTGTTTTAATGAATGCAGAGACAGTGGGTGGTCTAACCTGTTGGCGTTCCCCACAACACCCATAGTTTCCCGCAGCCTGGCGATGTGGAGAAGCAGCGCCTCTTTCATGTTCCTCGCTGAATTAACTCTGTAGGCACAACATCTCTCAGGACGGCCGGGGCGCTCCAAAGGAACGCATTAACAAAAATCATAATTCATATCAGAAGCTCTGTTCTGCGGCTTAGCGGATGACGCTACCGGCTCCGTTCCTCGACACACCATTAAAACATTTCTGACCGAAATCCTCCGCTTTTTATCTTTTCTCTTTCTTGTGTTTTAAAACGTGTGTGTGTGTGTGTGTGTGTGTGTGTGTGTGTGTGCGTGCGTGTGTGTGTGTGTGTAGTAGTACTTCAGGGCTATTGATATGCAGTGTAGCTGGTCGAGGGATACTGGAGAGTGGCAAACTCATTAGCTGGAGGCCTGGTGTGTGTGTGTGTGTGTGTGTGTGTGTGTGTGCGTGTGTATGTGTCTGTGTGTGTGTGCAACAGCAATAAAACAGAACGCATGGTTATTGCACCCAAAACCCTCCTTCAAAAGATTAGTAACCTCTAGCTTGACCATTGACGGCTGTTCCACCTGCCCTTCCTCAGAGGTCAGGACCCTGGGGGTCTCGCTGGACCCAACCCTTCCCTTTGACCTTTGAACCCCACATACGGTCAGTCACCAAGTCTGCCTTCTTTTGTGTGCCTGTGTGGTGTCGGTGTCTGTGTGTGTGTGCGGTGTGTCTGTGTGTGTGTGTAGTGTGTTTGTGTCGGTATGTGTGTGTGGTGTGTCGGTATGTGTGTGTGGTGTGTCGGTATGTGTGTGTGGTGTGTCGGTGTGTGTGTCTGTGTGTGTGTGTATGTGTGTGTGTGTGTTTGTGTGTGTTTGTGTGTCTGTGTGTGTGTGTGTGTGTGTCTGTCTGTGTGTGTGTGTCTTCCATCTCAAAACCATCTCCCGTCTCAGACCCTTTACTCTCTGATACCTCCGTCGAAACATTGATACATACTTTCTAGGGCTGGGTTCAAAAAATCGATTTCCCGATTCTGAATCGATCTTCATTAAATTAGCGATATATCGATTCATAAATCCCGAGATCGATTATTTTTTTTTATTTTTTTTTATTTTTTTTGCTTGCAGCTTCAACCCGCAACGAGATCTCGTGGCCAGATCTCGCGCTACAATAATGTATCATATCTCACGCAACGTGAGGTCTCAACACTAAAATCTAAAAACATGGCGATGGCAGGGACACTCAAGTCACCACCAGGCTTAAAGTCAGATGTCTGGGTGCATTTTGGATTTAAAAAATGTGACAATAGAGATGAGCTGGACAAAAGCAAAGTCATATGTAAATAAAAAGTACATTCATGTAACTGCTTTGGAGTCAATTCATTGATATGTTTAACAATGCTACATGTTATAGGGTTCCTTGAACCATTTATAGCATTAGTTCGGAGAATCTCTTTCATATTCAAGCAAAAAATGTATATTGTAACTAGATCGAATCGGAATCGAATCGAATCGAATCGAATCGTGAATCGAATCGAATCGAATCGAATCCGGAGCTGTGAATCGGAATCGAATCGTTTTGGGAAATCAGTGGCGATACCCAGCCCTAATACTTTCGTTATCTCCCGCCTGGATTATTACAATGGTGTCCTTTTCAGTGTTTCCAGCAAGGCCCTGAACCAGCTACAATATGGCCAAAACTCAGCTGTCAGGATCCTCACCTGCACTAAACCCGTGTGAGCACATCACCCCCACTTCACTGGCTCCCCATAAAACACAGAATCTACTTCCTTCGAGATCCTTCGGCCCTCAAAACTGTTCACCAAGGCCTCAGTTTGGCCCCTAGTTTAGTTTTGTCGCTGTCTCTGTGTTTTCTGTTTTATCTTGTCTGACAGTTTTTCTGTAAAATGTGTAAGGTGTCTTTGGGTTTGTGAAAGGTGCTATATAAAACCAAGATATTATTATTAATGTAGAAAGCAGAGGAGAGAAGCGCTTCTGTTTGGAGAGTAATAATCCCAATAAGGTGCTCTTTGGAGAGAGGTGCAGTAATATCCAAGAAAAAAGGGGAACCAAGGCACTCTTATTGTAGAAAAAATTAAAAAGCCTTTATTAGGAGTGGCTATGCCGACGCGTTGCGGTCTTCTGACCTTCCTCAGGGCACATGGAGTACTGGTACAAACATTTCACTTATGAAGACAATGAGTGGAAGTGACATCATAATCAATGGGTGGAGGTGACTACCCTAGTGGTCAACATGGGTTATACAGGTAAATATGTACCATGAAACACCAATTATGTACAATAAAACCAAACACCACAATATACAGATATGATTGAAAACAATGTCAAAACAAAATTAAAAACAGCTGTATGGCCATACAAAAATTACAGAAATGGAGAATAATCAATTTCTTCATTTAACCCAGGGGAAACCATGGCAGTGAGTTTAAAAATCCAAAATGTTTCCCTTTGTAGGAGCAGTTTGAGCCTGTCCCCTCCTCTGCGAGAGCAGTGGACCACTTCCACTTATGCCATCAGAACATCCAATGACCAATATCCTATGGCTAAGCATTACCAACAGGCTGGCCATAGCAGCCCCAGTTCTTTAAAAGTGGTGGTTCTGGAAGTGGTCCACTACTCTCGCAGAGGAGGGGACAGGCTCAAACTGCTCCTACAAAGGGAAACATTTTGGATTTTTAAACTCAATGCCATGGTTTCCCCTGGGTTAAATGAAGAAATGTATTATTCTCCATTTCTGTAATTTTTTTATGGCCATACAGCTGTTTTTAATTTTGTTTTGACATTGTTTTCAATCATATCTGTATATTGTGGTGTTTGGTTTTATTGTACATAATTGGTGTTTCATGGTACATATTTATCTGTATAACCCATGTTGACCACTAGGGTAGTCACCTCCACCCATTGATTATGATGTCACTTCCACTCATTGTCTTCATAAGTGAAATGTTTGTACCAGTACTCCATGTGCCCTGAGGAAGGTCAGAAGACCGCAACGCGTCGGCATAGCCACTCCTAATAAAGGCTTTTTAATTTTTTCTACAATAAGAGTGCCTTGGTTCCCCTTTTTTCTTGGATATTATTATTAATAACTTTATATTATCTTCCTCCTCACCATTAAGGTTTCTCCATGGCCTGGCCCCTGCCTACCTCACTGATCTACTCCAACTCTACACCCCTGCACGTGGTCTCCGATCCTCTGACACTGTCCTCCTCCTCATCATACCCTGCACTAGGCGACACACACTTGGTGACCGTGCCTTTCCTGTCGCTGCAGCCAAGCTGTGGTGGGACACCCTTCCACCAGCCATCCGATGCTCTGATACTCTTAATACATTCAAGACCACTGTGTGTGTGTCTGTGTGTGTGTGTCTGTGTGTGTGTGTGCCTGTGTGACGTTGGTGTATGTGTGTGTGTGTGTGTGCGTGTGTGCGCCTGTGTGGTGTCGGTGTCGGTGTCAGTGTTGATGTGTTTGTGTCTGTGTGTGTATGTGTGTGTGGGGGTATGTGTGTATGTGTGTGGTGTCGGTGTGTGTGTGCGTGTCTGTGTGTGTCTGTTTACGTGTGTGTGGTCTGTGTGTCTGTGTGTGTGTGTGTGTGTGACTTCCTCACCACCTTTGTTCAGCACGTCTCTCTTCCCCAGGGATCAATTAAGGGTAGCCTGAGGAGTGGAGAGAACGTGTGTGTGTGTGTGTGTGTGTGTACATCCATACTGTATCAGCTGTGTCATGGACTATGACCAGGATTCAACCATAAAAATACAGTACGTCAGTGGCGGTTCTTGGATGTTTTAAATGGGGTGGCAGAGGGATGGCAAAGGATTTCTTGTGCGGGGCGTGCGGGAGGAGGGGGGGGGGTCAAACATATACCGTCATTCAAGTTTTAACTATCCGATGCCCCTTAGCCCCTCATACAACCCATTCACCCACCCACAATTACTATTGAAATATACTGTAATACACTATTATTACACATGTAGCTATCCTACACCCCTTAGCCTAGGCCCACACCACCACCCCACGCATTGACACAACCACAATTAATTGGGCATTTAGCAGATTTTGGGGGAATTATTTGGAATTTGGAATTATAATATAATTTACATTATCCTATACCCCTCAGTTCCACACATACTCAATAAAGCACATACTCAATGAAGCAACAAAGAACATTTTTCTAACACCCAAGAACCACAATTAGGCCATAATTTCACCCCAAAAAACACACATAATTACACACACCCCTTAGCCAACCCATTCACCCACCCACACACACACACACACACACACACACACACACACACACACACACACACACACACACACACACACACAGTTTGGAATAGTACAGGCATGTCTACTGTAACGGTAGTATTGGATATCTAGCCCATGGTTTTGACAGCTTGTTTTTCTCATCAAACGAAACGATCAAAGGTACACATTTGACTGTGCATCTGGGGTGCTGCCTATCTCTTCATCCATTAGCGGACTGTTCCATCCAGACTGATAGGGAGGACATCAGAGAAATATCATCAACATTCAACACCAATATAGCCTATTTTTCTTTTTTTCATCTCCTACACTGGGGTGGCAGCTGCCACCCTGTGCCCCAGTGTAGAACCGCTGATGCAGTACGCACTGCAGAGGTCTGATCTGTATGCTACAGTTACTCCCTCTCTCCCTCTCTCTGTCTACCTCTCTTTCTTTCTCCCTCTGTTTGTCTCTCTCTCCCTCTCTCTCTCTCCCCTCTCTCTCTCTCTGTCTCCCTCTCTCTGTCTCTCTCTCTGTCTCTCTTTCTGTCTCTCCCTCTCTCTGTCTCTTTCTCCCTCTCTCTCTTTCTGTCTTTCTCTCTGCCTCTTTCTCCCTCTCTCTCTTTATCTCTCTCTTTGGCTCTTGCTCCCCCCCTCTCTCTCTCTGTCTCCCTCTCTCTCCTTTTCACTCTCTCCCCCTTTGACTCTCCCTCTGTCTCTCCCTCTGTCTCCCCCTCTCCCCCCCCCTCTCTGTCTCTCTCCCCCTGTCTTACCCCGCCCCTCCCCTCTATATCACTCTATAAGTATTCACAGATGTAAATGGACAACGGTTGGACTTCCCCCAGGGCTGTCCTCTGAGAACACACTGATTCGGTTCATTCTCCTACTCCTTTCTTCTCTCTTTCCTCCCTTCTCTCCATTCCTCCTTCCCCCCATCACCACCCCCCCGCCCCCTTCTTTCTGCTCCTAGTTCAGAGGTGCAACACATAAACATACACACGCACGCACGCACTCACGCACGCACGCACGCACGCACACACGCACACACGCACACACACACATACACACACACACACACACACACACACACACACACACACTTCAGTGGTGGTAAATCAGTCTGGAGACGGTAGAGGGGTCTGGGAGGTTCTGAGAGCTCATTTGCTGTGGTGTATTTACAGGACCATATCCACAGAGTGAGTGTGTGTGTGTGTGTGTGTGTGTGTGTGTGTGTGTGTGTGTGGGTATGTGTGTGTGTGCGCGTCTAGTCATCTACTGCTTCTGGTTGGTTGGAGTGTCATCTCAGTGCAGATGACAGGGTCCACTGCTCCTCTCTGACAGACACACACCACACACACACACACACACACACACACACACACACACACACACACTGCTGTCCCCTGCTGATAAAGCGTGCATTGACTGTCAGCCCAGAGGGAGATAACCATTGAGGACTCTTTGGCCCTTTAAGGCGCTGGGATCGGAGTCCAACTGTATGAAATAGGGCTTTCTATCAGTGCCGGCTCTGAACAGGAAACACACACACACACACACACACACACACACACACACACACACACCATCAATGGGTTTGCCCTGAAAGGGCTTCGCCTCTTTGGGTTTTAGAGGAGCATGAAATCACCATTCATCACATGAGACGATCAGAGAGAGAGAACTCAGGTATGTCACACACACACACACACACACACATACACACACACGGGCTGTGTGTGTGTGTACAAGACCGTTCACTACACATCAACGCATCATCTAGAGAATCAGATGTTCTCTTAGATCGTTCCAGCAGTAAAAATATGTTCTCTGTAGATGGTTCCAGCTAGTAAAAAGCAGATTTATCTAATTCGCTGGAGACCTGAGGAACCTCCAGAGTTAACCAACTCTGAGCACCAGTCAGGTCTTGGGATGTGAATCGAGAACCTGTTCCAGTTGAGAACCGGTAACAAATTGTTCGATTCATTGGAGTCGTATGCCTCCGAGGTTATCGATTCCTCTTATCGATGCAGGCATGTTTGCGCATGCGCTGACTGAAGGTTGTCCGAGCATCTGAACATTCCAATCTAAAAATGGAGCAAGTCGTTGTAAAATGTTATGGTTGCGGCTTGATTGGCACTCTAGAGAGTATTATCTAACAGTCATCTACATGTAAAAAATACGGGTAATAATCATGTTTATACATGGGATGAATTAATGTTCATTTGAATGAATTTTAAAAGATGAAAAAGCCAACGTTAGTTAACGAGTATCTACTGTCAACATCACTAAAGTTAGCAACAGAAAGCTAGCCAACGTCATTGTTAATGTTGACACTATAACGTAAAATTGTTGGCTGCCAACGAAATGATGGTAATGTTATCATTGGTGTCTGCCATTTTTACAGTTAGTTTGTAAAGACTTTTAACTGACCATCCGTAAATTAGCTGATTTCAAAGCACTCCATGACATTGAAACCAGAGCAGATTTCCAAAGTGTTTTTCTGAATGTATTTATGAATATGTGTTTATTATTAAGCTTTGTCTTTTGATGTGCTTGCTGCTTACAGTTTTTCTCTATCGCTTTAACACTAACATCGGAACCTCAAACGCAATGACCAAAACCTGAAACTGGCATATTTTATCTCACACCAATTCTTCACAATGACAAACACATTTCTTGCTTATCACTCATTTTGCAGCTCTAAACCACAAAGTTAACAAAACCCTAAATACAATTCTCTACATTTGTCACAATCTTCCTTGATAAAATCTCTTGTGTTCACATGGAAAACATTACCATTCAGAATGCTAAACTCAAACCACCAATCACACACCAACCACCAATCACACTCCTCATAATTATGGGCAAACAGGTATTGCTTTTCAATTAGCAATCATTGCTTTATAAGCTAACTTTGAAGGGCAAACTTGACCTCAAATAAATGAAATAACATCAGAATCTGATTCTATGATCCAGAAAACCTCTAAAAAGTGGTATCATTCATGATTCTAGCCCTATTAGTTTTTTGGGGTGGCAGCCATATTGGATTTTCCCCACAAATTACCTTTAAGCTAACTTTGAGGGGCAAACTTGATCTCAAATAAATGAAATAACATCAGAATCTGATTCTATGACCCAGAAAACCCCTAAAAAGTGGTATCATTTATGATTCTAGCCCTATTAGTTTTTTGGGGTGGCAGCCATATTGGATTTTGCCAATATGGCCGCCCCGTGGGTCGCCCATCTTGGCGCCCGTCAAAATTTGATAAAGTATGGTATGGACAACATCTGGGCCAAATTTGGTGCTTTTGGAAGAATCTGAACTAAAATATCCCCAAGACCCCCCACTATTAGCAATAAAAGGGCCAAAGGTGAGCTCTCCTGTGTTGAAGTATATCAGGGCTGGATTCGTCATGCCAGGCGATACTTTCCCCTCTGCTTGGCCAGGGAGAACATTGCCTGTGATGTTGACGAGGTCTTGTGGCTTTTGTGTAGAGTATTATGCAGAAGGCTTATTTTCTTTTTTCTATTGTATGTTCTGTATGAAGAACACTTGTCACACCCTCTACCTCTAGGTAGTGGGCAGTGCCTCTCTCTCTCTCTCTTTCCCTCTCTCTCTCTCTCTCTCTCTCTCCCTCTAATTGGCAGGAGTGGCTTCAGGTGTGCGTTGGTCCGGCTGTTCACAATTACCTGATCGTTAGCCCTGTATAAAGACCCGGTCCAGCCTTCACTACACTGCCAGATCGTAGCTTCAGTTCTCTGTTCAGTCTGTCTGCTTTGTACCCTAAACCCTTATTCCCTGTGCCTGCAGTCCGTTCAGCCTGACTCCTGCTACCTGCCCTCCTGCCTACCTGCCCTCCTGCCTACACGCCTGCCTGTCCTACATGGTCGCCTGCCTGCCTGCCCCACCAGTCCTCCTGCCTGCCCTACCTGCCTGCCTGCCCTACCTGCCCTCTTGCCTGCCTGCCCTACCTGCCCTCCTGCTACCTGCCTGCCTGCCCTACCTGCCCTCCTGCCTGCCTGCCTGCCCTACCTGCCCTCTTGCCTGCCTGCCCTACCGGCCTGACCCTTGCCTGCCTAACGACTTCCCCTCCTGCCTAAGCCCCTGCCTGCCTGCCAACTACTCCCCCTGCCTAGACCCCTGCCTGCCTGCCGACTACTTCTCCTGCCTGACCCCCCCCCCCCCCCCCCGCTTGCCTTACGACCATTCTCTGCCTCAGTCCGTAAATAAATTATACTTTATTTTCCTACATCTGTCTCTGGTCTGTGTCTGCGCTTGGGTTCCTTATCTGACCGTAACAACACTTTACAAATCCAACTGTCATTGCTGAGATGTGTACAGTATTTCAGAATATTTTT
>NC_137678.1:36714545-36722045 GCF_963989245.1 Nansenia antarctica | reverse complement strand
ATCATGGCCTTGGAAGAGAGAATCATTATCTAAGTGAGCAAGGTACTACCCAAGTTCTATCAGCATGTGAAATGTGCAACAAGAGGAGAAAAAACACTGGTCAAGGTATACACCAACATCAAACGTGCTTACAAGGCTAGTCCGCTAGCTCATCTAGGCATGTCTGACCATGTGTCAATCCTCCTGATCCCTGCATACACTACCATGGGGAAAAGTGCTCCCATCACCACTAAGACTGTCAGAACCTGGCCAGAAGGGTCCGCTCCACTGCAGATCTGCCTAAATGACACCCCATGGCAGGAATATGAGCATGAGGACCTGGAACAGTACACGTCGTCGGTTCTGAACCACATAGTGAACTGCACCAACTCAGTCACCATGGACAAACGGGTCCGGGTCTACCCCAACACGAGGCCATGGATGACTGGGAAGGTCCAAAAACTGATCAACGAGAGGGACAACGCCTTCTTCGCAGGGAAGAGCACACCGCTGTACAGCACCACCAGGGCTAACCTAAAGCGCGGAATCAAAGCGGCCAAGGCAGACCACAGAGAGAAGATTGAGGAATGCCTCCTGAGCAACGACTCCAGGCGGATGTGGCAGGGGGTTCAGCAGATGACAAACTTCAGAGCCAACAGGCTCACAGCCGCAGAGGACGACCCCCTGCTGGCGGGAAAGCTGAACACCTTCTACGCCCGGTTCGACGAGGGGCGAACGGAGGTAACCACAACACAAACACCACTCTCTCCAGCTCTCAGCAGCCTCACCCTCACAGAGCATGAAGTGAGACGCGTACTGAAGGCGGTGGACCCCAGGAAAGCCTCGGGGCCGGATGGCGTCCTGGGACGGGTGCTGAGGTACTGCGCCGACCAGCTGGCCGGGGTTTTCACCAACATCTTCAACCAGTCCCTGTCCCAGGCCACCATCCCACCCTGCCTGAAAACCTCAACTATCATCCCAGTCCCGAAGAAAAGCACGGTGAGCTGCCTAAACGACTACCGCCCGGTGGCACTCACACCAATCATCATGAAGTGCTTCGAGAAACTAGTCCGGGCCCACATACTCACACGCCTCCCGCCCAACCTGGATCCATACCAGTTCGCCTACAGAGCCCACAGGTCCACAGAGGACGCCATCGCGACGACTCTCCACGCCACTCTATCCCACCTGGAGAGGGGAAACAGCTACGCGAGACTGCTCTTCGTGGACTTCAGCTCCGCCTTCAACACCATCCTTCCAGACAGGCTAGTGACCAAACTACTAGACCTGGGTCTACCACACTCTATATGTGCGTGGATCAAGGACTTCCTGACCGACCGCCCCCAGAGGGTGCGGGTGGGCCCCCACACCTCCACAGCCCTCAGACTCAGCACTGGGTCCCCCCAGGGCTGCGTGCTAAGCCCCATCCTCTACAACCTCTACACCTACGACTTCACCCCCGTCCACCCCAGCAACTCCATCGTCAAGTTTGCAGACGACACCACCGTGGTGGGATGCATCTCGGGGGGGGACGAGGCGGCGTACAGGGATGAGGTAGAGCAACTGAGCAAGCTGTGCAAGGTTAACAACCTGCTGCTGAACAAGTCAAAGACCCAGGAAATCATCGTAGACTTCAGGAGGAAAAAGTCCGAGATCCAGCCCCTGCTCATCGACGGAGAGAGCGTGGAGAGAGTCTCGACCCTCCGATTCCTGGGGATGCACATGCGGGATGACCTGACCTGGAAGGACAACACAAAAGCCACCATCAAGAGGGCACAACAGCGGCTATACACCCTGAGAGTCCTCAGGAAGGAACACAGCAAGCAGGAGATACTGGTGACCTTCTACCGCGGCGCAGTGGAGAGCATCCTCACCTACGGCATCTGCAACTGGTTCTCCAGCTGCACAACAGCGGAGAGAAATGCGCTACAGAGAGTCGTGAGAACAGCACAGAAGATCACCGCCCCCCTCCCCTCTCTGGAAGAGCTGTACAACACACGCTGTCTCAGGAAGGCCTCCAAGATCTCCAGGGACCCGACCCACCCTGGGTACGAACACTTTACCAGGCTGCCCTCGAAAAGGCGGTTCAGGACCCTGGCCGCAAGGACAAACAGACTGAAGAACAGCTACTACCACAGGGCCGTCCAGGCCCTGAACACAGCAAAGACCTAAGTTCTGGGCCCTGGATAGTCTGGACGGATTGATGGCAGCTGCTGGACTGAAAAAAAAATCTGGTGTAGTGCTGAGGCACAAACATGTACATTTCAAGCCTGCAAACTGCGACACTTTAAATAAATGTGGAATAATACTATTGTGCAATATGACAACCCTAGTCGTCTGTCTGTACAGTATAGTACAGTGGATAGTGTACATAGCCTTTATTTATGTAAACCAGCTCCTTCCCTTCTTGTGATTTTTTTTCTAAAAGTTTTTTTTTTTTTTTCCTTTCCTAACACCAGGGGAGCCACCCCTCCTAAATGTCGTTGTTTGGTACCTGTACTGTAGCAATGACAATAAAGTCCATTCATTCATTCATTCAAGGTGGTGTGTGTATGCATGTGTGCATCTGTTTGTGTGTGCACGTGTGTGTATATGTGGGGGTGTCTGCGCGTGTGTATATGCGTATTATGTGTGTGCGTGCATTTGTATATGTGTATGTGTGTGCGTGCATCTGTTTGTGTGTGCGTGCATCTGTGTGTGTGTGTGTGTGTGTGTGGGTGTGTGCGTGTGTGTGCGTGTGTGTGTGCATCTGTGTGTGTATTTGTGTGTGTGTGCGTGCATCTGTCTGTGTGTGTGTGCGTGCATCTGTGTGTGTGTGTGTGTGTGTGTGTGTGTGCGTGTGCGTGCATCTGTGTGTGGGTGTGCATCTGTGTGTGTGTGTGTGCGTGTGCGTGCATCTGTGTGTGTGTGTGTGTGTGTGTGTGTGCATCTGTAGAACTTGGAATAAGAAAACAACAAACGTTCTTCCGTTCTCTGTGACTGCCGGCAGCACTTGTGTTCCTATCACAGGTTCTACCAGGATGATTGTTGTCTCGTTGATTCACTTACTCAGACAAATGTACCGATTGTAAGTCACTTTGGATAAAAGCATCAGCTCAATGACTTAAATGTAAATGTGTGTGTGTGTGTGCATGTGTGTGTGTGTGTATGTGTATGTATGTGTGTGTGTGTGTGTGTGTGTGTGTGTGTGTGTGTGTGTGTGTGTAATGAGAACACTCAAGGAATACCTAACCAGCAGACATTCCCCTATATGCTCATAGAGAACTGTCTCTGTCATAAACAGAGTTACAGTATCCTGCCTTCCCATTGGCTAAGCACACACAACACAGACAGGAAGTGGCACACAGAGTAAATAGAGATGAGTGCTAAATGAAAACGCTGGATTTGGTTAACTGGAATGTGTGTGTGTGTGTGTGTGTGTGTGTGTGTGTGTGTGTGTGTGTGTGTGTGTGTGTGTGTGGGTGTGTGTGTGTGTGTGTGTGTGCGCGTCTGCATGTGTGTTTTTGTGTGTGTGTGTGTGTGTGTGTGCGTCTGCATGTGTATTTTTGTGTGTGTGTGTGTGTGTGCAGTAATGAAGACATTGCAGTAGCTCCCATCTGTGGGCAGTTAACCAGGGTTGAGGCTTGTTGCATTCTATTAGCAGGAATGGAATTTACTCAAGCAATCTCAGTCACAATATCTCCCGCTTTGCTCTCTCTCTCTCTCTCTCTCTCTCTCTCTCTCTCTCTCTCTCTCTCTCTCTCTCTCTCTCTCGCTCACATATAGTTATATATAGTACAATGGTTCTTTTATTCTACTGTAAATCAAGAATAATTGTATTGACTATCTTTCTCTGTCCTTCTCCCTCTCTCTCTATCTCTCTGCCTCTCTCTCTATCTGTCTACTCTTTCTCACTCCAACTCTCTCTCACCCCCCCCTCCTCTCTCACCCCCCCTTCCCCTTCTTTCTCTCCCTCTCTCTTCTACTCCTTTAACTCCTCTCTCATATGAAACCATCAGTGTTTCATCAGCCCTGTATTACCTATGTCGACTAGGTCGGTCCAGCCTCTGTCTATAGAGCCCTGTGTTGTCTATGTAGACTAGGTCCAGACTCTGTCTATAGAGCCCTGTGTTGTCTATGTAGACTAGGTCCAGACTCTGTCTATAGAGCCCTGCGTTGTCTATGTCAACTCTAATCGCCATGGAAACCAGAGGGAACACTTTTTAAACCCACCGTTCCACACACAATCTCCTCTGCTTGCTCTCACATCCATCTACAGGAGCGGACAAGAGAACACACAGCAACAGGGATGTAGAGGATATGAGGTTGAGATCAAACAGCCCAGAGCTGTTTCCTGGCTGTGTTTTCCGACCCATAGGGATAATCCTGGCTCCCTCCACCCCAGGCAGCAGGGAGATGTTTTAGTTTGGGAATGCCCTGCAGCATCATCAAACTGTGACACGAGTGACACGTATTTCAGTCGCCCATGGAAATCAGAAAAAAATGAAAATAAGGCATCTTCACCAGATATGTATGCCCAGTATGTTCTGTTACGTAATGCCAAAGAACATACAGCTGCTAGCCTAAACTACATTTCAGTCACCTAATCTCAGGACATTACTAGCAAAAAATGCTATCGATAGGACTTGACCAGTGGCGGGCGGTGCATTTCACACCTAGGCCTTCAGTGATGTCCGACACATTCCTACCTGAATTATTCTACCTCTTAATACCATCGTTATGACGCCATGGCTCTAGAAACTAGACAGAAACACAGTATAACCGGGCGTTGCATCACCTTAACATAGTCAGACAAGTACAACAGAGTTATAATATTTCCGAAGCATTTTTAATCAATAAATCCGCATTTACAATGAAGAGTGTTAAACTAACATCTTTAAGATCGCTACATTACCCACGTCTGTCGTCTCGTCCACCATAATAGCGACAAAGGGTGCCTTTTTAATCTCCATTTTGATCTCTTCTCCCATCACTTCAGCAATAGCAAAAATCAGGTCGTTTTGTATTTTGCCTGACGTCCCAGTAAACACTTTGTTTGTGGACAGGTGGTAATGTAAATCTGGGTTGTTTTCAGCAAGAAAACACGCTTTCATCGTGTCCCCTAAATGAAAGTTATTGTTTACCCAAAAACAGGACACAATCGATCAGTATTATCGATCAGTCAACGAAAGCTTTCGTTGTGGAGCTCCGTTTCCCTGCGCACTTTCAAAAGTTTCACATCTACCGGCATAGTTACGCATCTCAATAGTGAATATCAATAGTGCGTATCAATAGTGCGTATCCAATCAAAAGACGTGCTGGGTGCTGACATCATTGAGCCTTACAGCAGGCGCCGTTGTTGCTTTTGCTCGCCAACTCGAAATCTACGTAGGTTTCCACAAGGTACGCCACAGGTTTTCGCGTTCAACGTTAAGTTACAGGTCGAATTCGCGGCACCGTTTATTGTGCAGGCGGGCAGATTTTGGAGCCCCCTAGCAACACATTTTGATTGGATAAAAGCTCTAACATAAAGGCCAGCCCTCCAAATCTCAATCGGAGACTGGAAGCAGCGCAACCAAGAGGAACGCTATGAAATGAAGAGAATAGACTATGGGGAATCATTAATACATATTTGTGGAAAAAATATATTAAAATAAAATGGATATTCTGATGATGTTTAGGCCAGCAGAGAAGGCCTTGCTGGCCCTGACGGCACACCACTGGACTTGACAAATAACTGTATTCTACAACTGATTTCCTTTTTTCGTTCTCTATAGATGTGGACCTCTCTTAAAATGGCTGACTGCCCTGTGAACTCACCAACTCTCTCTTCTCTTCTCTTCTCTTCACTTCTCTTCTCTTCTCTTCTTAGGAGTGTTACAGTGAAAGTCGCCCACTCTTCTTAGGAGTGTTACAGCAAAGGTTGTCCCCCTCTTCTCAGGAGTGGTACAGTGAAGGTTGTCCCCCTCTTCTTAGGAGTGTCACAGTGAAGGTCGTCCCCCTCTTCTTAGGAGTGTTACAGTGAAGGTCGTCCACCTCTTCTTAGGAGTGTTACAGTGAAGGTTGTCCCCCTGTTCTTAGGAGTGTTACAGTGAAGGTTGTCCCCAATGACATTGTACCCCAACATATCAAAAGGCCTAAATATGACAGACAGTTTTATTGGACATCGTTTGCAGGGATGCGACGGAGGCCATTTTGAGGCAGTTGAAACCAGTTGAAACCAGTTGAACAGGTTGAAGGTTTCCATCAACAGTGAAGTGTAATAGGCTCACTGTGACACGTGCTTCTGAGACTCCTCCCCCTTCCAGACACGTTCTATATACGCATCTGACCCACTTCACGGCTGGTCCATCTAGAAGAACCTCCCTCCCTCCCTCCGTCCCGTCCCCCGTCCCTCCCCTTCCCTCCCCCCCAAACCCCACTGCATCTCCCATCAGCCCTGTGACTCCCTAGACTCCATTTCCTGCATATTAAAACGACGCCACCAATGAGAGGACGTATCCATCAGGGGTCCGCCAGGGCCACCGCCACTCCCCCGAATCGATGCGTCGTGGCCAGGCTGACGGGGGCCAGGTTAGGGGGGGGCAGCGGCCTCTGTCCCCCAGCCCCGGAGCCCTGAGACGGGGGGATATTTCACACTTAACCAGGTTCCAGTCCCCTTCATGGTCCAGGGAAGTCTTCCCATCCGCTCTGACAGGGATAATGACTCCCTCCCTCTCTCCCTCCCACCCTCCCTCCCTCCCCCCACTCCTCTCCAACACACACACACACACACACACACACACGCACACAGATGCACACACACACGCACATATGCACACACACAAACACATGCACGCACGCCGCAGGCATACAGACACAAATACACACACACACACACACACACACAATCCCACAGCACTCCAGTGGTAGATATGTGTGTGTATGTGGGACAGTGGATGGGGGCGGTGTAGTGTGAAAAACACTATTTATTTTTCAATAACGTACATTAGGGCGAGGAGGGACTTCATCATCACACACACACACACATACACACGCACGCACACGCGCACACGCACACACACACACACACACACACACACACACACACACACTCAGTTGACGTTGAGGTTTGCTTTAGCTTTTCTTTTTTTTTCGCATCGAACTTTAAAATGGCTTAGCGAAGTAGAAGTGGAGCCAAACAAGTTTTTCTTTTTTTTCTTTTCTTCTGTTTTGTTTTATTTTTTGATTGAAATAAATGCAACGTCGCATCGCCGGTGAAACGCAGCGTGACAAATGTGACGGATCAATCTTTGGACACTGATTCATTTACCGGGAGCAGGTTATTTAGCCAGGGCTGCAGCGCAGACTAAGACGTCTGTTTCCATCAGGCCCAGGCGGAGCGGGGGGATACAGATTCAATTAGAGATTTCTATTAAAGCTGCAGTTCATTTCCCCCACCCCTGTACCCCCACCTCCGCCTCTGGACCCCCACTTCCATCCCCCCCCCCCCCCCCCCCCCCCCCTTTTCCCCTGTCACCCCCCCTGGCTCACAGACCAAAC
>NC_137678.1:36647045-36709545 GCF_963989245.1 Nansenia antarctica | reverse complement strand
GATAATGTTTCGCCAACGTCGGCAGCAGACGGGTGAGTCTATCCACCATTACGTGGCTGATCTGAGGGGACTAGCCAGCCTCTGTAAATTCGGGGTGCTGGAAGACGAACTGATACGGGATCAGCTGGCTGAACACACTAATAACTCAAAGCTCAGAGACAAGTTGTTAATGATGCCAGACGACCTAACTTTAGCTAAAGCTGTGGATTTAGCATTCCAGCTCGAGTCAGCAGCAGCCTTGAAGTCACAGCTAGCGCCCACCTCCAGCTCTTTTCCCCCCAGACCCATGCTACTAACTCAAATGGTGGCACCGCCCACGGAGCCTTCCGAGTCCCGTTTCCCAGAGGACGGCCTCGATGTGAACTTTGCTGCACGCCAGGGTACGACAACACGCCGGGCCTGTGGTAATTGTGGCTCATCATCACACCAAAGCCGAGCCCCAAACTGCCCTGCCAAGGGGCAGCAGTGTCAGCGCTGTGGCAGGCAGAACCATTTTGCCCGGGTCTGCCGCTCTACCCCCACAACAGACAGTCCACGGCCACAAGGTACACCGGGACGGCCCACACAGACGACCATCCATTCAGTGACTGCCACCCCCCGACCGGCTAAGTGGTGCACTGTTGAGCTGGATGGGGTTCGCCTCCCACTGCTGGTGGATACGGGGGCCTCCAGGTCGCTCATGAACGCTGCCACGGTACGGCGGCTCTTTCCACTCCGAACGCTCACTGCCAACGCCGAGGCCCTTTATGGCTATGGGCACTCCAAAATAGACATGGTGGGCACAATCGCCTTCACTGTGCGTTACGGGACTAAGGCCCTCCCCTCATTCACCTTTCAGGTGTCTCACCAGGGTTCTAACCTCATGGGTTTTGATTTGTTTTGCGAGCTGGGTTTCACCCTCATGGACAATGTTGGATCCGCCATCTTGTCTGTCGGCTCGCCGTGGGAACAACGCTGGCCTGCTCTATTCAGCGGTTTGGGCTGCCTCACCGCCTTCAACCACCAGCCCCTCCTCAAGCCCGAGGTGCATCCGGTGATACAGCCCATACGCCGCCTGCCCCTCGCCCTACGCGACGACTTAACCGCCGAGCTCCAGAAACTCTCGGATGCAGGCATCATCGAGCGTGTCGATGCCTCCCCCTGGATTTCGAACCTGGTGGTGGTAAAGAAAAAGTCAGGGGGCCTGCGTCCGTGCATCGATCTCAGGTCAGTCAACAAGGCAGTGATCCCGGACAGGTACCCGCTGCCCACGGTGGAGGAGCTGGCTGCACATTTCTACGGCTCCTCTGTGTTCTCGAAACTCGACCTTCGCCAAGGCTACCTACAGGTTCCGCTGCACCCCGACAGCCGCAACCTGACAGCTTTCGTGACGCATGGCGGGGTGTTCCGCTACACCCGCATGCCCTTCGGTCTCAGCTCAGCCCCCAGCTGTTTCCAGAAGATCATGACCACCATCTTCGCCGGCATCCCGGGCGTGGTCATCTTCCTGGACGACATAGTGGTCCATGGTGCGACACCGGACGTCCATGACGAGCGCCTGGCGAGGGTGTTGGACGTCCTCGCCAGCCACAACCTCACGCTAAATGGGGAAAAGTGCACCTTCGCCACTCCGGTCATCGAGTTCGTGGGGTTCCGCCTGACCGCCGACGGACTCAGCCCGCTACACTCTAACGTAGAGGCTGTGCTGCGCCTGCCGGAGCCGTCCTGCCCAGCTCAGCTGGCTTCGTTTCTTGGGATGACGGCCTACTACCTGCGTTTCCTTCCCCGATACTCCATGACCACCTCCCCACTGCGTGAACTATTGAAACAGGACGCGGTCTGGGAGTGGACCCCGGCCTGCTCTGCTGCTATTCACCAACTCAAGAAGCAGCTGACCTCGCCGCCGGTGCTGGCATTCTTTGACCTGGCGAGCCCCACACTCGTGACGTGTGATGCATCCAACACGGCGATCGGGGCGGTGCTGTCCCAGATCCAGGGGGGCACGGAACGCCCGGTGGCATTCGCCTCTCGGTCCCTCAACACAGCTGAACAAAAGTACTCGGTGGGGGAGCGGGAGGCGCTAGCCTGCGTCTGGGCGTGCGAGCGGTGGCATATGTATGTGTACGGGCGACACTTTACATTGCGAACTGACCACCAGGCTCTCACGGCCCTGCTCGCTACTTCAGGTTCGGGCCACAAGCCGCTGAGGATCTACCGCTGGTCGGAGAGGCTTCAACCGTATGATTTCACCACACTGTTTACCCCCGGCAGGGAAAATGTAGTGGCTGACCTGCTCTCCCGAGCCACCCCCGTCCCAGCACTCGGCGGCCCCAACCCCGGCCCGTTGCCCAACAAGGGCCCAGACGAGATGGAGTCAGAGCTCGTGCTCATGCTTCACGCCCCACTCCAGGCCACGGTTTCCCTGGAGGACCTTCAGCGCGCGTCGACAGAGGACCCCACGCTCTCCCATCTCCGCACTTACATCCGGGAGGGTTGGCCCACGAAAGTGCCGGAGGAGCTGGCGCCTTTTCATCGGGTCAGGAATGAACTGACCTGCTGGAACGGTGTCTGTGTGGCCCGGGGGCTCCGCACGTTCATCCCCAGCGACCTCAGGGCGCGCGTCCTCGCCATGGCGCACGAGGGCCACCTGGGCATTGTAAAGGTGAAGCAGCGCTGCAGGGATTTGGTGTGGTGGCCGGGCATAGACCGTGATATCGAGATGATGGTGAAGGAGTGCACGGCCTGCCTGGTCAGTGGGAAGACGGGCCCGCCACCCTCACCACCCCTACAGCCCTTACAGTGACCACCCACGCCTTGGGAGCACATCCAGCTGGACATATGTGGCGAACTTCATGGCGTCCCACACCACCAACGTTTCCTCCTAGTGGCCTACGACCTCCACTCAAAGTGGCCAGAGGTGGTCGCCACGGGGTCCGTAACAGCTCGGGTGGTCACTGACTTCCTCTCCTCTCTGTTTGCTCGGTGGGGCAATCCAAACGCCATCACAACGGATAATGGCCCGCAGTTTGTCTCAGCGGAGTTTGCCGTCTTCGTGGAGGAAAGGGGGATCAACCACATACGCACGGCGTTCTACCACCCGGAGGCAAATGGGGGGGTCGAGCGTTTTAACCAGACTCTGAAGAATGGGGTCAGAGCACACCTGGCAGAGGGCCTGCCGTTCTCAGCCGCGCTGCTCCGCACCCTGCTTCACTACAGAGCAACGCCGCACTCAACTACCGGCAGCTCCCCAGCACTCCTGATGATGGGCCGTGAGCTGCAGCTTCCTCTCAATCGGCTGCGGGCCCCAGCGGTCGCCACGCCAGCAGCAGCACCCGGCCAGAGCGCCAGGGTCGCAGACGCACAGTGGCGGATGAAGCAGCGGTTCGATAGGAGACGGAGGGTGAGAATACCTCCCTTCACAGAGGGGGACTGGGTCAGGATTCGCCGCCCTAACCGGGACCACAAGCTGCTCTCGTTCTGGTCTGCGCCGATGAAGGTCACCGCTCAGCTGGGCCCAGCCTCGTTTCGCCTGGACGACGGATCACGGTGGCACGCAAGCCGGCTTCGGAAGGTGGCATCGCCTCCCATCATAGACCCAGAACAACCGCAGGGTCCAGCTGAGTTCCCACCTGAACTGGTGGAGGCCGGGGTTCGCCCAGAGGCTCGTCCGGCCCGTGCCCGGGTCAGACCAGCACACCTGAGAGACTATAACGTGGACTGGTGAACCCAAGGGTAGGGTTTAGGGCATAGCCTGTTCAGTGGCAGAATAACCCACATGGCTATGCTGGTGACTGGCAGTCTACCCAGTTCATCAAGTTTAAAAAAAAGAAAAAAAGTTCATTGTGTTCTTCTGGTTCC
Source organism: Nansenia antarctica (assembly GCF_963989245.1). Lineage (NCBI taxonomy): Eukaryota > Metazoa > Chordata > Actinopteri > Argentiniformes > Microstomatidae > Nansenia > Nansenia antarctica. The sequence continues at coordinate 36,705,708 of NC_137678.1, read as the reverse complement.
TGTGGGGGGGGGTAAATGTTATGTATGTGGGACTGCACCTTTAAGAGACACCGGAAGGTAGTGGAGTTACCCCGGTTGACACGTGTTGTTGGTGTGCAAGATGGCGATGTGAGGAGATAATAAAGTGATGACTGTTATCCAAGTGTGGACAGTTATTAATCATAACAGTACTGTGCCTGGAGGACCATGCATGGCCTTGCCTTGACACTAGCCCTCCACCGCCTGAGTTACCACCACTTCAGGTAATTCATTGTCATGTATTACCTCTTTCATTTTATGAACATGGTATGGCGGCAATATTATTGGCGTGGTTATGGCCATGGCCCCCCTCGGACTTGACATGACATGGCCAGACAGAAGTATCTTTTTGAGAAGATCATAGAATTCTGTTCTGATGAGGCAAAAGACACCACATGCCCACCAGACTCCACAGCACCTCAGAAAACGTTATTACTTATCATTACTTTACTTATTTACTTATTAGTGTGATTATGTACCTTGCTGCAATGCTAATGTTGAAGAACCAAAGCCAAAGATTTTTATTCTTGTGTACTGTAAAATAAATTCTGATTCTGATAGAAGACTTTTTTGTATCAAAAACAGTTACAACAACCATAAAGCCTCCATAATAATAAGCTGGCTAATTAGCTTAGGTAATACCATGCTACGTAATAATGTTAGCTATAGTTATCTGACCCAGTGACTAACACTGACAGATATTGACAGCTGTCAATCTAGAGGGGGAGTGGTTGGGGGTGGGGTTAACCAGCTATTGTTACCGCCCATTACCTGCCTGTGTGAAGGGGTGAAAAAGAACTAAATCTTTGAAGGGCTTTTTCTCAGGAATGTGATTTCAGGGGTAGCAACTTTCAGACGTCTTCAATTTGTTTCCGATTTCAATGTATGACACATCATTTGAAAGCTTACAATCTGTAGTTTAATTAAGCACATGTAAAAAACTGAAAAATGACTTTGCCTTCTGGTTGCTCATTTCACCAGACTGTGTCACATATTGTTGTTATCGTCCCCATATTGATCTATCGTCCCCCCGTAGGTCAGCTTGGCCACTTCCTAGAAGAGATAGATGTCCTTCTCAGTTTCTTCCCTGAGGATGGCACACTGCTCTCACTACTGGGTAACTTCAACATCCAGTCAGAGAAGCTTCACTCATCTGGGGCCTCATTTATAGAAAGTACTTTGGATCAAATTTGATCTTACTCGTGGCGTACGTAGAAAACCATGTCAAAGTAGAGATTTCTAAAATGTTAACATGAGTCAATTTGACCGTGGAAATGATCGTAGCTCTACGTCAGGTCTTGACTTGATGTATGCACATTACTTACTGGTTATGCATTATTTACAGGCATTACAGGCATGTGAGCCGCACTCGAACACGTTAATGCTTACTGTAATTCATGCAAAGTGAAAGTGGCTCGTAATAAAATTAACAATGTTGTTATCAGCTGAGAAAATTTGTTTAATTCAAGATTTAAAGGGAACTGATGTTTATGATTGTATTTCAGTCTTCCTTTATATGCCATTAGGCTATTGTATGCCAGCCCATATCCCAGCCCTCCTTCAGCCGCATCCTGCCTGATGTGATCGGGGGGGATTCGGGGGCGAGTGTTTGCGACCTCGCGTCTATTTCTGATAAAAGACAGTCGATCTCCTCCTCAGTAAAGTTTTTCTTCTTTCGTTTGTCTACCACCGTGTGAACTCGTCAAAGGTGCTGCTCAACACCTCAATCAAGCCTATTTATAGCACTTGGCTTAATTCAACGACTATAATTGAGCCGCTATCACAGGGCGTAAATACAAAGCTCATTCACCTGCGTTCAATTTCAAGTATATTTGTTCTAATAATAAATAATGCTTACGTCCATTTAGAAAAATGTGCAAGTTAAAGATGACGTTCAAGTACATTTTTATAAATGAGGCCCCTGGAGTATTTGAGCTTCTCCTCTCCTTTGACCTTACCCTGTCCCGCTCTCCTCCGACTCATAAGGCAGGCAATCAGCTGGACCTTCACCAGATCCTCCCTTACCTCCAATCTTTTTTTTGTAATCAGTATTTTATTGAATTTTTCAATTAACACATTTCTTGACTTATACAACTTTTGTATAAAATGGTAACAATATCACCGAATAAGTCTTGCTGTCATCAAACAGAAATAATACAGAGAAAAGAACAACATATAAAATAAAAATAAAAATAAATAAAAAAGCACCCATAGATTACATTCATCACTCATCCAATTTGTCAACTTAAGTCTTACAACCGACTAGCAATATATCTCAAGTAGTCTCCCCATTTTGCTGTGTATTGTTCAGTTCTGTCCATAGTACTGAAGGACATTTGTTCGTATGCTGCCACCTTTGCCAACTCCATAAGCCATTCCTGGAAAGACAGCTCCCCTGCGTTCCTCCAGTGTCTCATAATTATTTGTTTTCCAACCATTATACTGGTCTGAATAAATTCTGCAGCTCCACATAGAGACGTCATTTGTGGATCACTGAGAACATACAGTCTCGGACAAAACTCAAAGTTGTCCTGGGTAATGTTTTGCACCCATTCGTGGATCTTTCGCCAGTAATTTTGAATCATAGGACATTCCCAAAGTAAGTGAACCAGGGTCCCTTCCGGCCTGCAACATTTCCAGCAATCAGCATTGTCCTTGAGCTTCAGCCTGAACATCCTGGAGGGGGTCCAGTAGAACCAGTTAAGAACCTTGAACTAGATCAATCTCATTTTAATGTCTCTTGATACTCTCTTAATGTTCTCACCAGTGGCGGCTGGCCGATAGAGGGCGCTGGGGCGCCGCCCCCACCTTCACTTCCTAGTTCCCCACCTTCACTTCCTAGTTGCGATTTGTAAAAGTTTTTTTTTTAAATAAACATTGTTTATTCACAAAATGCGGCTGATATTCTGTCGGCGCCTATCAGCATTCATTAAAAATCCTCCAATACAATAAACATTTTATCTGTGTGTGTGTAAAATTCACTGTTAAAATACATAGGGGGAGGCGTCGGGGCGCCGGTCAATGCCAGTCTATGGCAGGCCGAATACTTTTCGCTTACACGTGAGCTGTAGCAGCGCTCCAATTGGCTGTCTCCTATTTCTAGGCCGGGGCGCAAAAATGTGCGTCCTGAATATCCGGTTGTTAAGTCTGACGTCAAACGTGACGTTTTGCAATTTCCGGCTTTTACACAAAAAAAAACAATGTGGTGGTCTGTAAACTGTGCAGAAATGAAATGGCCTATCACAGGAGTACATCTGCAATGAACGAGCACCTCAAGCGAAAGCATCCTGGAGCTCTTTGTGAAGACAGCCGCAAGATACCACCGTAAGTCAGCGTTGTATTTCTGTTCACTTTTCCGGCCGTGTATGAGTGAAAAATGGATAGCTACTAGCTAATGTTACACAAGCAATGTAGCTCACCACAGTTTGTATGTCTTGTCTTCTGGTGTTAGTAATAATATATGAGCTATAGTCAGTCGCAATGGTCCAAAATTCAAGTGCTTCGTAACACAGACGGGGTGAATTTCATGAATGAAAGTGAAAGTTCTGTCACAAAACGCTGTTACGTATCCTCACACATGTTTAAGTGGGTATTGCGTGGGTAAAGTGAAATTACGTCTTTGTTTTGAGCGCCAGTGTGCGTTTTAATGCGCACATTAAATATATATATATATTTCTTTTTTATCGCGCGCACTAATGTGAAAAATCCTGGAGGAAACACTGCTGTGCCCCACCCACAATTTTTAGCACCAGCCGCCACTGGTTCTCACATATTTTGTCCCATTCTTTTTCTGTGAAATCAATTTTCAATCAACTGACCAAGTTACCATCAATGCATAGGATACCTTAACCGTCTGTTGGAAAACCATTTTATAATAGATAGACGCCTCATGTCCCATACCCATTATCTTTGTAATCTCAGACAGAAGAGTTGACTGTTGAGGTGCGATTCCTTTACCTAGAATACTGTCCAGCAAATGGCGGAGTTGCAAGTATTTCAAAAAATCATGTCTAGGCAACCCATATTCATTAACCAACTCCTCAAATGATTTCAGACCATCTCCCCCATATATGTCTGTTAATGTTACAATTCCTTTTCTTACCCATTTCTTCCATATAAAGGAACACTTATTTATTCCAAATACAAGATTCAGAGTTAAGATAGACATTTACTTTAAAGGACTTAGATATTTTCTTCCATACATTGTAGAGGTTGGCTATTATAGGATGGGATCGTAATTAAAATGATAATTTGCTGGACATAGAATTTATAGGGGCAATAGGGGAAAGCAATTTTTGCTCAATCTCAAACCAAGGAGGGGCCCTTTCAGGTGGCAGTGTCCATTGAGCAATGTGTCTCAGGCAGTAGGCATAGTGAAACAATATTAGTTTAGGTAAACCCATACCACCCTTATTGATCGGGACTTGGAGCTTTTCCAACTTTATCCTAGCACGTTTACCATTCCATAGAAACTTTTTGCAAATTTGGTCAAACCTTTTGAAATACACCTGGGGTATGGCAATAGGAAGGAATTGGAGCAGGTAATTCAATCTCGGGATACAGTTCATCTTCAGGACATTGATTTTCCCCCATAATGATAGAAATAGTGTTGACCACCTTTCTGTATCTAAAGCGATTTTCTTAAAAAGAGGGTCGAAATTGTTTTCTATTATTTTGCTGGTTTGATGAGGAAAAAGGATACCTAGGTATTTTATACCTTCCATAGGCCACTGAAAAGACCCTGCCTGGAATAAAGTCTTAGGGCACTACGAAGTTAGTGGAAGAGCCTCGGACTTAGACCAATTGACCTTGTACCCTGATAGCTTGGAGAAGGACTCGATGTTGTCTAAAAGTGCTGGGACAGATCTACCTGGGTCAGAGGCAAGCCATAATATGTCATCCGCATTTAACATAAGCTTATGCGTGGACTCATTTATTCTAATTCCTGGAATATTCGGGTTGTTACGAATCATTACTGCAAGGAGTTCGAGGGCTAGACAGAAGAGACCTGGTGACAGCGCCGAGCCCTGCCGAGTGCCTCTACCAAGTGTAAAATAGGATGATATTAGACCGTTTGTGTTCACCGCTGCCTCCGGGTCTTCATAAAGGATCTCAATCCATCTCAGAAATGTTTGGCCAAAAGCCCTCAATGTTTGAAACATGTATCTCCATTCTATCCTATCAAACGCTTTCATAGCGTTGAGCGAGATGGCCGCTGTTGGATTGTTAGAATTTCGCATAAACCACAGAATATTTATAAGGCGCCTCACATTATCAGAAGAATTTCTACGTCTAATAAAGCCCACTTGGTCCGGATGGATAAGTGACCCAAGTGTTTTATCTAATCTATTAGCAAGTATTTTAGATAGTAGTCGACAATCGACTGAGATCAAACTTATCGGACGATAGCTTTTGCAATCAGTTGGATCCTTCTCTTTTTTCAATACAAGTGTAATAATTGCTTGATTTAGAGACTGAGGTAGCCTACCACTTTCAAATGCCTCCGTAAGCATCTTTTCAAACAATGGGGCAGGGGTCGGCAATTAGGTTTGGCCTCGGGCACAAATTTTTTTTAGCCACTAGATGGCGGGCCCGAACATAATCAAAGGCTAATTTAAGTAATTGATTGTTTAAAAATGTGACACGTTCTAATGCTTTGACTTTTCTTTCGACTGTACACATCGCTAGTCAACTAACAGCTTGTTTTGTGAACCTGCTAACAATGTAAAGTAGTGTTCTAGTTAACTAGGTAGCTGTCCAATCCATTATGTTGCAGTATTTTGGCTTGACTAGCGAGTTTGTGTTGTGATTCTCAACAACGTTGAAACGTAGTTTCACACTTTTCCATATTTTTGAATAATAAATGTGTGGACTGACGATGTAGCGTAGCCTAACTTATTCTAATAATTATGTAACATAGTTTCATTCTGATAATTATTCCCCCCTCCTCCCAGACAAGGTCACATTATTATTATTGGATTGGTTGTTTGCGTGCCGGGTGAAGTTAGCCAAACATTTAACCTGCTAGCAAGAGAAACATAATGTCACTCTCCAAAGGTCTAAAGAGGAAAGTTGACGGTGGAAACAGGGCATTTAAAGAGGAATGGACAGCGAACTATACGTTCATCCTACCTGGTTTCATCAATGCAAAGCCGTTGTGAGAGACATTTTCCGTGCTCACAATGTTCCCTTTCTATACATGCGAGTCGTCCTTTTCGTCAATGAATGCGATAAAGACGCACGAGAGGAATCGATGGATGCATAAAAACCTTGAGAACTGCCTGTGGATTAAAGTGACGTCAATATCACCAGATATCAAGCAAATACTGACCGATGGGAGATGCTTTTTGTTTGCGCCGATTTTGTTTTCAATGTTTTTCAGAAAATTAAACAGAATTTGCGTTGTTACTGTTCATATGTGTGTTGCAGTCAAATATACGTAAACATTACGTTTGAATGGCTTACTGAGCTCGTGTTATTTTGTTCAAACCACACACGGTATGTTGGCTATTTCAGCACCGTGACGCGTTGTCCACCTGCTTATGATTCACTCTGAGGGGTTCAGCGTCAGTGCGCTTCGGTGCACCCCGCTGCCTGATTGTCTGTCCCTGTGTCATTCACTCTCAACATGGATAAAAGTACAATAAGCATTATTCAGGTGGAGTTCGATTCTCTATTCGGACATTATAGGCGCTATATGTGGGACTGTCGGTCCGATATTATTATAAAAAATAAAAAAATAAAAAAAGTGGATTCTCAAAATAATCTGCTGGGCCAAATATTATTGGTGACGGGCCAGCAATGGCCCACGGGCCGCCTATTGCCGACCCCTGGCTTAGAGCAAACTCAAATGTCAGATAAACTGTACAAGATGCCAAGCGGGTAATAGACCAATACGCATATTGCGAAAAAAGTCCCCGCACCTATTAAACCATATCCCAAATTAAAGTTTCTTGAAAACGCACCGTTACAGTAGGCCTACCGTCCTCAGCGATGCTCAATAAACTGTAATGCTGACTCCGGGTTGTCAAACACCCGTGGGCCATTTCCATCGGTGGAGATTCTCAGATGTGCAGGGTAGAGCAGGCTGAATTTGATCTTGCGCTCATGGAGTGCTCTCTTGCAAATGTTGAATGCTTCTCTCTTCCGCTGGGTCTCCTTCGAGTAATCTGGGAAGATCATCACCGGTTTGTTGTCCCACGTTATGCGTCTCTTCTTCCGTGCCTCCTCAAGGATGTTCTGGCAATCTTTGTAGCGCAGAAAGCGGGCGACGATGGTTCTCACTTTGCCCTTGTCTCCGGTATCCAAACGTGTTCCAATCCTATGAGCACGATCCATTTCGATTCCACCTGGGGGAGGGTTGATGTCCAGGGATGTTGAGATGAGTTTGTTCAGGAACGCAGTCATGTCATTCTTTTCAGCTCCCTCTGGTATCCCAACGAATCTGAGGTTATTGCGTCTGGATCTATCTTCAGCGTCAGCTAGCCTGTCTGTTAGTTGTTGCAAGTCCGCTTTAGTGACTGCAGGAACGGCACTCCTGTTAGCTTGTTCGTCCTCCAGCCTACTCACTCGTTCCTCCACCTCAGTAATGCGTGTGCCGAGTGAGGTCAGTTTAGCGTCCATGGAACACACAGAACGTCGGATTTCTTTCATTTCTGCCGTGTCCTCCGATATCTTATTCAGCATCTCGAGTATTTGAGCCATATCATACTCAGTGGCTCTGCTATCAACAGGAGCTTTGCTAGCTAGTTCTACCTCATTAGCATCATCCACGTTAGCTTGCATGTGGAGTTGCGTTTGTGTGGCTGAACGCAGTCTCTGTCTTCACTCCTTCGCCGAATTGTTTGGGTCTTCTGCCATATCTCCCGTCACTTAAAATGTTCCCCTCAAATTGTTAACAGTTGAACACTATTACGGATAATTTAAAGGATTTTAGTCCCAAAGTCGACGAGAGCACGCTTTAGGCTGCCATCTCTTATTCCTGCGTCACGTGACCACCCCTTACCTCCAATCTTACTTTTACCCCTCTTCCAGTTTCTGATGATCATTTTGTATCCTTCTCCCTTCCCCTCAAATCCTCCCCCTCCCAGTCAGACTCTACCCACACTGTATCCTCTTGTTTCAACCTCTCCTCCACCGCTCTCTCTTCCTCTGTCTTATCCTCCCAACTCTCTGTTGAATCCTTCTCCCTTCTATCCACTGATGCAGCCTCCTCCACCCTCCTGTCCACTCTTTCCTCGTTCCGTCGACTCTCTCCGTCCACTGTAAAATAAAAATAAAATAATAATACTGTATGTGTGTGTTTGTGTGTTTCTCTGTGTGTGTGTCTGTGTGTTTCTCTGTGCGTGTATTTTTCTTTCTGTGCGTGGGTTTTTATGTCTGTGCGTGGGTTTCTCTGTCTGTGTGTGTGTGTTTCTCTGTGTGTGTGTTTCTCTGTCCGTGTGTGCGTGTGTTTCTCTGTCTGTCTGTGTGTGTGTGTGTGTTTCTCTGTCTGTGTGTGTGTGTGCGCGTGCATGTGTGTGTGCATGTGTATGTGTGCATGTGTGTGTGCATGTGTTTCTCTGTGTGTGTGTGTGTGTGTGTGTTTCTCTGTCCATGTATTTGTGTGGGTGTGTATGTGTGTGCGTGTGTTTCTCTGTCCGTGTGTGTGTGTGTGTCTGACAGTGCAGCGATATAGTGTGTGTGTGGTACCAGATCCTGGAGAGGTAATTAGAAGTATTGATCTATTTCATATAACAGCCTGGATCAGAATCCCACATCGTATTCAACCTGCTGAAGAACAGCTCTTTGTACGGGTCGCTACTAGTAAACAGGGTTAATATAAAAGGAGGAACACATCAAGAGATATTGATTATCTACTTCAAGGTAAGGTTTGTTTTGTAAAACACACATATCTGCGTATGTGTGCGCACGCAGACACGCACGCGCGCACGCCCGCACGCACACATGCACACACACACACGCACGCACACACACACACACACACACACACACACACACACACACACACCAGAGAGAGTAAGTCAAGTAGGAATATTTGACTTTACTGGCTTTGTGAGAGTTGACCAGTGACTGGGTCAAGAAAAAAACAACACCACCATTGTTGTTTTGGCTTAATTTGTTGATATTCCAGCTCCTTGTTTGTTAATTAGTTTGTTTGTCTCACTTCATGGCGGAACACTTAAGGACAATTAATGAAGCCTGGTTTCTAGAACGTGGTGTTTAGCAGAAAACCAAACAGTTATTAACTCTAATAAAAATAATTTTGGAAAAATCTACAAAACAGGCCCAAACTTATTTTTTAATGGATTTTTAATTTCGGTGAACTTCAGACTACTTCATCTGTCTTAATCATTTCACTAATTGTGTTTTAATTAGGAGAGAAGGTTAATGAGGCCCAGATCAAATAATGCAGCTGTGCTCTAGAGGACAAGGTGTTTGTCTCTCTGACAACAACCGTGATCGAACAATCATCCTGCCTCTGATTCTACCTCCACCAGCCTCCCACACTGACATAATGTAGGTGTGACCGGCAGGGTTTGAACTCAGGTCTCCTGCAACATCAGTTAGAAAAGTGACTTCAGAAGTTTCTGCAACTAAGTTTTTTAAGTGGTGCAGCCGCTTCTATACGTGACGTGTTCACACCGTAGGAGTGCTGGGGCCCAGGTTGTTATATTATGTCTGTGTACCTTAAAAAATGTAGTCGTCGTCACAAGTTAGAAAATGGATTTGAAATGGAAATTACCAACTGCCGCTCCTTGAACAATAGCAATAGAGTTCTGGGAAACCTGCACCGCTTACTTCAACACCTGGGTGTGATTTTTTTCCCCCCAACCTGGAGGGCCGGTGTGCTGACTCCTCGCCTGAGACCAATCTGGTAAGGTTAGACCTGCCAGGAGCCAGAGATACACATTCACACACGCTCGCACGCGCACGCGCACACGAACACGCACACGCACGCATGCACACGCACACGCAGTGTGAAAGTATGTGTGAGAGCATGTGTGTGTGTGTGTGTGTGCACACCCCCAGGGAGAACCGAGCTCAGGGTCAGCCAATGTCAGGCGCCCCCTGGAGCAGTTAGGGGTTAAGTTGCTCAAGGGCACAGCGGCAGTGGTGGTAGGATACCTTAGATATGACACCAGCGACCCTCCAGTCACCAGCTCACATCCAGCTCCCTCCTGGGTTGGGGATGGAACCAGCGACGTACTGGTTGCTGGCTGGCCTCTCTAACCCCGAGGCTGTCTGCTGTACCATTGTCCTGCATACTAACGTCTGTTGGTAAAGAGCCTTTGGCTCTTAGAAAAGTGCTACATAAGTTAGATGATTTATTATTATTATTATTATTATTATTATTATTATTATTATTATTATTACCCTCCCACTCATAGCCGGAGGGGCTGCTCCCTGTTATGCACAGATGGATATGAGAGGTAAACAGCTGTGGGTGAATGCAGATGGAGGGGAGTGTGTGTCAGTGTGTGTGTGTGTGTGTGTGTGTGTACGTGTGTGCGTGCGTGTGTGTGTGTGAGAGGAGGGTGGGTGTTTGGTGAGAGACTTTGGTGACTACTTCTCTCCTCTCTTCCATCTGTGGTGCCAGTCAGCCCCAGCTGCGTCAGCATGGCTCACACCTCCAAGACCTCCCGGGTCACCACACACAGAGGGAGGGAGGGAGGGGGGGAGCTGAGGGAGGTAGGTGAGGGAGGGAGGGAGGGAGGGGAGGGAGGTGAGGGAGGGAGGTAGGTGAGGGAGGGAGGGACGGAGGGCGGTGAGGGAGGGAGGTAGGTGAGGGAGGGAGGGAGGGAGGTAGGTGAGGGAGGGAAGCGTAGAGCGCTCTAGTAAACGTCAGACGAGCAGTGGAACATCAAGAGTGTTCTTGGAGCGGAGAGGACACAATTATGACTCAAACTGAAATAGAAATGAGCACCCCGCACCCCCTGCCCCCCCCACCCCCCCTCATCCCTCAACACCCCCCATCTCCCCTCCCCCCTAGCCCGCTATCTCCCCGTGCTGGGGTACTTAGCCGCAGCCTGATAGCAGGGACCACAGAGGCTGTGATGGGGGACGTATCAGACAGCTAACAAGCATGAAACAAGGCCTTCTGTTCCTCCATCTCACTATCACAATCAGTTCCACTCTACTTTACTTTCCACAGTGGGGTTTTAGTGAGGGGGGGGGGCAGGAACAATGGCTGGGCGGGATATAGCATGGTGATGTCATCGGAGGGCTGGAGGTAGCATGGTGCGTGTGTGCGGGGAGTGTGTGTGTGTGTGTCTGTGTGTGTGTACTTCAAACATTGCAGTAAACACGCACTGACACAAACACACACACACACACATGCACACACGCAGACGCACAGGTACACGTACATGCACACGCACACACACACACACACACACACACACACTGTGCAGGCATGCTGAAGGACAACGATAATAACATTTTGTTGGATTGAAAGAGAAGCAGCGCAAGGGTCAGGTGTCAGGGGTCAGGTGTCAGGGGTCAGGGATGAGGGGTCAGGGTCAGGGCGAAGGTCTGCGCTGCCTCACCATCTCTTCTCCCGACTGCCTTTCAGATGAGAAATAATAAAAAGCATAATTAGAATATTTTAATAAAATAAAAAAAATGAAAACAGCCCGCGTAATTACAGGTTTCACCCGTGTTGTGAGACGAGGTAATGGCGGAGAGCTATTTCCATATCAACACGTCTGTTTTTTTGGTTTCTTTTGAATTAAGTTTTCCATGGCGATGGCACTTCCAGGAGCGCTGGCGCTGGCGCTGGCCATGGCACTTCCAGGAGCGCTCCGCGTCTCTTTGGAAACAGTTTCAGGGAGGCTCACGTCTTGTCAAGTTTCTACCCCGACAACCTATGTTTTTTTCTTAATTTATTTGTGTTTTATAGATCTGAAATTATAGATCTGAAATGATATGTCCCTGGACCATCTCTCCTTCCTCCCTCCCCACCACCCCCTCCCGTCCATCCTCCTCCCTCCTCTCCCTCCTCCCTCCCCCCCTCCCTCCCTAAAATTGTGAATTTTTGCTTGTTGTTGATGGAAGTTTTGTGCCCCCCCGCGGTTGGTCTATGCCCTCCTATTCAATTTGTTCGCGCGGCCCAGGAAGAGGCTCCGTCCTGGGGCAGATGAGCTGTCTGCCGGGCCGTCTCTCTGCTCCGAGCCTGGAGCCTCATTACCAAGGTTACAACGTCATGGTGAATTAAAGGAACATTAATTAAACGACGCGTATCAGATCAGGGCTAAGCTCTACCTCGGGACCCCCCCTGTCCCCCTGCCCCCCCCCCCCTCATTTCCTGCATGTTTCCGTTTGGCTGAGAGTGATCCTCGTGATCGTGATTGGTGGACTGTTAAATTGAACAGAATGTTGTCAACCTTCATTGAGTCATTGAGTGAAGACACACACACACACACACACACTCACCTTGAAACACACACACACACGCACACACCTCGAAACACACACACACACACACACACACCTTGAAAGTGCAGCTCTCTCTGTCTCTCTTTTTGTGTATGACTTCCTGACAGCCTGAAGGCCTCCCACTACATTCGCACACTAGAAGGCTACTACTGAACCTCTCTCTGTTACACTGCAGTAAAAAACACTACCTTTCCCTTCGCCTCTCTCTGTCTCTCTCTCACTCCCCCCCCTTTCTCTGTCTCTCTCACTCTGTCTTTCTCTATCTCTCTCTCTGTATTTCTCTCTCTCTCCCTCTCTCTCTCTCTGTCTGTCTTTCTCTTTATTTCTTGCTCCCTGCCCCCCCCTCTCTCTCATTCCCTCCCCTTTCTCTCTCTCTCTCTCTCATTCCCTCTCTTTTTTTCTCTCTCTCAAATCTGACATGGCTTCTTCCTCTCTGCCATCACCCAGAGATACAGATTCCTCTATTAGAGAGGTAAGGAGGGAGGGAGAGAGGGAGGTAGGGATGGAGAGTGTTAGGGATGGAGGGAGGGAGATAGGAAGGGAGGGTGGGAAGGAGGGAGGGAGGGATGGAGAGAGTTAGGGATGGAGGGAGGGAGGGAGGTAGGAAGGGAGGGTGGGAGGGAGAGAGGGAGGGAGATTGAGCAGTAGGGAGGGAGGGAAGGAGAGAGGGAGGGAGGGAGAGAGGTAGGAAGGGAGGGTGGGAGGGATGGAGAGAGTTAGGGATGGAGGTAGGAAGGGAGGGTGGGAGGGAGAGAGGGAGGGTGATAGAGCAGTAGGGAGGGAGGGAGGGAGAGAGGTAGGAAGGAAGGGAGGGAGGTTGAGGGAGGGAGGTAGGGAGGGAGGGAAGGAGGGAGAGAGGGAGGGAGGAAAGGAGGAGAAGAGGGAGAGAGGTAGGGAGGGAGGGAGAGAGGGCAGGAGAGAGAGAGGGAGGGAGGGAGAGCGGTAGGGAGGAAGGAAGATAGGGAGGGAAGAACGGAGGGAGGGAGGGTGGGAGGGAGGGAGGGAAGGAGGGAGTCAGGGAGGGAGAGAGGTAGGGAGGAAGGAAGGAAGGGAGATAAGGAGGGAAGAAGGGAGGGAGGGAGAGAGGGAGGGAGGGAGAGAGGTAGGAAGGGAGGGTGGGAGGGAGGAATGGAAAGAGTTAGGGATGGAGGGAGGGAGGTAGGAAGGGAGGGTGGGAGGGAGGGAGGGAGGGAGAGAGGGAGGGTGATAGAGCAGTAGGGAGAGAGGTTGGAAGGAAGGGAGGGAGGTTGAGCAGTAGGGAGGGAGGGAGGGAGAGAGGTAGGGAGGAAAGGAGGAGAAGAGGGAGAGAGGTAGGGAGGGAGGGAGAGAGGGAGGGAGGGAGAGCGGTAGGGAGGAAGGAAGGAAGGGAGATAGGGAGGGAAGAACAGAGGGAGGGAGGGAAGGAGGGCGGGAAGGAGAGAGTCAGGGAGGGAGGGAGGGAGAGAGGTAGGGAGGAAGGAAGGAAGGGAGATAGGGAGGGAAGAAGGGAGGGAGGGAAGGAGGAAGGGAGTGAGGGAAGGAGGGAACAAGGGAAGGAGGGAGGGAGGGAGGGAGCGCTGACAAGCCTGTGGTGTGTGAGGAGTTGAGAGGAGCACTGGAGGAAACCCAGCGGAGCTTAACAAACTGGCTCTGCGTCGGAGAACCCCCCCCCCCCCCCCCCCGACTGCTCCACCACGAGAAGCTTTGTCTTTAATTAATCCTGCCAGCGACATGACAGGTGTAGAGACGCCTGCCACCCCCCCCCCCCCCACACACACACACACAGGCTAAAACACACACAGATCTGGGACCAGGCTAACACATACAGATCTGACATACAAATCTGAGACCAGGCTAACACATACAAATCTGAGACCAGGCTAACATACAAATCTGGGACCAGGCTAAAACACATACAGATCTGAGACCAGGCTAAAACACATACTGATCTGGGACCAGGCTAAAACACACAGATCTGGGACCAGGCTAAAACACATACAGATCTGTTTAACTTATCACCTACCTATCTATTTAACTAATCACCTACCTATCTATTTAACTAATCACCTACCTATCTATTTAACTAATCACCTGCCTATCTATTTAACTAATCACCTACCTATCCGTTTAACTAACCACCTATCTATCTATTTAACTAATCGCCTACGTATCAGTTTAACTAATCCCCTACGTATCTCATTAAATAACAATATAAGAATAATCATATTTCAGTTTCCTGTGTTTGAGCAGGCAGGCGGGAGCTGGGCAGGATAACTAATCGTCTACCTATCTGTTTGCTCTGTGTCTGTGCGCACGTGGGCGGGCGGGTGATCTGACAGCTCATTTTCATAAAAATATTAATACCACAAGGTAATTAAGACTGCGGCTGCAGCCCGGCCGCGAACATCCTGTCTGCTTCAGACCACTTACTGGTTTAACCCTCGGTGAGCCAGGTACTTCAGCGAAGAACGTGTTGTACTTTACAACATAGACCTGGGGAGAGGAGAGGAGGAGAGGAGGAGGGGATTAGAGGAGAGGAGAGTGGTAGAGAAGAGGAGAGGAGGAGGAGAGGAGAGGGGATTAGAGGAGAGGAGAGGAGAGGGGTGGAGGGTCTCCCTCCATATCTCCCTCCCTCCCTCCACCTCTCTCTCTCTCTCTATCTCTCTCTGTGGAGCTGGTAAATCGCTTCATGCTCCAGTGCCCAGTTATCCACCTCTTCTCCCTGCTGTAGTTAATCTGTGTCCACTAGAGATAGGGCCAAAGCCCCCCCCCACCTTCCATACACACACACACACACACACACACACACACACAGACACACACATCATGTGAGTAGGGAGAAGAGAGGAGAGGAGAGGAGAGGAGAGGAGAGGAGAGGAGAGGAGAGGAGAGGAGGGGAGAGGATGGCGGAAGGGGGGAGGAGAGAATGGTGGAGTGTGCTATTCTAGTTGTCTGTTGTCATGGCTGACAGGGAGTGCTAGCTAGCAAAGCAGCCAGGCCTAATTATCACCTCCCAAACCCTCTCTCTGTGTACCCCCCCACACACACACCTACAGTAGGACAGATTGGAGATTCACAGATACTGTAGACAAGCTACAGTAGGGGAGGAAAGGGGAGAGGAGAGGATCAGAGGAGGGGGAGAAGAGAGGAAAGCAGAGGAGAGGAGGGGAGGGGAGGGGAGTGGAAAGGAGAGGAGAGGAGAAGAATGGAGAGGAGAGGAGAGGAGAGGGGAGATGAGAGGATGGGGAGAAGAGAGGAAAGCAGAGGAGGGGAGGGGAAAGAAGAGGAGAGGAGAGGAGAAGAGAGAAATGGAGAGGAGAGGAGAGGAGAGGGGAGAAGAGAGGAGAGGGGATGAGGGAAGAGGGGAGGAGAGGAGAGGAGGGGAAAGTAGAGGAGAGGAGAGGAGGGGAAAGTAGAGGAGAGGAGGGGGGAGGAGGGGAAAGTACAAGAGAGGAGGTGAGAGGAGAGGAGAGGAGAGGAGAGGTGGCCCTCCCAGATAGCCTGGCAGATGTAAGCTGTCTCGTTAGCTCAGTGAGAGGAACAGGAAACAGGTAAGCTGCATGTAGGAGATGGTCCATTCACACCTGCTAGCCTTGTTCTCATCAACACCATGAAACATCTTAACACAACAGCTGTTCCCAGCCTCCCCGCCCCCCACCCAGCATCCCAGCCTTCCCCCCCCGCCTCCCGCCCAGCATCCCAGCCTCCCAGCCCCTCCCCCCCCCCCGCCACCCCTAATCACAAGGATTAAGGCGTTATATTCAATAGGCCTTTAAATGACACAGGTGGCCGTTGTTAAAAGGTTGTGCTAAATGATACCGGCTAGTAAAGAGATCCAGGGGAGGCTGCTGTGGGTCTGTGTTCATGCCCAGTACCAGGCATCGCTGGTGGGCAGGAGGTCCCTGTAGGCCCCCCTGGTCCTGCCCAGACTACCACAGACAACCATGTGGCAGGGGTGATGTTCCCTAATGTAGGTGGAGGTTTCGGGGGGATGTAGACGGGGGTTACGGCATGAAGATGTTCTCTCAGTGTTTTCATCGAATACAAAATGGAGGTTTATTTTCTTAGCGCTCACCTTCAAAGAAAGTACAGCATCCCCTTCCCCTCCCTGCACACACACACACACACAGACACAAACACACACATACACACACGCGCACACACACACACAGACACAAACACAGACATACATGCACACACACGCGCACACACACAGACACACACACACACACACACACACACGCACACACAGACTCGCACACCCACGCCACACACACACACACACACAGACACGCACACCCACGCACACACGCATCTACACAGCACGGCCAACACACAGACACACAGACACACAGACACAGACACAGACACACAGTCTTGTTGACAGACCAATCAGAGATCAGTAGTTCTGCAGGTGTCTGTGTGTCCGTGGAGCAGCTTGGACCTGAATAGACCTGCCAAATGAGCTCACACACAGAGAGACACACAGACACAGGCACACACACACACATACACATACACACACACACACACACACACACACACACACACACACACACAGATCTACCCAGCACAGCCTGAGATCACAGAGCATGATTGAGACCCCACCCCCCCAATGGCTAAATTGGGTTGTCTGTCAAACGTCTTACACCTGGAATGGGGGTGTTTGTGTGTGTGGGTGTGTGGAGGGGGTGATAGGTTGGGGGGCTGGTTGGACTAAATCAGGGGTGGGGAACCTTTTTCCTGTCAAGGGCCATTTCAATTTTTAGAACATCCTTCGAGGGCCATTGTTATGGCCTGGCTCTGGACTATAACAAAAAGGGACACACACACACACACCATGTATCAAAATAACAAGAATTTAATAGAACTAAGGTATGCCAAACTGAACAATAATCCAATGGGGTATGAGAGTCAGTGTATCAGTAGTGTAAGTGAGTGAATGCAGTGGAAAGTATGGTGAGGGTGTTGTACGGTGTAATATGTGACGTGATATGGTGGAATGATCATCAAGTAGGCAAAGTAATTTTTCTGTTTTTTACATATGCTTAAACTACAGATTGTAAGCTTTCAAATGATGTGTCATACATAGAAATTGGGAAAACATTTAAGACGACATGTGTTGGGAATTTGTATTAAAATAACTAGAAGTGCTAAATCATGTACTATGTGCTCATTTAAATAATATGTGACTGAGGTCAGTTGAGAAAAATAAGAAGGTCACGCGAAGCCAAAAGAGAGGTTCTGTTTTTGAGCGACAAGAAGAAAAGCTCCTGACTAAAAGAACGTTTTATGATTCAAACCGCCTGTAAATTACTTATTTTTATCTATGTGCTAACAACCATTTTACACCTGCTGTTATGATATTCTATTTTCCTGTACTGATTTTATACTTTCATAACTAATGATTAATGATAAGTCTATTCTTCTATACTATATTTTAAACTTGTTAATCGAATCCCAAGTCATGGGACTCTGTGTAACTTCAACAGTTATGTTTTCACAAGCTATTCTGATAAAGGACACACTGACCTAGTCATGAGGGAATGGGTTTGAAGATCAAATAACTGGCCAATTAGTGCTTTAGAACGCACGTAGAATTAACTGTATAAAAATGTCTGTTCATCCTAAAAATATAACTGTGTGCATATGCTTAGGCTACTGATTTCTTAATGCTTACTAATTTCTTAAAAACATAACAGAATGTGTGTGTGTCTAACGTTGCGCAAGACTAGGCTGCTCAGTGCTCACACAGGTGGATCACCATGACTAACGGCCGGGGGGGCCAGAAGAAGAAGATAACACACAGTACACTCGCACTCACACCGAAAAGAGTTGAAGGCCACATAACTAATTAAAACACTTGCTTACAAATCAAATGGTCACAGCTGCAACAGATTTAATGCTGACAATTAAATAACCAGATAGGGGGAGGAGGGACAGCCCAGCCCCAAATGTTAAATCAAATGTATAAAGACTATGTACCAAGGCGAAACTGGGTTCTGGTCTGGTGAAGCTTCTGCAGTTAACCTATTGACGGCTAGCTGATACTGGCCTGCGGAGGTGAAACTAGATAGGACCCCTTTTCCATGGAAATGAACTATTATTGCTTGCTGATGTGTTTGAATAAATATTCTCTTAAAGAACAGTTCAGTAGTGGTGCCTAATATTTGATTGGATCATTTTATCTTAAGAAGTTATATCAAGGACGTCTCGTGGAGATTAAACGAACTCGCTTGTAAGTGACGACTCAATTAACTCAAACCTGGAGAAGTTAATCGCCTTACACATGAGTATTTGAAAGTTGTTAACCCTGAAATCACAATCCTGAGAAAAAGCCCTTCAAAGTTTTCGTTCTTTTTCACACCTTCACACAGGCAGGTAATGGGCGGTAACAATAGCTGGTTAACCCCACCCCCAACCACTCCCCCTCTAGATTGACAGCTATCAGCTGTCAATACCTGTCAGTGTTAGTCACTGGGTCAGACAGCTATAGTTATACAGCTATAACATTATTACCTAGCAAGGTATTACCTAAGCTAATTACCCAGCTTATTATTATTATTTATGGTTGTTGTAACTGTTATTGTTACTGTCTTTTAATGATACAAAAAAGTATTCAATCAGAATCAGAATTTATTTTACAGTACACAAGAATAAAAATCTTTCGCTTTGGTTCTTCAACAAGGTACATAGTCACAATAATAAGTAAATAAGTAAAGTAAGTAATGATAAGTAATAAAGTGATAAGTATTAGGGCTGCAACAACGAATCGATGAAATCGATAATGAAATTCGTTGGCGACGAATTCCATTATCGATTCGTCGGGTCTTGTTCCATAACAAACCTACTTCTAGGGATGCTCCGATCTGGATTTTTGGGGCCGATACCGATCACCGATTTTTTTCCTCAAGATCAACCGATACCGATTTTTTAAAAAATACATAACTGTAGGCCTACTGACTGGATAGCCTACATATTTTTTGCTTTTTAGACAAAAGTTTTGATCCATTAGGCACCAAGCAAACGCAGACCCATTTTTATGGCATAGTAAAAGTCTGGCCTATCACCCAGTTAGGGCCTGAAGCCCAAGTCAGTGATATGGCTGTATAAAAGACATCATAAACGTGGCCTTCATGGTTTACATACTGTTACGTCCTCCTATGTTTTCTGTTCAGTTATCTGTCTTCCCCAGGAAAAAAAAATAAATTATTTTTTTTTAAAATCGGTTTTTGCGATCGGCCATTTTTGCCGATCACCGATCGAGTCATTTGGAGTGAAATCGGCCGATTTAAATCGGTGGCCGATAAATCGGAGCATCCCTACCTACTTCCTGTTGACGCACGCCACGCTGTCTTGCGGCCGGTGTAGGCATCGCGAATCATAGCGAATCATAGCGCTACCTATGGCCGGAAAGGGCAGAACCTATGACCGGAACCGGAAAAGTGGGAAAATCCGGTACCTACACCGGCGCGGCGGCTACATTTAAATCATGCTACTCAAAAGCCTTGAGAGTGAAGCTGTCTGCTGTCAGGACATGCTAGTGAGTTAGCTAGCAGGGTTAGCTCGCTGCTGCCGCTAGCTGACTGTCACTACGCTGCTCGTCCAGCTGTAGTCTGCGTAGCTGTGCTGAGAACCAGAGCACTAACTATGTTTCTATAGAGGAGGGTTACAGCTAACTTCCTATTGTTTTATTATATAAGTACTGCTGGGCTCAGCCCTGCCATGGTCTCCTGCTCTCCATGCAAATGCGTTAGTGTGAGTTCTGGCGAAGCGTCAGCTAAATGACTGTAATGTAATGCGATAGCCAGTGAGTGTTTGCTCGCATTCATGAATTCAATATTGCATGACAAGTGTATTTAGCTAGCTGGCTAACGTCAGTGGTAGAGCAGAGGTGATAAGCTAAAGGCTAGCTAGTGGTAGCCTACCAAGCTACCCGTGAGTTAGAGTGAGGCACTGACTGTCGCCTAGCCTATTGTATGGAGTGAGAGGACACATTGCATTGTTTTGGAGCATATCTGTTATATAAAAACATTAGTGCCTTGTCTGTAGCCTATTGCACTTTGGGTTACTGACCTTTACATTAAGCAAAGTTATTACCTAAAACAATGCATGTATTGAGCTAGAGTTCAATTACTTTATTGAAACAATCTACCGCCATAATCCATGGCCTGTTGTTAAACCTATTTGATGTAGCAAAGCCTTTTTTATTTATATTATTTTGTATTTTTTATTAATACTTATTCATTTTGCACATGTATATGTATAGACCTGGCTGATTTAGAAAACGTAAAATAAAAATGTCAAAATAAATCTTTTTTTTCTTCTTCTTTTTTTGTATCCGATTAATCGAAAAAATAATCGGCAGATTAATCGATTATCAAAATAATCGTTAGTTGCAGCCCTAATAAGTATAAGTGATGGTAGTCGCACTACAGCAGAACAATAGTGCGACAAGCTGTGCAAAGTACAATCAGTGTGCAAACATTAGTGTTAGTCACTGGGTCAGATAGACTTTTCAAAGAGAAGTTTACAGTACATAGCTAGCTATTGCTAACATTATCACCTAGCAACGTTATTACTGTAGCTAATTAGCCAGCTTATTATTATGGAGGCATTAGTTGTAAATGTTATTCTTTTAATCAGAATAAGAATAACTAAGAGTAATTTGCTGATGTCTTGTGCTGGAAATAGTGTAGTGCTCAGTAGTCAATGTCCAGCTTTATAGTTCAGTTTTAAGTTTATTTGCCATGCAACAAGTACAAGTATAGTTGGAACCGAGGGCAACAACTTAGAACATACAACATACTATACACAGGTAAGCATGCAAGGTCTGTGAATTGACTATCAATAGCTAATAAATCATGACAGTTCAAAATGCTGTATCTATGCCCAACTGTTCTTGTTATTCAACAAAATATTGCCAGAGTGTGTGGTGTACTTCAATGAGCACTCGGCTCTGAGTTGTTGAGCTGCTGTGTCTGGTGGGGTGGGGGGCATCAAAGCTGCAACAGAAGGAAGATAGTACATTAAAATATTGCCTACAGTTACCATATTCACTCAATATTCATAAAATACTACCATACCATGTTCATAAAATAGCTAGCCTAATACATGACAATGATAATTACCTAAAGTGCTAGTAACTAAGTATGTTTGTCCAACTCCATAGTTCCTCCAGGTCCAGGTAGTAGATGATGGTCAGTGGGGAAGTGGACCTAAGGGAGAAGGTAATAATAGAAAAAAGAGGAAGAGAAGAAAAATCTTAGATTTCATCAGAGTAGTGTGTTTGGCGTTAGCCAACTAGCGGCTAGCTCGTTCATAACAAAGGAAGCAACACATGTTTTTAAACTTTTAACATTTCTGTAATCTATTACACTTGACATGTTACAGTATTCCAGTATTACACACTGAACATGAGTCTTAGACACAACTTTTACAACGTAGACATACTAACCGTACTTACAACGTAGACAGACTACCGAGCTACAACAATGCTAGCATGCTAACAAACAAAGGTAGCTCAGCTTGCAGACTGAACAATGTGGTTTCAGTTAGTTGCTAGTGGGTAATAATAAAGAAATGTCTAAATACACGAACACACTGGTTTCAACTAGTAACTAACAACTAACTTAACTAACAAAGTCACTATGAACATACATAGAAGATCTTACCTTACGTCTTAGTGGAGTAAACAAACAAGCACACTGCCTCCTGACTCCAGATCGATCGACCAATGAAAAAAAACCTGGAACCAGTTTCTCCCCTCCCACAAGGGAGGATTTCCCGGGAGAAATCAGGCTAAAAATAAGCTTATTTTGCTGATTAAGTACACGTATTTAACTATTGTAAAACTGCTCGAAAAAATTACGAGTGGGTAGTTCAAAACTTCAAGTTGCGTCTGATGACAAAAAAAGGAAATCTGATTTTTTGCTCTGAACAACTTTGAACGCTTTTTTCAACCCTTTCCCGTTTGCGAGTTCTGTGCAACTCGACTACATTACGTCACATATTGAATAATGGTGCTGGAGGAGAGAGAGAGAGAGCTTGTGGACTGGAACGCCTTTTAAGCTGTAACCAGGACACCCAGTCAGCTGTCCCGAGTCCTTCTTAGCGATTAGCTCACTCACCACAAAACTAGCATGCGTAATGTTGTCTCGGTCAGATTGTGGTCTTGTGAAGACTGCTTGTTTAGCACCCAAACTCCGCCGAAGAGCGTTCAACTTTATCCACGCCTACTTGTCCAGGTTAGCATGTTTCGAGTTGTAATGACGTTCGTGGTTGGCCTTTTTCATAACCGAGAGCGCCTCCTGACAAACTAGGCATACTGGCTTGCCTTTTACTTCAACAAATAAATAATCGTTTGTCCATTTGTCTTGGAAAGTGCGACATTCTGCATCTACCTTTCTTTTCTTGACAGTCGCCATGTTTGCATTCTGATTACTTTCTGAATGAAGCGATGACAGGAGATTATCACCCAATGACACATTACGTTACGCAAGTGACCATGAACGTGACACAGACAGATAGACAGCTGTCCGTCACTGACCCTGACACGTTTTAGAGGAAAAAAAATCGCTCGCTTTTTTTTAATGTCGTATTTCTAATGACATTACTCTCTCACCTGAAATAAATCATGTCCAACTATAAAAAACAGACATTTCCAATCATAATAATAATAATAATAACTTTATTTGTATAGCGCTTTTCCTGCAAACGTTGGTTAGTCATTAGTCATTTAAAGGCAATATTAAAAAGATGGGTTTTTGCTGAGGTTGCATCCCTAATGTAAACAACAATGCTTCAATCAACTGTCCATGTACTGTAAATATGCCATTATGGTATTACAATAAAGCCCAATTCTAGCAGAATAAGAAAGATTGTATGTCTACTTTCAGTAAAATAATAAAGTACATCCAGTTAGCTCTTTAGCTGGCAAGTGTGCAGAAGACACCTCTGAGCTAGCTAGCTAGCTTGCTAGTTCTTTGACTATTTACACCATGGCATTATAGTCACACACTTTCTAGTCACAATAATAACTAACCAACTTTCTGTTAGAACACTCAGCAATTATATTTGCTAACGTTTCAACTTGCTTACTTTCCATCTGCAGACATCTCACCCTGCAAAAAGTCTCTCACGTCGCGCGCACACACTCACAATCTTGTATTATTCTCCAGCGCGAAGCGAAGTGTGGAGATCGGTCTTGCTATGCGAGACTACTGGCGGACTAACGTTACCAACGAGCCCATGGGCTTGCCACTCGCCAGATTCGGGTTGGGTGCGTTTGAAAAACGTGGATATTTTAGCCTGCTTGTCAGATGTTTGGTGTTTATGTCCGTAATAATTGCTCTTTCTTGGGGGGGCGGGTGGTTCTGTTGGGGGGGGGGGGGGGGGCGATGGTAGGGGAAACACTGCTAACAACAAGTGTGCTGTTAAGATAAAGAAACACACAGACTTTTTGCAAAGCCGGGAGGGTTAGACAGGGATGCAGCTTGAGTCCAACCCTCTTCAACATCTACATCAATGAATTTGCAAAGACATTAGAACAATCTGCAGCAGCTGGCATCCCCCTAGCAGACACATGCACAAGTCAAATGCATACTGCAGATGATCTGGTGCTGCTGTCTCCAACCAAAGAAGGGCTACTACAGCAACTTGATCTTCTGCACAAATTCTCCCAGACCTGGGGCCTCATTTATAGAAAGTACTTTGGATAAAATGTTATCTTACCCGTGGCGTACATAGAAAACCACGTCAAAGTAGTGGGGGAATTCAGGGGCGAGTGTTTGCGACCGCGCGTCTATTTCTGATAAAAGACAGTCGATCTCCTCCTCAGTTAAAATGTTTCTTCTTTCGTTTGTCTACCATCGTGTGAACTCGTCAAAGGTGCTGCTCAACACCTCAATCAAGCCTATTTATAGCACTTGGCTTAATTGAGCCGCTATAATTGAGCCGCTATCACAGGGCGTAAATACAAAGATCATTCACCTGCGTTCAATTTCAAGTGTATTTGTTATTTATAGCCGGAAGTACGTACGCAATTTTAAACAAGCGCAGCCCTTTTTATAAATAATGCTTACGTCCATTTAGAAAAAGTTAAAGATGACGTTCAAGTACATTTGTATAAATGAGGCCCCTGGGCCTTGACAGTGATCAACCAAGACAAAAATCATGATTTTTCCAAAAAAGACCCAGCCTCCAGCACCAGAAATATAAATTATTTCTAGAACATAAACAACATTATAGTTACCTTGGCCTAAACATCAGCACCACAGGTAAAGCTGTGAACGACCGAGACAAGACAAGGCAAGAAGGGCTTTTTACCACATCAAAGTGAACATCAAAACGACATTCCAATTCAAATCTAGCTCAAATAACTGGACTCGTTATAGAACCCATTTTCCTCTATGGTTGCAAGGTCTGGAGTCCAGGTCTGGAGATTTAAAAAAATGGGACAAACACCAAATTGAGACTCTCCATGCAAAGTTCTGCAAATCCATTCCTCATATCCAACGGAAACCACCAAATAATGCATGCCCTACAGCAGTGGCGAGCGGTGACCTTTTAGCACTGGTCATGCTACCTCAATTTTGAATATTCGTCGGCATGACCTAACTCTCTCTTCGTTGTTTTTTGTGATGGCAAGTTCAGAAGTTGGACGTTCTCTTGAAATAATATTCTTTTTTTCCTCAAATGTCCTCAGAGAAAACGGCACCGAACGGAAAG
This sequence comes from Nansenia antarctica, assembly GCF_963989245.1. Lineage (NCBI taxonomy): Eukaryota > Metazoa > Chordata > Actinopteri > Argentiniformes > Microstomatidae > Nansenia > Nansenia antarctica. The sequence goes on along the minus strand of NC_137678.1, from coordinate 36,680,544 downwards.
ATTCTATTGAATTAATATCACTCATATTGACAGTGTGGCGATGGCGATGAGGTGAACTGTCAAGTGTCAATGCGCATGCGCGAGGTAAGCTCTCTTCTTGGCAGGTTTGCCATTAGCAGAATGGGATAGAATAGATATATACAGCAGGGCAGCGGATTTAAACCAAAACGATCGAACACACTGAGAGACAAACATTTAAATGCTTTTTTTAAATTAAAAGGCTTGGTCATGCGTCGCATTTATAGCTTATTATGACGGCTTGCCCATGCCCTATACAAAGAGACTCTAGGGAGATGCCCCCTCAACCAGCTGGTTCTGGGACTCACAAACAAACAAAAAAACAAAACAAAACGGACGCATTGGAAAGAATCAACCAAAAAAACTGGTGAACTACAAAAATGTGCAAACACAGCAGCAAGAATTGTGAGCTGTTATGACAGTAAAAGGACGTCCAATGGAACACAACCACCATAAAGACTGTAAATAAGTATCTGCACTATTTGCACCATGCTGATCTCTGTACATAATGTTTACACAGTTCTCATTTATTTGTATTTATATTTTTTAAACTGCAATGTCCACACTATTTGTATTTGAAGTTCTGTTTAATAATTTCTTAATTCTAGTTGTACATTAATTTCTTTTTTTTAATCTTCACACTTGCTTTGACAATGTAAACTGATGTTTCCCATGCCAATAAAATAAAAATTGAATACGTGTGTGGGGGGGTAAAATGGTTGCAGCTCAGCTGCTCAGGGGGTCAAGAGGTCTCCACCCCCATCTGTCCCCCATGAGGAAGAGAGGAGCAGACGGCTGTGTTACAAACACCATCTGGATAATTACTGTAATTAACCCACCTCACATCCCTCCCCATCACTGTCAGAACATGACCCACACATAACGATATAGCACCCTCATACAGTACCAGTCAACAGTTTGGATTCCCATTCAATTGACACTTTCAATTGACACTTTCCCACACAACCATACATGACACACACACACACACGCACGCAGACGCACAAACATATCCATAAAGGCACACACACACACACACACACACAACATCGTTAGGTCTTAAAATGTCATCAATCATCAGGGTACAATCAGTAGCAGGCTCTCTGCTACACCAATCAGTAGCAGGCTCCAGAAACCCTTCATGTAGCGACTTCCTGTCCTCTCACTCTCCTCTCTTTGATTTTTCAATACTTCTTTGTCGTTCTAATTCTCTTCTGGGAGCCATTCATTACAGAGCAGAACATGAAACTATTGGATTATAGGATCACTTTACATGTTCCAGTCAACCCTGTCAGCTCATTCAGGGGTAATAAGTGACGTAATTCTGTGGTTCCATTCATTGTATTGATTATTCAGTAATGTAACCTATGTGTCATTGTTCTGCTGGGGTCCTATGAGACCACTTCGATCTGAGCTCAACTACTGGCAGAAATCAGGCACTCTGATCATTATTATTATTATTATTATTATTATTATTAGATTTGTAGAAACTCTATCTATGGTTGCTGCTGGGAGCAGGAGAGAGGAAGAGAGGAGGGGCCAGGAGAGAGAGAGGAGGGGCCAGGAGAGAGGAGAGGCCAGGAGAGAAGAGGGGCCGGGAGAGAGGAGGGGCCAGGAAAGAGAAAGGAGGGGCCAGGAGAGAGATAGAGGAGGGGCCAGGAGAGAGAGAGAGAGATAGAGGAGGGGCCAGGAGAGAAGAGGGGCCAGTCCAGCCCTACAGGTATTAGCAGGCCAAGGAGGAAAGGAAAGAAATAGCTCAACAGCTCAGGCTTATGGTTCTCTAATGGATTCCCACACTCTCTCTTTCTCTGTCTGTCTGTCTGTCTCTCTCTCTCTTCCCCTTCCCTGACCCCCTCTCTCTCTCTCTCTCTCTCTCTATCTCTGTCTCTCTCTCTTCCCCCTCCCTGCCTCTCTCTCCCTCTCTCTCTTCCCCCTCCCTGCCTCTCTCTCTTTATTCCCCCTCCCTGCCTTTCTCTCTCTCTCTCTCTTCCCCTCCACCTTCCTCTCCCCGTCCTCCCTCAATTTCTCTATATCTCTCTTCCTCTCAATCTTTCTCCTTCCATTTTCCTCTTCCTCTCTCTGTTCATCCTCCCTCCCTCCCTTCCTCTCCCTATATATATATATATCTATCTTCCTCTTCCCTCCCACTCTCTCTCCCTCTCAATGGAATAAATGTCAAGCTCGGTGGAGTAAACCTTCAACTTCAAACCAGGGTAGTCCACAGGGTCTGCTGTGTGCCGGCGTGTGTTAGTGAAGCTGAGCAGTTCTGGGTTTATGACCTGTTTAGACTCAGGCTTGTTGAGTCATTGCTCTGCCTTGAGAGAGTCTTAACACTGTCTCTCCCTGTCTCCTCCTGGTCTGGTCTGGCCTTAACGCTGTCTCTCTCTCTCCTGCAGCTGGTCTGATCTGGTCTGGTGTGGTCTTAACCCTGTCTCTCTCTGTCTCCTCCTGGTCTGGTCTGGTCTGGTCTGGACGTAACACTGTCTCTCTCTGTCTCCTCCTGGTCTGGTCTGGTCTGGTCTGGTCTGGTCTTAACGCTGTCTCTCTCTGTCTCCTGGAGCTGGTCTGATCTGGTCTTGTCTGGTCTGGTCTTAACACTGTCTCTCTCTGTCTCTCTCTGTCTACTCCTGGTCTGGGTCTGGCCTGGTCTGGTCTGGGTCTGGTCTGGTCTGGGTCTGGTCTGGTCTGGTCTGGTCTGGTCTTAACAGTGTTTCTCCCTGTCTCCTCCGCTGGTCTGGTCTTAACCCTGTCTCTCCCTGTCTCCTACAGCTGGTCTGGTCTGGTCTGGTCTTAACCCTGTCTCTCCCTGTCTCCTACAGCTGGTCTGGTCTGGTCTTAACCCTGTCTCTCCCTGTCTTCAGTGAGTCTGGGTCAAGTGTTCGGAGGCAGGCATTTAGCCTGAGTTGAGAGAGAAAGGGTGGGAGTCTGAGCCGAAGGCACTGCAGGCTGAGGTCATGAAAAAATAAATGTTTCTAAAAAGATTCTAAGATTGCTGCAGTCATCAAAGGGTTTCAATGAATTTCAAATGAGTTGGAATCAACCCGGCCCTCACATTGATCAAGAGCAGTCCCTCCCTCGTCTATGTGGGGGCGACCAGAAATTCTGTTACCACGCAATAAGCCGAGCGAAACAGGACGCTTCGGCGCAACGTTCCTAGCACAGCGAGAGCAATTGCGGCGCCGTGACACGTGTTAGAAGGTTGCGATATTATTCATGTCTTACATTTTGAGTAGAAATAGATGGCCATTTTATGAACCAGAGGAGACGCATGCGGTTGTAAAAGGGAGAGCTTTAGAGGCAGCGTTGATCCGCGGTGGTGAAGCAGAAACTCCCAGCCACCTTATTACACACACACACACACACACACACACACCCAAGCAGCACTCCCAGCTAGACGCCGGGAAGCCAAAGGCTAACCGGCTCCGTGACGCATCCGGTGGATGGAGACTTGAAGGAGAGCCTAAGTAGGGGGAACAAACAGGCTTACAGCACCATGCCTCACTACCAGGGTGGAGGGGAGGGGAGGGAGGTGGAGGGAGGGAGGGAGGGAGGGGAGAGAGAGGGAGAGGGAGGGAGAGGTGGGAGAGAGAGAGGGGGGGAGAGAGAGAAGTGGGGGAGTGAGAGAGAGATGCAAACAGGCTTACAGGGCCATGCCTCACGAACAGAGGAGAGGGGAGTAGGAGAGAGGGAGAGGGAGGAAGAGAGGGAGGGAGTGGGAGAGAGAGGTGGGGGAGAGAGAGAGACACACAAACAGGCTTACAGCGCCATGCCTCACGAACAGAGGAGAGGGGAGTAGGAGAAAAGGAGAGGGAGGGAGGGAGTGTGAGAGAGAGGTGGGGGAGAGAGGGAGGTGTGGGAGAGAAAGAGAGACACACACAAACAGGCTTACAGCGCCATGCCTCACGAACAGAGGAGAGGGGAGTCGGAGAAAGGGAGAGGAAGGGAGGGAGTGGGAGAGAGATGTGGGTGAGAGAGAGGTGGGTGAGAGAGAGGTGGGGGAGAGAGAGGTGGGAGAGAGAGAGGTGGGGGAGAGAGAGGTGGGAGAGAGAGAGACACACAAACAGGCTTACAGGGCCACGCCTCACGAACAGAGGAGAGGGGAGGAAGAAAGACAGGGAGGGAGAGAGAGGTGGGGGAGAGAGAGAGAGACACACACACACAGAGGGAGAGCGATCAATGCTCTGAATCATCCTCATACCCTCTCACTTGTATGAATGTGTTTCCTCCTATCAAACACACACTGATCGTTACTACTGCAATATAGAAATGTTACTGGTCCAGACACACACACACACACACAGGTTGGGAGCAATAGGACTGATTCACAAATGCACGCACATACGCACACACGCACGCACACACGCATACAGACACACGCACGCACGCACGCACGCACGCACGCACGCACACACACACGCACACACACACACACACACACACACACACACACACACACACACACACCCTGGGAGTGAGAGAGCTGGCATGCTGACAGGATAGAGGTCTGTTATTGGATCCATTGATCAGGAGCTTCCCATTGGCCGAGGCCCAGGTGTCTCTCACTGATGAATGTTGCCTCACAGCTACTCACTCACCTTGTTACTCACACACACACACACACACACACACGCACACACACACACACATACACACACACACATACTCACACACACACACGCACACACACACACACACACACACACACACACACACACACACACACACACACACATGCGCACGCACGCACACACACACACACACACACACACACACACAGACACATACACACACACACACACACACATTATTACCACAACTCCAGGTTGTTCACACACCTTCACACACCACGCCTGGCCTCACCCAGACATCTCCATCACAATACAGAAGTGGACAGTGACCTCCTCCCAGTCAGCCAAGAACCTTGGGGTGATCCTCAACAGCCACTTATCTTGTGCGGCGAACATCACAGCGACAGCACGCTCCTGCAGATTCTGGCTCTTTGTGGTACCCCAATATAATTTTTTGGCTCTTATGCGGGGTACACACATAAGGAGTTTTTGGCCGGTTTTGGCACGATTTTCGGATGTCTGAAAACGACAGAAAACGCCCGGTTATCAGATGGATCTTAACATTTTCCTATAACAAAATCCTGGGGTGTGAGGTGTGTTAAGAGTCAATTCTCTTCAATTGTCAATCAACTCTCAACCTGCTCGGAAAATGGGCGTGGGGAACGACAGATTCCAGACTCTCTAGTCTAGAGTCTCGTTCCCCAAGCCAGAAATCTCGCGTGAACCCATCCTTTTAATATTGCCTTTAAATTACAAAATAATTAAATTAAGATTATATAATGATTAAAGCACTTTGAGCCGCAACGTTTGCAGGAAAAGCGCTATACAAATAAAGTTATTATTATTAAGACGAAGTCAGCTCGCTTCTTGATTGGCGAGCAGGGTTGCCAGATGGGAATGACATTTTCCACCCTAACCACAGTCTAAAACCGCTAATTCCACCAAACAATCTGGCAACCCTATGGTTTCTGGTCGGAAGTATTGAACACATTTCACATTTACGATTGCCGGCCACGCCCATTTTCCGAGCAGGTTGCCGGGAGAGATTGACTCTTAACACACCTCACACCCCAGGATTCTGTTATAGGAAAATGTTAAGATCCATCTGATAACCGGGCGTTTTCTGTTGTTTTCAGACATCCAAAAATCGCTGAAATCGCAGAAAATCCGTATGTGTGTACCCCGCTTTAGTCTCCGACTGGTCAGGAGGATATGTCCATTCCTCACCAGAGAAGCAGCTCAACTTCTGGTCCAGACACTGGTCACCTCCCGCCTCGACTACTGTAACACACTCCTGAGGGGCAGCGGTCCTGGGCTATGTAGAGCAGCTCTGGAGGGTAGCGTAGACCTAGTATTGTAATGGTATTGTACATCTTAACTGTCCCTCCTGAACCCTCCCCATCCCCATGTTCAGTTTCCCTACTGTGTATTAACAACAACAACAACAACAACAACAAAAACAACAAAGAAAGAAAAAACTATTCTTCCTTCTTCTAGCATTATGACTGCCTGGCCCAAGCATAGATTACTTTTTCTTATGATGACTGATGGACAGATGATTAACTTAACAAACAAGTGTATTTGTTGTAAGTCGCTTTGGATAAAGGCGTCTGCTCAATGGCAAAAAACTTAACTTGTAAACGCATATTTTAGTTTTTCTTACGATGACTGATGTATAGATGATTCAAATTTACTCGTTGTAAGTTCCTTTGAAAGGCATCTGGCATCACGTCTGAAAATGTAAACGTACACAAGCAGTTAGGCTGAGGATTCATCTGAAGGGCCGCCACTTCCCTTCGAGTGGCCAGCGTCTTTCTCCAGCTCCTTCCATTGAACACATCATCACAAAGACGGTTTTTGATCAAGAACAGCGAATGCCCACAATCCAGCTACTGCTAACTGCTCTGATCCGGACTTCAACCAGCTCAACTCGACAACAACAACTACCTCTTCGCGTCGTCATGGCGTGTTGAAGAGGAGGGCCCCCGTCAGACAGACAGACGGACCTTCTCAAGGTTCCTCTCCTGGGCTGGATCAACGGAGCGTCGCTCATCCATCAGGGGCTGTCAGCCGTCGGACCGGAACTGCTCCCGTTAACGGCTCCCGTTAACAAGCCCGCTAATTAGACACGACAACATTGTTAACGGTCGCAGCATTTAGACTCTAATGTGCTAATGACAAAGGCTTGGCAACGCACACACACACAGACACACACACACACACACACACACACATCCACACACACACACACACTTCACTGAGAGCACATGACACTCAACCAAGAAGACAGAACAGAACACAAGATATTTCTCCTTGTATCTGAAATTGAATCCTTCGCTTATGAAACACTGAATATGTGAATGAGATTTAAGAGTGACCCCACACAGACTTCACACACACACACACACACACACACACACACGCACACACACGCACGCACACACACACACACACACACACACACACACACACACACACACACACACACACGCGCGCTCTCCAGACTGACTCATCCAGGTTCATCACAGAGGCATTCCCAGGCATGGCTCTGATCCAATCTGCATATTTCATCCAACCTCGTCTCGATAAATGTCCCTGGTGACTATGCATCTATAATTCACCTTCAGCCCTGTAACTTCTCTGTAACCTCTCAGTAACTTCTCTGTAACCTCTCTGTAACTTCTCTGTAACCTCTCTGTAACTGTTACGAGGGGGGTCAGCGAGGATAACTCCCCGATGCCTCCTGCTGGTCAAAGTGCATTACTCTTGCCCTGGACTAATTGCCTAATCATTGTCACCTGTCAGTGTTTGTATGTGTATTTAGGTGTGTCCCTTTTCCCTGTTCCCTTGTCAGTTGTTCGTGCTTGTTGACGTGATGAGAACCCTTGCTTGTCATATGGAAAATACCGTGTCTGCTATTTTGACTCTGTCCGTTCTGTCCTGGAGGACTTTATTTACCTGTCGCTATTCCCAGGTATAGTGACTGTATATAGTGTTTGTTATTTTCATTGTGTTTGCATTATTCTTGCGGTTAGCTGATGGAGCCTTGATTGCTCTCCTTTTGTTTTGTCGATACTCTAGTTGTTTTGTATACGCTATTATTATTTACTCGCAACTCAGAGCCTTGCTTGCTCCCCTTTACTTTTGATTCTATATCCTTGTCCTGTTGTGACTGATCATTGCCTATCTCAGTAAAGAGAAACTTATTTTATTACTGTCTCGACCTCCATTCATCTGAGCTGCACCGCACATGGGTCCAACACCATTCTACCTCTAGAACTCTATACCAAAACGTAACAGTAACATCTCTGTAACCTCTCTGTAACCTCTAATGACAACTTAGTATAGCTTGTGACATTTACATGATGATTTAGAATAGCTTGTAACATTTACATGATGATTTAGCATAGCTCAAAGAATTGACATGCTGACTAAAGCACTATTTGGACAGGATTACTATTATGTATTAGAAATCCCCCCACCCGGACGTCTGAGTTTCTGTTGCGCATTCGTGTGGGATAAGAACCTGTGAGAGAAGGTTTTTTCTTCCGAAGGCGCATCGTCCAGTAGGCAACTAATTAATTACTCTGTTTTATTAAAAAAAAATATCAAACTAAAGAAGAAGGGGCAACTTGCATGTGTGCAAATACCTCCATCATCACGGAGAGAGGAGAAGCAGGAGAGGACGCAGGCGCTGAATGTTCGCCGCTTCTCCACCAAAGCTAGCTTAGCTCCAGTCTTTATTTTACTTTTTAATCAGTACTAAAGTTAGTATTTTAGCATGTCTTTGTTACTCTCCGGCAACTTTTCGGCAACTTTTGGCCACTAGCAACAGCAAGCCATTGTGAGACGGAGAGCTGCGACACAAAGACTGTGCTAGTCTGTGCTAGCTGGGCTCAATGCGCTCTTCTTGTTCCGCGGCGGAGGACAGAGGAGAAAGACGCTCCTGCTAGGAGCTGGACGGATGGAAAGTGGAGAGTGATTTTTATGTTTTATTTTTTCGGGGGTTGGTTGATAAACATTTGACATTTTCTGCAGAAGGGAGAAAGTGAGAGATCGCGGACCGTCGGGGATTGTCCAGCCAGACGTTTTGGGGGTCTCGGCTATAACGGATATATTTCTTACGCAAACATTTACTGGGATTTACTACCGACGTGTGCGATGTGGAGAATACAAGTGGTGTTGTGGTTCACTTTCTCTGTGCTGCTGTCCTTGTCTGGAGGGGAGATGAAAGCCGGAGCTGCAGCGAGGTTAGACAGGCTTACACGACCAAAGGCTTCAGTCGGCGACGACCCCCCCTCCCCCCTCCCTCCCCCACCCGGCGACGACCCCCCCTCCCCCACCACCCGGAGACTCTCTACCGAAACCGTGGAACAATGGACAACCCCCCCCATCCCCCAATCCTCACCCCCCTACCTGGTCTACACTCTGAGCAAACGCAATGTTATTATGTCGCCCCCCCCCCTCCCCCCCGCCCAAATCTACTGGTGTTTTTGTACCCCCCCCCCCCACCATGACCACACACTGTACATACTTGTTGTTTTGTCCCCCCGCCCGAACTACCCATTGTACATAATATATGTCTGTCCCCCTGCCCGAACTACCCACTGTACATACTTTGTGTTTTGTCCCCCGCCCCCACCTGTGGTGTATGTCCCCACCTGTCCTACCCGCTGTACATACCTTATGTTTTGTTGTATTGTTCTTCCCATGTTGGATGTATGTTTATCTTGTAGATAGTACTAGTTATTTGTCTGTATTATCTTGTAGATAGTACTAGTTTTTTGTCTGTCTTACATGTAACGATTAATTGAGTATCAAGGACCCCAATTGAAATAAGCCAGTGGCTTTCTTGGGTTTTTATCCTGTTAGTTGACCTTGTATGTAATATGTACTTTCATGTACGGTACCTACTTCTGCAAATCTTCTAATAAAGTTTTCAATCAATCAATAAGCAAAGTCTGTGATTCACTGGAATTTACAAGTATATCCAGCTGCGGACATCACGCGCATCACCCAGACGCTTGATGGACCATATTTGGTTGGAGCGCGTCATCATACCGCGCCTGCATATTTGCATATTGCGCCTGCATATTTGCATATTTGGTTCGGACTACGTCATCGCCTTACTACGGTGGAAACCAAATAAACACATTTCCAGCAATGGATTCTACAGTTAGGCCCATATATATTTGGTCACAGACAGAATGTGTGTTATTTTAGCTGTTTACCAAAACATCTTAATTACAGTCATACACAAGTTAGTCATATAATGAATATGAATGAATGAATGAATCTTTATTTCGAACATGATTTAAAAATAAAAATAATAAATAACAAATAACTAATATGTAGAGTACAGTCCTATCAATTGTTCGAAAAGGAGTAGGAAGAAGCCTGTCCTACCCCTGTTTATACTTAACAATTATGCTTACATTATTTAATCCAATTAATTAATACATATATTTCAGTATCATCCGTTCTAATACTTTTTCATTCTTAATATTGACACAAAATAAATAAATAAACATCATTTTTCTATTCTTAATACTGAAACAACACAAAATAAATAACAAAGTATCCACAATGTAATACAGAAGAAAAAGACACAGAAAACCACACCTTAGTTTCCAGAAGATTAACAACCTTCCCTTTCCTCATTTTGGTATTTAACCAAATTTTTTTTTTAACCTTTTTTTAAATAGAGCAATATTTCTGCTTTCCTTCATATTTTCCTCTAGCCCATTCCATATGGTAACTCCGTAGAATGATATGCACCTGCTCCTGAGATGGGTGCGAGCATAACCCTTGTTAAAGTTGTGGTTACCTCTCAAATGACCTCTCCCCTTATCCCTCTCTATAAATCATTTGTTAATGTTACGTGGGAGTTCTTGAGTCTTTGCTTTATACATTAACTGTGCCAATTTAAATTTGAATAAGTCCATGAGCTTTAAGGCATTTGACATTAGGAACAAGTTATTAGTGTGATCACGATATCCGACCTTATGTACAATCCTCATAGCTTTTTTCTGTAGTGTAATCAATGGGTTTAAAGTTGTCATCTTTTTCCCCCCTCTCCCCCGATGATATTCTCACACTTATCACATCAAAGCGGGCAACCACATGCCCTCTTGACCCCATCCCAGGGTTTCCGTTAACCGGTAATTCCCGGACTTTGTCCGGTATTTTTTTTTGAAGTCCGACAAATTGAAAACTCGTCGGACATAAATGTCCGGTGAAAATAATTCCCTCTAAGCACAATTTGAATACAATTCGCTAAAGTTCACATTCTGATTCCTTCTATTTTAAAAAAGACGAATATATAGGCTATGTATTTATTTTATTATGATATGATTTGACACCGGCATGATGATGACTCCTAATGTGTAGGCTGCCTATGCGAAACAGCGGTTGTTTCCGGTGTGCGCTATAACTCGTGCACAATCGAGTCGAGGCAGAGAGGAGGATAGCGATGTTTCTCTCTGTGATAGTGTGATTATGCAAGCCTTTTCTGAAAGGGATGAGAACCCGATTGTTTCAGCTTCTCCCAGGGAGAAAGTGGTAGAGTTACCATCCTCCCCGAGTCCTACCATACCATCCGCTGACAGCCTATCTCTGCCTGTAACCGGCGAGCGATTGCGTGTCGCTCAAGTAGCTGATCAGTCCTTAAACAAATGTTTTTTACATGCAGCTAGTGAGGAATCTGAAATAGGGGGCAACGTAGTTTATTTCCTTAACGATGGGATATTAATGCGTAAATGGTCTCCTCCTAATGCAAATGGTTGTGAGTGTAATACTGTAAAACAAGTGGTTGTGCCTGTGGGTTATAGACAACAGGTGTTATCTGTAGCACATGAGAGCCAGTGGTCAGGACATTTAGGTATAACTAAAACTTATCAGCTGATATTGAAACATTTCTTTTGGCCCGGACTGAAGGCGGATGTTGCCAAGCACTGCCGCTGTTGCCATACTTGTCAGATGGCGGGTAAGCCTAATCAATCCATTCCACCCGCACCATTGCATCCCATTCCTGCTATAGGGGAGCCATTTGAACGTGTAATAATTGATTGTGTTGGACCTTTGCCTAGGACTAAAAGTGGAAGTCAGTATTTGCTCACTATTATGTGCGCTGCTACTCGTTTTCCCGAAGCTGTTCCGTTGCGTAACATATCAGCCAGCTCAGTGGTGAAAGCTTTAACAACGTTTTTTTCCACATTCGGTCTTCCTCTTGTTATACAATCTGACCAGGGCACTAACTTTCAGTCTAAGCTTTTCAAACAAGCCCTAAGAACGTTAGGGGTACGATGTCACGCCAGAAGCCTACATGCTTGCACTGTTCAATAAAATGTTATACATCTAGACATTGTGGTATTTCTTTATATACGTATCCCAGCCTGCCTATTGTTTCTCAATAAACAGTTATGTTCTCCTCATTGACATACTCCCGAGTCCGATTAAGTATGATTTGACAGGCAGCTAAACGAAATGCCTTCCCAACCAGCGAGACCTGGTTATAGAAATGACATTGTTTTATTGATAAAAAAAAGGGTAAAACTGGAAAGAGAAAATAGAAAACTCACATTAATCCCAAACAATTTAACAAACTTCAGTTAACGTAATGTGGAGTCTGTTCATTGATCGATGCTGTCTGTTCAGTTCCCAGTGAGGCGCCCGTTCAGCGCTGGACATAATGGCATAGCGCGCATGCGAATCATGTTATATTATTATATATTATATAGCTCGCATCTAATCGTATCGGATGAGAAATAGACATTAAATGGCATATATAGGCCGCTACACAACAGTAATCACCGCGACAAACAGCTATATATTATTTATTTTTATTATTTTTTTTTTTTTATATTTTAATATGATGACCGGAATATATCACGTTTGTCCGGTAAATCGAAATCTTCCCGGACACGATGTCCGGCGGCAATTTTTTCTAACGGAAACCCTGCCCCATCCCCTCCCCTCTTCTCCAATCCATTTCCGCCGACATCCTTCCTTACCTTACCACCCTAATCAACTCCTCCCTATCCACTGGATCTGTCCCAGCGGCCTTCAAAATAGCCAGAGTCAAGCCTCTCCTCAAGAAACCTACCCTTGACCCATCATCTGTCCACAATTACAGACCGGTATCCCTTCTCTCTTTCCCTTCCAAAACCCTTGAACGCGCGGCATCTAAACAACTGACTGACTATCTCCGGAAGATGGATCACTTAGACCCCCACCAATCCGGCTTCAAGGCTGGGCATTCCACTGAGACTGCGCTCCTTGCTGTCACGGAAGCCCTCCACTCTGCCCAAGCTTCCTCCCTCTCCTCTGTTCTCATTCTCCTTGACCTGTCTGCTGCCTTCGACACAGTCAATCACCAGATCCTTCTCTCCATCCTCTCAGACCTGGGCATCTCTGGCACCGCACACTCCTGGTTTTCTTCCTACCTGGCGGGCCGCTCCTACCAGGTGACCTGGAGAGAATCGCTATCTTCTCCACGAACCCTCTCCACTGGAGTTCCCCAGGGTTCCGTCCTAGGGCCCCTACTCTTCTCCCTCTACACCAAGTCTCTTGGCTCGCTTAATCTCTTCACATGGGCTCTCCTACCACAGCTACGCAGACGACACTCAACTCTTCCTGTCCTTCCCCCCGTCTGATGTACACGTGGCAACCCGTATCTGGCTGACCACCATCTCAAGCTCAATCTTAACAAGACCGAGCTCCTCTTCATCCCCGGGAAATCCTGCCCTCTCCAAGACTTCTCCATCACAGTGGAGAACTCTACTGTAACCCCCTCCCTGACAGCCAAGAACCTTGGAGTGATCCTGGATAACCGACTATCCTGTGCGGAGAACATTGCAGCAACGGCTCGCTCCTGCAGATTCCTCCTCTACAACATCAGAAGGATACGACCATTCCTTACCAGAGAGGCAGCGCAACTCTTGACCCAGGCACTGGTCATCTCCCGCCTGGATTACTGCAATGTACTCCTGGCTGGGCTCCCCGCTTCAGCCATTAGACCTCTGCAGCTCATCCAGAATGCTGCTGCCCGGCTGGTATTCAACCTCCCCAAATACTCGCATGTCACCCCTCTCCTTCGCACCCTGCACTGGCTCCCGATAGCAGCTCGCATCAGATTCAAGACCCTGGTGCTTGCATACCAGGCAGCTAAAGGGACAGCCCCTGCCTACCTGAAGGAAATGGTAACCCCCCAAACCCCTGCCCGCTCACTCCGTTCCTCCACCTCGGCTGGCCGACTGGCCCCACCTCCTCTACACAGCAGTCGGGCTGCCCGATCACGTCTCTTCACAACACTGGCTCCCCGCTGGTGGAATGAGCTCCCCACGGCTGTCAGAACGGCAGAGTCACTACCCATCTTCCGTCGTAGACTGAAGACCCATCTCTTCAGGTTACATCTTAACTGCTCCTCCTGAGACTTCTTCTGACCCTCACCACTACGTCTCCTAAAGACACCCGCATTCCCCTCTACTGTGTCCCTAAGAACTTCTATTGCCCCCCTTGCACTGTTTCTCAATTTCTCCAGTAATATTAAAAAAATAATAATAATAAAGTTTTAGTAGAAGGCGATAATAGGGAGAAGGTTTTTCCTTCTATCAGTGGCCCCGGGCCCGAGCTAGAGTACTCTTCCTGCAACGAATAGTGGACTGCTGATTCACATGCTTAGTATTCAAATGTATTGATTGTAAGTCGCTTTGGAATAAGGCGTCTGCTAAATGCCAAAAATGTAAATGTAAATGTAAAGTGCTTTTATATTCATTTCCCCATATCTCCACACAGTAACTCAAATAGGGTAAGACAAGACAACAATATAGAGCAGGGGTCGGGAACCTTTTTGACTGGGAGAGCAATAAAAGCCAAATATTTCTAAATGTATTTCATTGAGAGCCATATAGTATTTTTAACATATAATAAATTAAATATGTCTTACTTTTAATGCGATTTCTGGTGCTGCATGGTTTTGCTGATGTCCTTGTAGTCTGGTTCATACGTGGTGAGGTTGAGCTTCATGCAGGCGTTGAGGCTTCCATCAGTTAAACGTGAGCGTAGGTTGGTCTTAATGTTCCTCATATGCGAGAATGACTGCTCACATACATATGTAGAGCCAAACATGGTCAATACGGCAATACTAACATGCTGCATTGTGTGGTATGTCACAGGAAGCTCGTTCCAAGTTTTCAGAATCAGCTGGTCTTCAGGTTGAAGTTTTTTCATTTCTGTCCACTTGTGTTCCCTCGCCAGCTCTGCTCGCTGTCGCGCAAGACTTTCCAACTCTCCATTAAGTGTCTTGAACTTACTCATCCACATGTCTGATGCCTTCAGGTCAGCAACTTCCAGCTCAAAGTCTCCCATAGAGACCCCAGGGATGCATGTCAGGTCGATTTTGTCCACTGCACACTCATGTGGATGAGTGATGAACTTGAAAAGACCAGTGCGCGCACGAAATTCTCCAAAACGTGCTTTGAATGACTGCAGGAGATTGGACGTAAAGCCAGCTAGCTGCTGGAGATCCAGATGTTGAGTGGAGTCACTTGCTAAGCATGCATCTCTAAATTGTTGCAGTGTTACAAAGTGCAGAAGACGACCTGTTTCAATGTCCCTGAGAAAGACTTCCAGCTTGCTTTCAAATGCAAACACTGCTTGTTGAAGGGATGAGATTGTATTTCCAATACCTTGCATTTTCACATTGAGCTGGTTCAGATGGCCTGTTATGTCCACGAGATAGTGAAACTGCAGGAGCCAGTCAGTGTTGTCTAGCTCAGGATGCTTGACGCCTTTCATTTGAAGAAAAGTCCGGATTTCACTCAGGCAAGCTGCAAAACGGCTGAGCACCTTTCCCCTTGACAACCAACGCACGTTGCTGTGTAAAAGCAGACTGGGATAATGATTCCCAACTTCTTCTAACAGAGCTTTAAACTGGCGATCATTTAAAGCTCGGGCAACAATGAAGTTGACCACTCGAATGACCAGTGACATCACCTCACCTAGCTCCTGGCCACACGTCTGAGCGCAAAGCGCCTCCTGGTGCAGGATGCAATGAAAACTTAGGATGGCTCTCTTTTCATGTTCACGGAGAAGCGCTACAAATCCTTTGTTCTTCCCCAACATACAGGGTGCACCATCAGTACAGACAGAAATAAGTTTATCCATCGGCATTTTTTTTTCTTTAGCAAACTCCATGAAAGACGTGAATAAATCCTCTCCTCTGGTTGTCCCTTTCATTGGCAAAACAGCCAAGCTTTCCTCACGCAGTGTGTCACCTGCAGCATACCTGGCAAATATACTGAACTGAGATAGATGGCTAACATCTGTTGACTCATCTAACGCGAGAGAAAAGTATGTCCCGGCGTTTATGTCCTTAATTTGTGTTTCCTCAACTTGATTTGCCATCATGATGCTACGATCGTGAACAGTTCTTGCTGACAGAGGCATGTCTTTTATTCGTTTGATTATCTTGTCTTTATTTGGGAAGTCATCAAACAGTTCATTGGCCACATCAAGCATGAATGTTTTGGCATACTCGCCATCTGTGAATGGCTTTCCATTCCTGACTATTGCCAAAGCACCCGCAAAGCTAGCGGAATTCCCGTCACCTTGCTTGGTCCACCCACGCAGTTGCTGTTGACTCGTCTGCACTCTCCGCTGTAGCTCCTCGCATGCCTTTTTCCTGCTGTCCCCCGCTGGATATTTCGATGCAAATGAAGCATGATGCGTATCGAAGTGCCGCTTTATATTTGACCGTTTCATCGATGCAATTGCATATTAGACATACCGCAGATCCTGCAATCTCCACAAATGCAAATTCCTCTGTCCACGCAGCCTGGAATGCACGGTAATCATCGTCTTTTTTTCTTTTTGCCATCTTTCTCGTTACAAGGGTTGAAGCGTATAAGCTAGTTCACTATCTGATCAAATTGTTTTTTATTTATTCACCTTTACAACGACCTCTGACACTCTCGCGAGACATTGGTTCCCGACCCGACCCACGGGTCATGGGTCCCGTGAAGAGTCCTGTGAAATGTAACTTCAAAACTAATTTCTGTTTACTTTAAAATGACACAGTATTATTACGCAATATCACAAGTATTTTAAAATGAGTTCCAAACTGATTTTTTTTTTCAAACTTTTTATTTTTTATTTTTTATTTTTACTTTTCAACCCAATTGTCTGGGAGCCATATGCCGTCACCGGAAGAGCCATAGGTTCCCGACCGCTGATAGAGTATACAACATCCTCTGCTCCAGAATATGTTTTGCCCTGCACAATACTGCAATACTCCTTGATACTTTGGATCTAACGTATCTTATATGAGATTTCCAACAGAATTTACTGGGCTTAAAGTGCAGACTCTCAGCTTTAGGTTAAGGGTATTCACATCCAAATTGAAGGAAGGGTTTATGAATTATAGCTCTTTTATATATAATAACCAAAAGTAATTAGACAATTGACTCAAAAGCTGTTTCATGGGCCAGTGTGGGCTATTTATTCCTTCATTATTTCTTTATCAATTAAGCAGGTAAAAGGTCTGAGTTGATTCCAAGTGTGGCATTTGCATTTGGAGGCTGTTGCTGTATACGCACAACATGCAGTCAACAGAGCTCTCAATGCAAGTGAAACAGGCCATCCTTAGGCTGTAAAAACAAAACAAAAATCCATCAGAGAGATAGTGGGAACATTAATAGTGGCCAAATTAACTGTTTGGTACATTCTGAGAAAAAAAGAATGCACCGGTGAGCTCGGCACCACAAAAAGGTCTGGACGTCCATGGAAGACAAGAGTGGTGGATGATCACAGGATCCTTTACATGGTAAAGAAAAACCCCATCAAAACATCCAGCCAAGTGAAGAACAGTCTCCAGGAGGTAGGCATATCATTATCCATGTGTACCATAAAAGAAAGACTTCACACAAGCAAATACAGAGGGTTCACCACAAGGTGCAAGCCATTCATAAGCCTCAAGAATAGAAAGGCCAGATTAGACTTTGACAAAAAACATCTAAAAAAGCCAGCCCTGTTCTGGAACAGCATTCTTTGGACCGATGGAACTAAGATCAACCTGTACCAGAATGATGGGAAGAAAAAAGTATGGCTTGGAACGGCTCATGATCCGACGCATACCACATCATCTGTGAAAAAACGTGGAGGCAGTGTGATGACATGGACATGCATGGCTTCCAATGGCACTGGGTCACTAGTGTTTATTGATGATGTGAAGACAGAAGCAGACAGATGAATTCTGAAGTGTTTAGGGATATTCTGTCTGCTCAGATTCAGACAAATTCAGCAAAGTTGATTGGATGGTGCTTCACAATACAGATGGACAATGACCCAAAATATAGTGTGTAAGCAACCCAGGACTTTTTTAAGGCAAAGAAGTAGAATATTCTGCAATGGCCACAGTCAATCACCTGATCTCAACCCAATCAAGCATGCATTTCACTTGCTGAAGACAAAACTAAAGGCAGAAAGACCCACGAACAAACAACAACTGAAGACTGCTGCAGTAAAGGCCTGACAAAGCATCACAAAGGAGGAAACCCAGCATTTGGTGATGTCCATGTGTTCCAGACTTCAGGCAGTCATTGCCTGCAAAGGATTCTCGACAAAGTATTACAAATGAACATTTTACTTACAGTACAGGCCAAAAGTTTGGACACACCTTCTCATTCAATGTGTTTCCTTTATTTTCATGACTATTTACATTGTAGATTCTCACTGAAGGCATCAAAACTATGAATGAACACATGTGGAATGATGTACTTAACAAAAAAGTGTGAAATAACTCTAAATATGTCTTATATTTTAGATTCCTCAAAGTAGCCACCCTTTGCTTTTTTGTTGTTAATAAAATATATATTTTTTGTTGTTAATAAAATATATAATAATAATATTAAATATATATATAATAACATATTATTATTAACACATATTATATTAAATATTATTATTATATATTTTATTAACAACAAAAAAGCAAAGGGTGGCTACTTTGAGGAATCTAAAATATAAGACATATTTTTCAGAGTTATTTCACACTTTATTGTTAAATACATAATTCCTATGTGTTCATTCATAGTTTTGATGCCTTCAGTGAGAATCTACAATGTACCAAATAGTCATGAAAATAAAGGAAACGCATTGAATGAGAAGGTGTGTCCAAACTTTTGGCCTGTACTGTATGATTGTTAATTTGTCCAATTACTTTTGAGCTCCTGAAAATAGGGGACTGTGTATAAAAATGGTTGCAATTCCTAAATGTTTCATACAATATTTTTGTTCAACCCCTTGAATTAAAGCTGAAAGTATGCACTTCAATTACATCTTGATTGTTTCATTTCAAATCCTTTGTGGTGGCATACAGAGCCCAAATTACGGAAATTGTGTCACTGTCCAAATACTTCCAGACCTAACTGTATATAAATAAAATAATGTCAATGACCCCAGGTGTGGGACTTTATTAGGTCAAACAGGTTTGAGGGGTCAGGCAAAGGACTTGGTGGAGCCAGGCAAGGGTCAGGCGATCATCGTTGTAATCCATGGAGCAGGGCAGGAACCGTGGTGCAAGGTGCTGGGCTGGAGGTGTCCATGGTGCTGAGTGCCCACTGATGAGCTAAATAAAACATTCTATTTCTGATGAGTCAACAGCACTAGGGCTCCTTCACAAAACCCTTACTGGAATCTTCATACACTCTGTGAATTAGTCTTTACTTTCTGATGAGTCAACAGCACTAACCCCATCCAGTGCGACATGTAGATAGCATATATTTAGAATATGTAAAATGCAAACACCAGAAATGCAAGAAAGTTTGAGGTATACCAAATGGAATTAATAACAAGTGTTACGACCCTTCTGTCTAGAGTAAAATAAGGGCCTAGGGTAGAGTGCACAATGTACAGGTGTGTTGCAACACAAATGCCCAAAAAAGTGTACAAGGGATCAAATCAATTCAAGTTTTATTTGTATAGCGCATTTCTTACAAGATGCGACTCAATGCGCTTCACGTAATGACATATGTTCAGTGTCCAGTGTAGTGTAGTGTTCAGTGTTGTGTCCAACCCCCAGTGGTCAGACACGGACAGCTCCGTTGGTGGCCAGTCGTCCCTCTGCTCGGGACCACAGCTCGGCACCTGCAAAAAGTCAGCTCTCAAAAACAAGAAAAAAAGCAATAAAAATAGGGGAAATATTACTTAGAATAAGCAAAATTATCTGCCAACAGAACAGGAAAATTTCACTTGCCAAGATTGTCTTAAAACAAGTAAGAGATATCTTAAAACTGGTGCAGTCAGACAGAAAACAAGCTTATAATATAATATAATTATAATTATAATAATATTATTGCCTTGATGTAAGATATTTAATCTTACTTAGATTTACTTTTTGCATTGTGGCGTGTATCAGGTGTTCTCTCGTTCCAACGTCGCAGGTCCCTCTGGTACTCGGCAGGTTTTCGTCTGGTGGTCGTCTAGTTGTCGCTGTCTGTCTCGTTGTCGCTCTCTGTCTCGTTGTACTCCCTCGTCGTAACCCTCGTTCCCAAACCACTCTCCCCTCCTACTGTTTGCTGGTGCCTTAAATAGAGAGCAAAGGGGAACAGTGTCACTCCCAGTCCCCAATCACTGCTAACCAGCAGCGTGTGTATAGTTGAGGAGTAGGAACAACAGAAATGGTGCGCTTCTACCGCCAGGAGGGAAACAGAACACAAATAAAAAGGTTCTGTGTGAAGAGACAGCAACAAACAATGACAGGTTCTTTTCTTTGTTACCCCGTGACATCATTGCTGTTTGCACTTTATCGCAAGTGCTCTTTCAACATTGTCTCTATGGTCTGTTAGAGTAAATTATTCAATAATGGCAGCCTGTTTCGTTTCAAGATGTATCAGAAAAGATATTTAATAATCTTCTGCAGAAGGAGGAAGTTTACAAGCACGTCAGACAGGTCTTAACAGTGAAAGTTCCTCGTAAAAGTAAAGATCATTCATTTCATCTGAGTATTTATACAAACAGGTACCTTCCGGTAAGGGGTCCGCCCTCAGGTGAGGTTTAGACCAATGGGTGTGGACCTGTACATTTGATGAAGATGATTATGATGAAGGCTAGGGGGGAAGCGGCCCCCACTTTCTCCCAGACAGACAAAAGGTGAAAACGGAACACAATGGCCACAACTGGTTCAGTCTGGTCTTAGAGCACTGGGTCTGGGGCAACACAAAGGTCCGAAACTGCTCTAGATGGTAGGGCAATCAGGTCTTTGTAATCATGTAAATGTGTCT
The DNA here is from genome assembly GCF_963989245.1 of Nansenia antarctica. Taxonomy (NCBI): domain Eukaryota; kingdom Metazoa; phylum Chordata; class Actinopteri; order Argentiniformes; family Microstomatidae; genus Nansenia; species Nansenia antarctica. Next base: position 36,659,678 of record NC_137678.1, on the reverse strand, counting down.
ATTGTCTTAGCCCATGTCAAGCCTCAAGTAGAGAAACTGGTTCTACTGTGTGACAACAGGAAATCATCTTCTACAGTCTGCTGCAGACATTCAACCCAAGATGATGTTTTTGATTCTTAAATGTAGCTTATTACATATAATAATTTTCTCTCACAGGTCTTTCAGCTTCCTTTTCTGTTCTTTGCTCAAATTTTCGACCATATAATGGGTGAGACAGCTGCTTCTCACTGTTGAGACAAAATGTTATAAAGAAGTGATTCAAGATGTTGCAGTAAGCCTTTGTCCTGAGTGATGAAATCCACTAACAAGTCATTGGTCACTCTTCGTTGGTGTTGGGCTTGTTGAGCCCTTTCCTAAAATGTAATAATACAGTGCTTAACCATGTTACAATGAAAAGGTGCAGTTAAGTACTGAATGAGTCACTTTCTTTCCTTGATCATTTGCACTTCCTTACTTACCTCAAGTGTCTTGATAGAAAGTGTGGTTTCACTATTCAGGCTTCTGACATCTTTGTCCATGGTGACATCACTTTCCTAAATGGATACACACATAAGCATGACTATGTGTACAGCTGTGAATGGTGGATAGTATGTTTGTATGCAATAAACTTCATTCACACTAACCAATTCTTTAGGAGGAAAGCTGTAAGGCCTCTTGAAGTACGCGTGGTCCTCGTCAGTGTCCAGTGGCATCTGTACAGAGTCCACCATTATTGCCAGTATGTTTTACATGAAAGGGTTAACTACTTCAAAAAGAGATCCAGGCTGGATTCAGAATGACACAGTACCACTAAACATATTGCATGTGCCATAAAGTTGCATGGAGTATGTGTTTTAGGAGCAGTAGCCCATTCAGAAACAGGCACACGGTCATAGATACTTAGTGAGAGATGCACTGACCATGGTGTTGCTTGCATGCCTCCTTTTAAGACTTGAATTGGTCCTGAATACAGGTGGGACATTGTCGTGAAGGGTCGCTCTGCCTTCCTCACTAAAGTGAGCAAACTTCCTTCCAAATCTGAAATTAACACACATTCTCTTCACCGGAAGGTTGACAACGCTGCGTTTTTTAGCCCTGCCGGCTGTACATCATTATCTTTGTTTTGTCACTATTTGCACTTCTGGTTATATGCATAACTGCATTTTGTTGTTGGTACTTGTACTCAGCAATGACAATAAAGTTGAATCTAATCTCATATCTGATAACGCTAAACCACATAGGATTACCCAATTAGCCAAGCCAGATGAAAAAAACTATGTGCGAAACAGCCAAATGCGTAACACATGCAACAACCTAAATAATAAATACATATATGAAAACTATAACATGTTCATTAATAATATTTCGAAATTCTCACCTGAGCTGCATTTGTAATTGTATTTGTAATTCTTCTTCTTCTTATCAATTGCGTGTTCAAATTATTGTTCATTAAATGTCCTTTAAAATCTCGCCGTGCTTTTAAGATCCTTCAAAATCTCGCGGTTTCTCGCGGTTACTTCTGTGATGACGCGCTCCAACCTATGGTCCATCAAGCGTCCGGGTGATGCGCGTGATGTCCGCAGCTGGACCCTTCTCGGAATTTACCTATAGTATCCATCTGCGCGCATCAAATCCATCACCCGGAAATGTGATTTCCGGGTTTTGGACCACGTCATCGTAAGCGCGTCGGTAAAAGAAACCGCGAGAAACCGCGAGATTTTGAAGGATCTTAAATGGATTTTTAAAACACGGCGACATTGTATAGGACATTTAACGAACAATAATTTGAACACGCAATTGAGAAGAAGAAGAAGAAGAAGAAGAAGAATAATAATAATAATAATAATAATAATAATAATAATAATAATAATAATAATAATAATTACAAATACAATGGCAAATGCAGCTCAGGTGAGAATTTCGAAATATTATTAATGAACATGTTATAGTTTTCAGATGTGTATTTATTATTTAGGTTGTTGCATGTGTTACGCGGCTGTTTCGCACGTAGTTTTGTTCATCTGGCTTGGCTAATTGGGTAATCCTATGTGGTTTAGCGTTATCAGAGATATTAGAGAGATATTAGATTAGATTCAACTTTATTGTCATTGCTGAGTACAAGTACCAACAACAAAATGCAGTTATGCATATAAGATGTACAGCTGGCAGGGCTAAAAAACGCTGCGTTGTCTTCAACCACTTAATGTAATTTAAAAGTTCACAATAGCTACATTCTCAGATGTCTACCGATTACTTATCCCCCTATTTTTATTGCTTGTTTTCTTGTTTTTGAGAGCTGATTCTTGATTCTTGTTTTTGAGAGCTTAATTCAAGGGGTTGAACAAAAATATTGTATGAAACATTTAGGAATTGCAACTATTTTTATACACAGTCTCCTATTTTCAGGAGCTCAAAAGTAATTGGACAAATTAACAATCATACAGTAAGTAAAATGTTCATTTTTAATACTTAGTCGAGAATCCTTTGCAGGCAATGACTGCCTGAAGTCTGGAACACATGGACATCACCAAATGCTGGGTTTCCTCCTTTGTGATGCTTTGTCAGGCCTTTACTGCAGCAGTCTTCAGTTGTTTGTTCGTGGGTCTTTCTGCCTTTAGTTTTGTCTTCAGCAAGTGAAATGCATGCTTGATTGGGTTGAGATCAGGTGATTGACTCTGGCCATTGCAGAATATTCCACTTCTTTGCCTTAAAAAAGTCCCGGGTTGCTTACACACTATATTTTGGGTCATTGTCCATCTGTATTGTGAAGCACCATCCAATCAACTTTGCTGAATTTGTCTGAATCTGAGCAGACAGAATATCCCTAAACACTTCAGAATTCATCTGTCTGCTTCTGTCTTCACATAATCAATAAACACTAGTGACCCAGTGCCATTGGAAGCCATGCATGTCCATGTCATCACACTCACCAGTGCATTCTTTTTTTCTCAGAATGTACCAAACAGTTAATTTGGCCAGTATTAATGTTCCTACTATCTCTCTGATGGATTTTTGTTTTGTTTTTACAGCCTAAGGATGGCCTGTTTCAGTTGCATTGAGAGCTCTGTTGACTGCATGTTGTGCGTATACAGCAACAGCCTCCAAATGCAAATGCCACACTTGGAATCAACTCAGACCTTTTATCTGCTTAATTGATAAAGAAATAATGAAGGAATAAATAGCCCACACTGGCCCATGAAACAGCTTTTGAGTCAATTGTCTAATTACTTTTGGTTATTATACATAAGAGCTATAATTCATAAACCCTTCCTTCAATTTGGATGTGAATACCCTTAACCTAAAGCTGAGAGTCTGCACTTTAAGCCCAGTAAATTATGTTGGAAATCTCATATAAGATACGTTAGATCCAAAGTATCAAGGAGTATTGCAGTATTGTGCAGGGCAAAACATATTCTGGAACAGAGGATGTTGTATACTCTATATTGTTGTCTTGTCTTACCCTATTTGAGTTACTGTGTGGAGATATGGGGAAATGAATATAAAAGCACTTTAAACCCATTGATTACACTACAGAAAAAAGCTATGAGGATTGTACATGAGGTCGGATATCGTGATCACACTAATAACTTGTTCCTAATGTCAAATATATGAAGAAAATATGAAGGAAAGCAGAAATATTGCTCTATTGCTCTATTTAAAAAAAGGTTTAAATTATTTTTAATGAAAAATTATTAGAACGGATGATACTGAAATATATGTATTAATTAATTGGATTATATAATGTAAGCATAATTGTTAAGTATAAACAGGGGTAGGACAGGCTTCTTCCTACTCCTTTTCGAACAATTGATAGGACTGTACTCTACATATTAGTTTTTTCCGTAGTTTTCACCGTAGTAAGGCCGTAGTAAGGCGATTCATGGTTTACTCCTAGTGTATCCATCTGCGCGCGCATCAAATCCATCACCCGGAAATGTGATGTACCATACGTCATCATACCGCGCCTGCATATTTGCATATCACATTTCCGGGTGATGGATTTGTTGCGCGCAGATGGACCCTACTCGAATTTACGGACATTCCCCAGGATATGATGTCATGGCTCTTTGTAACATCCGCTTCATGAACAACAAGCGCAACAGACATTGGTTAGTTCTCGAACACGCAGCTAAAAAAGGGCCGGAGTTAACAAACTCACCCCAAATTACCGACTTGGCGATTCGCGCTGGACTACCTGAATCAGTGAAATAGGGAATATTCGGTGGAATTGCTCATGGCGATCAAAATTCGTTAATTATTCAGTTTATTCAATTTGAATCTTAACATACTCTGTCAAACCACCAAGAATATAAGACGTAGTTAGTCAATTTCAACATATTACGCCGTTAGACATCATGTTGACGACAAAAACGAAGAATCGAAAGAGTGGCGAGAAGGAGGCCACGAAATCCGCAGATTCACCTAAGGTTGAGTCGGCCAATGAGTACACCACCGACCTATGGTAATGGCAGCTATCCAGAAATCCGAGACCTCAGTAATTAAGAGAATTGATGAGTGTTGCTTCCCTGTCCAGAACACTGAACGAGAAAATTTACTCTGTCGCCGCTGACCTATGAGGGCATATTCAGGCCGTACAAGATTAAATTGTCGACAGCCATTGGAAAAAAAAATCTATCTTGCTTTGAAATGTGATGAAATGTGTCATGTTTAACTTTGTACCATTTAGAGGTTAGGTTTGCTTCTTTCCACTTAGATATTAATTGTAAAAGGCATTTTGACTAGGAGTGCACCCCAAATGTTTGCACCCCACTGAAAAGTCATGAAAGGAGGGTCCTGAAATTGTATGCAAAGATAAAACAAAATGTTTAACTCACTCACAAATGACTCTGTGGTTCTTCTAGTGTGAAATGACTCATACCAAGCCACATTACGGTGCGTCGAGCGGGAATGAGGCACATGGTATCAAACACATGCATCACAATGAGCCCAGCCTCCAATTTCTACCTCCACCAGCCTCCGTTCGCCGTTCTCCGTTGGCCTTCTCTGCCCTCCAGCTAGGAGCACGGAGGGTCTCATGCTTCTGTAAACAGCAGCAGATGTTTCACATGAATTATGTTGAAGTAAATCCCCCTAGAGATGGAGGAAAGGGAGAGAAGGAGAGAGAGAGAGATGGAGATGGAGATGGAGATGGAGGGAGAGATGGAGAGAGAGAAGGAGAGGGAGGGAGAGAGAGAGAGATGGAGAGGGAGAGAGGCTGGACCCTGAATGATGTATCAGAATCAGATGTACGGATACACAGAGTAAAATTATTGGGTTCAGGTTCATTAGACATTGCAGTAGAATACACAGTAGAATACATATATCAATAATAAAAAATAAGCAGTATATACAACAACAATCAGCAATCAACAAGAGTAAAGTAGTAGCAACAGAGTGCAAATAATAGAATACAGCAAAATGCAAATCAGCATATCGACATCATTAATGTAATAAAAAATGTAATAATGTGTTGTTTCTATGCATGGAAACAAGTGCTCTCTCTGTCTCTCTCTCTCTCTCTCTCTCTCTCTCTCTCTCTCTCTCTCTCTCTCTCTCTCTCTCTCTCGCACACACACACACACACACACACACACACACACACACACACACACACACACACACACACACTGACTGTCTATCACAGTGAGCAGAGACTCGGATGGCCAGCCTGCAGGAGTGTGTGTGAGCATGGCAGTACTACCATGCTAGCCTCAGCTAATAGCAGTGGCAGTGGCTGTGCTACCATGCTAGCCTCAGCTAATAGCAGTGGCAGTGGAAGCGCTACCATGCTAGCCTTAGTGGCAGTGTTGAGTAATGTCAGTGACCTCGTCTCCCTGATCAGCTCTGCTTTTTATGGTTGGATGCATAGTTTCATATTCAAATTCACTGATGGCTTCTTTATCAGATCACTCACACACTCACGCACGCACACACACACACAGTGAAACACACACACACACACGCACACACACACACACACACACACACATACGCACACACACACACACACACACACACACACACACACACATACGCACACACACACACACACACACACACACACACACACACAGACACACACGCACATACACACACACACACACATACACTCACACACACACAGTAAAACAAACAGTGAGAACACACACACTATAACACTGCACACAGACACAGACACACACACACACACATACACACAGTGAAAAGAACAGTGAGAACACACATGCACTAACACTGCACACAGACACAGAGACACACACACACGCACACACACACACACACACACAAACAGAAAAACAAAAACACACACACACAGTGAAATAAAACAAACACCCACACACACGCACACACACACACACACACACACACACACAGTGAAACACACACACACAGGTTGCTGTGGGGAGTATAGGTGTGTGTAGTGAGATGAGGTGGGCCGTGTGCAGGGCAGATGGCTCCCCGGAGCTGTGAAGGCAGTTCAGACCAGATCTCAATTAGCTGCTCTGCTGACTCCTTCATCTGCCATTATCAGCCCTATTATACATGAGAATAGAACAGCGGGACAGAGAGAGAGGGGGGGGGGAGAGAGGGTGAGGGGGAGAGAGAGGATGAGGGGTGAGAGGGAGGAGAGAGAGGGGAGGCGGGAGGGGTAGGGGTTTCGTATATTCTGGTATCTGTTGCTGCTAAAAAATGAGGAAGAGTTCTTGAGCAGATTTAAGACTATTTATTCAAAAAAGCAGTTTACACAGCATGGTCTTCTCTGGTCTGCAGCAGGTCATCTGGGTGGTCGCAGGAAGTAAAAAAGAGACAGAGAGTGGTTTTCCAAAGGATTTTATCCCTTGTGTTATGCAAATCCCTTCATCCCTGAGCCAACCAAACCAGAGATATGGTCTCTAGCCAATGATGGCCCCTTCAATGTGTCTGTGTCTCCAATCTCCCCCAAGGAACCTCGCGGACCTTTCTGTGTAGTGGTCTGCGTGTGTGTGTCTCCAGGCTATCCCAAGGACCCTTTAGGCTCCTTCTGTGTTAACATCTGTTAATGATCAGTGTGTGTGTGTGTGTGTGTGTGTGTGTGTGTGTGTGGTTGCTCACAATGGTCCCAACCCCTATGGGCGCTTTGCTGGCTGCCATAAAACCACCCCCCTTGGGCCCTAATGCAATTCATGGTAAAATACACCACATATTCCCCCCTCGGAACACCCAGAGGGTGTTTCGAAACTAAACGACCACATAAAACAAAACAAAAACACAAACCCCACATACTGCAGCTAAGAAATAAAAAATAAAATAAAAAATAACAACAACAGACAGAAAAACTACATCAACACATAACACAAGAAGCACAATAACACAGACCAACCCAGGACCAGTACTAGGAACCAAAGATAACATATACAAAAAATAGAAAACAACCAATAATAAAAAGAATCTTGAAAATAACAATCACAATTAAACTAAACACAGTTCATCATGCACAAATCAATACAGAAACTTCCAACGACCGATGTTTTCTTCGTCCTTGAAGCGTCAGGGTCAGAGGTTACTAGCACGTGACCCCAGTTGGAGAACAGCCTTTACCGCTGTCTCAGATTGATAACACTTTCATAGTCAGGAGCTTCCATTTTCGTTGCGCCAGGAACAGAACCTCTCTCCTAGCTTCGCGTAACCATTACATCACTCCACAACCGACATCAATCACATGATATAGAAAGAAACAAACAGTAACCGAAGCAAACAATCACAAAACATCACTTAATAAACAAATCATCAAAAGAGGAAACAAAATCAGAAAGCAAAACAGAATCCAGCTTTCGCTCATCAGCTATGTCGGTCAACATTAAAGCATTAACAGGAACATCAGAAATACACTTTCCACAACATTTGATTAAAATACCAAGTAACATAATACAGATGATAATGACAACAAAAATAATAGCGACGGACCTGATCATATTACCAATACCTGAAAAAGCTGAATCAAAGAAATCTAATGTATTCCAACCGTGTTCTTTATGTAAATCCTCTACACCCTTCTTGTTAGATTCATGAAAATCATACAGAGCTTTACCAGAATCCGAAATATAACTGCAGCATTCACCGCCTATCAATGCACAAGTACCACCCTGACTGGCCAAAATAATGTCCAAAGCCATTCTATTTTGGAGAGCAACATTCTTAGTTTCAGTCAATTCAGTAGCCAGGGCAGATATTACAGTATCCGAAGCATTAATGTGTTTTTCAAGAACGGATGATAGGGCACTTAATTCAGTCTGAGAGTTGTAGACACCATAACTTGGGAATATTAGGCCAAAAAACTTCTGAGCAGTAGATAACTCCCTACGACTACGATGGGTTGCTTGTTTGTGAAGTACAGACATCTCCTCCCGAGTAACTTTCCTAATCAAAGGTATCAGATGAGCCAAATAACAAATACCCTCACTCAAAGCAGGAAGCTTAGAGAATGCATCATTATTACACACAAGAAACACACCCTCCGGGAGTTGAAGCTCCTTACCAGGATACGAGAAAACATAACTAGGGCCTATACAAGACGCGTCCCCTAGCTGACGAATCGCGCTGCCCTTGAGCAGAGATTGAATGTCAATACAGGTTGTAACATTCACGAGAGGCATGACTTTAAGCTGCGTGGTGCCTTTCTGCCGTCTGGTAGTATTGGTATCATGTAATTTCATTTGAGGCACCTTAGCACAATCAACAACTTTACATTTCAATCCAGAAATAACAACTGAACCTCTCCACCGTGTAGAAGTCACAATCCCAGAACATGACAGATGAGGACTCAATGCAGTACCATTCAATTGAACGAACATAGCTTGGATAATATATATCCTCTTCGGACCTGTTGGTTGTGACAAATGTGTAAGCCTATCAATAATAACCTTCCCCAAACCGCTAGGCCTATGGTGTTCGTTAACTGCTGCTGTCAGACGTTCCAACACACCAACATCGACACCTGCATAGGAAGAATTTAAAGGAACCAGAATCGTGCTGGGCTGACAAGAAGAGCTCTGGTCCCTGCCCTGTAAAACAAATTGGGCTAAACCCTGCCAATTATAATGAAACCATTCTGCTTTAGTTAACGGTATGGGGAAAAACATAGGAGCAGACGTACTTACAGGGACCTGTTGACAAATCCAGCAATCAGAATAATTCATTTTTGAAGCAAAATCTTTCATGATACTAGTGGCAGAATTAGGGTGGGACCGTGTCCCCAGTTGATTAGAATCATACAACAAATTATCTTCAGTAGCGACTACAAGCGCCTTCGTAGAAGCATTCACAGCAACTTTTTTAACCTTTTCTGGTAACTCAACTTGAACATATTCATGCTCAAATTTCTCACAGTCCAACCAAAAGTGTGGAAAGTCAGGAGTGGACCTACAAACTTTGTCCTTGAAATTGTTGGATTTATTAGACACCTGTTCACCGATATTACGTCTAACACACCAATACAGGTTCAACACCTTGTCAACATTAGTTAATGTCACACGAGTTTCTGGCGTGTGATGCTTAAGTGTAACATATTTAGCATCCAGTAAATACCACTCGTCCGCTTCGGCGGTATAGATCAAACAATTATCAACAGTACAACGTGAATGTGGGCAAACAAAAGATCTACCTGATGTGATCATTCTTCTCTGACGTCCAGGCATAACAGTGTGTGAGTGAAGTGTAACATTGTCCAAATAAGTCAATGGGGTAGGAACACTAAGGGGTATACTAGTCTCTGAAACGGCATGGCTTGAGTTTTCTCCTAATTGGCCTTGGTGTATCAAGGGGTCTGTCTGGTTGGGGTGTATCACTGACAGGTCTGTGTCTCTCAATGGTACCTTGGTCCGGGCAGCCGCCCGGGTTGCTGACATCTCCGTCTGGAGCATTGTCTGGGTCGGAAGGGGTGACAACAGGGGCAACACCAGGCTTGGTAGAATCCCCAAGAGGGGTGTCGCAGTCACTGGATCCTTCACGATCTCCATTGGCCCACTCATCTCTGGGCTGGACAGGGTCTGGGACGAGGCCCCCGGCATCATCTGCATCATGACGCAGATACTCACCAACATCCTCGTCAGCCCGGATGTCCAAGCTGTGGACATCCTCGTCCCCAGGGGTTTCCTCACCATCCTGCTGAGGTTCTCCCTCATCTTCCTCATTGGGTGCCTTGATGCAGTGATGAACGTGATACCAAGTGGGGGACCCCTTGATTTGAATGGCAGTCCCAGTGCACCAAACGACCTCGTACGGTCCTTCCCGTCGAGCCTCATGCCACTTCCGTCGGTATACCTTCACGTATACTTTGTCACCCGGTTGCAACGCGTCCTTCCTCTCCTGTGCGTTCACCTCCTCTTCACGTTCCTGTTCGTGGAGCACATAAGAAGAGATACTCTTTTGCCGGTTAGTCATGTACTGTACATAGGCTTCCATGTCACTCTCCAGGAGAGCCAAACTTGGCCCTTTCCCACTGGTTCGTGCACAGGGAGCTGTCATTACTCTCCCCATAGCCAGTTCATGGTAGGGGTGTAACGGATCACCTAACTCACGGATCTGATCGTGTCACGGATTTTGAGTCACGGATCGGATCATTTTTCGGATCAACACAAAACATATATTTTTTTTAATAAAAACAACATTTTCCTTGAATTCTGTAAAAACACCACTTTTAATGTGTGAAACAAAAAAACAACATTCAAGATGTCAAAACTGATATATATATCACATATATATATATATAACATCTATATATAACAACATATATATGCCTACACACCGTAACTTTCTTATCGACCTCCCTCCTTCCATCATTATTATAAGTAACAGGGAAGCCAAAGTGCTCCCATACATGTGATTTACATGACGAGGGAGGCCTTTCCAGTTCGCCAACGTAGCACTCGCCATGATACTTGTTGCTGTGGATTCCCAGCTTCACGTGGAGTGAGTACGTAACAGAGTACTTTTTTTGTGTGTTTACACAATCACCCAGGCTGCTTAGCGGGTGATATGACGTGATATAAGTGGGACAGAGATGAGTGAATGAATGTTGTTGTCAACTCAGTATGCATGCAGAGAGTGAGAATAAAGCGCACATGATTGTTTTTCTACCGGTTACATTTGAATGAATGAATGGTCTTTATTGTCATTGCTACAGTACAGGTACCAAACAACGACATTTAGGAGGGGTGGCTCCCCTGGTGTTAGGAAAAAAAAGAAAAAAAAAAAAAAGAAGAAAAAAAACGATTTTGCTATTGATCCGCGGTACACATGCGTTCCGAACCGTGGAGGGCGATCCGAACGGATCACGGATTATCCGTGATCCGTTACACCCCTAGTTCATGGGGAGTCAAGTGCAGCCCTCGAATCTCACTGGAACGACAGGCCATCAATGCAAGAGGGAGTCCTTCCACCCAATTAAGACCTGTATGCTGACAGACCTTAGAAAGACGGTTCTTAAGGACCCCGTTCATCCTCTCTACCATCCCCTGGCTAGCACGTGCCACCCCAGAAATCTGATTGGCCACCCCCCTGATTGATTGGCACACAGCTGACATGATGTATATAATTTGATGTAAAGAACTCTCAAAAAACAAATACGAAATATTGTTTTAAGTACAATAAAGCTTTATTTCTTTTAAGAACGTGTGGAGTGCATCTCCAGCAGTGCGATATCTGTAAACATACTATCTGTAGACTCTCCGCTCAGGGTTGCCAGATGGGATTGACAATTTCGAGCCTAACCAGTCTAAAAACAGCTAAATCCACAAAAAACCAGCCCATCTGGCAACCCTGTCTCCGCTGCTTCAAACTCTTCCACTTGTTGCGCAAAATGGGCCAGAGTTTGTCAAATCCAATGTTGGGCATCTCGTTTCTCAAGTCCTGGTATAGACCAAAATATACAGGTAAGCCAAAGGCAAGTGGATCTGATGAAGGTAAAGCAATCTTTCTCACTTGATCTTCACCAGAGAAGAACCACGGTGAATGATGCCCCCGCCCCTTTTACAGTCGCGCGCGTTTAGGCAACAGAAGCGTGGACAAAAACAACATTCTTGATCCAGAGTTAGGTACGCTTAAAATAGCTTACAACGGCTACTAGCATAAAGAAATGTCTGCTTGTTGCGTGTTCGGTTGTCAGAATCGATATTCCACGACTATCGGACTCAAGTTCTACCGAATTCCATCAGGATCAGACCATTTCAGAGCAACCGGCGGCGTCAACTGGACTGAGGACAAGATAAAAAAAATGCTTGTGCATGTGCCGCCCATTTTATATCAGGTAAAGTATTGTCGCAACCGTGTAATAATATGTTCATTAATGTTGCAATTAATGCTCAGAAATTCAATGTTAGCACTGTTACTGTGAGCTGTGTTGTGTGCCAATGCATTCCTGTGATTGGTGGAGGTCACGGGGGGGGCGGGTGTTGCGTTGAGGAAAGGAGAGCTTCGGTGAACAGGCGGTTTTGTATGTGGAAGTTTGCAATTAAACGCACGGATTGTAAGACAACCTATCTTGTCTTTGGCTTGGGAGGACTTCTGATTTCAAGACATAAAAGTCTGAATCTATGTCATGGTATTTGATGTACTGTACATGACCACAGATTGCGTAGTTGTAGGCATCTAGTGATTTATATGCTCTCAATTTCTCAC
>NC_137678.1:36639545-36642045 GCF_963989245.1 Nansenia antarctica | reverse complement strand
GTTGACAGTGGCAAATTCGTTGTCATAGCAACTCACTCTAGCCTGACCTCTGCTTGTCTTTGGCTAGCTCTGAAACAAACAGCTGAAACGTAAAAACTATTAATGTTTGGGCTTATATGTTGATATTTTGAGTGACAGTAAGAGTTGCTCTACATTTCCATGTAACATTTTTGAATATAGACATACAATTGTAGCCGTGGGAGCAGTGTGCAAAATGTGTACAAAAAGTTCAAAAACGTTTTCTGCTCACTCTGTTCTCAAAGTTGAATTTCAATGGCGATTTCTCTCCACAAAAAGTCTGTGTCTTTGTGTGTGTGTGTGTGTGTGTGTGTGTGTGTGTGTGTGTGAGTGTGTGTATGTGTGTGTGTGTGTGTTTTGGTCACCACCCTGCCCCCCCCGGCGAAACCCTTTACGTGTGTCTTTACGTCACCCAGAGGCCGAGCTGTGGCGTTTTCAATATTGCCCAATTCATTGTCTATGGGATTTTTTGTCTGCTAAACGGGGCATTGTGGGTAAACCGTATGCCGTAACCTCACAATAGCAACGCGAGTTGGAACGAGCCGCACGTTTTGACACCTCTCATGTCTACCTAGTGCCAAAACTGTGGGAGGAGATACCGGTGCAAATTTTGCTATAATAATAATAATAAGTTATATGTACAATAACAATAAGTGCTGCAAGCACACTTAATAATAATAAAATATATGTACAAGAACAATAAGTGCTGCTTGCTACTGCAAGCACACTTAATAAAATATATGTACAAGAACAATAAGTGCTGCTTGCTACTGCAAGCACACTTAATAAGATTTTGAAGACATGACTAATGACAAAAAACTGCCATATCTGCTGGGTGAAGTACACCAATGTGCATACAGTAGCAAGATTTGTGAGGACGTCCAATGGAACACAACCACCGTAAAGACTGTAAATAAGTATCTGCACCATTTGCACCATGCGGATCTCTGTACCTGTACATGACTGTGTGTCAGAAAGGCCCTCAGGATTATCAATGACCCCAGCCACCCAAATCAGAAACTGTTTGAACTACTGCCGTCGGTGAAACGGTACCATAGCCTCTGGGCCAAAACCCAGAGGATGTCGAACAGCTATTTCCCTCAACCAATCAGGCTCCTGGGAAAATGTACTGGAAGAAAACAAAAATACTGTCCCCCCCAAACCCTCCCCACTGCATAAATAATATATATTATGACTACTTGCACACTACCTGATTACTCGAACACTACTACTACTTGAACTTCCTGTACTGCTTCATATCTGTACTATATTGCATACTGCCTATTGCTTGTATGATATTGCATTTCATCTCATTGTAATCGGCACAGCATTTTTGCACCACCTGACTACTACTTGAACGTCCTGTACTATATCTAAACTATATTATTGCATACTGTATGATACAGCATTTTTGCACTTCTGTTCTTCTAAGTCACTTTATGACTTTATTACCTCATTCTACTTCTTTTTATTAATTACCTTACTTTTTACTTTATTCTATTATTGTTGATATTCTGCTTCAATGCCAGTGTCGAAGAACCTAAACTTGAGAATTTGACTCTGTGTACCCGTACATTAGGGGCCAGTTTCACAGACAAGGCTTAAGCCTAATCCTGGACTAAAAAGCATCTTCAATGGAGATTTTACATTGAAAGTGTGATTTAGTCCAGGACTAGGCTTAAGCCTTGTCTGTGAAACCGGCCCTATATGTAATAAAAGCAATTCTGATTCTGACATATAATGTTCAAACAATATTCATTTATTTGTATTCATATTTTTTAAACCGCAATGTCCACACTTTCCTATTTTTACTTTAAGTTATATTTATTTATCGGTATACTATACACAGCTCTGTTTAATCATTTCTTTATTCTAGTCATACATTACATTATCTTTTGTTAGTTTTTTATCTTCACACTTGCTTTGACAATGTAAACGTATGTTTCCCATGCCAATAAAGCCCTTTAAATTGAACATTTAAATTGAATTGAGAGAGAGAGAGAGAGGTGGAGAGAGAATGTTAGGGAGAGATAGAGAGAGAGAGAGATGGAGAGAGAATGTTAGGGAGAGGTAGAGAGAGAGAGGAAAAGAGACCAAGATGGTGTGGTATATTTTAAACATAACTATCATATTGTTAGATCTTGGTGGGATTGTCTAGAAACATATTATGCATATTATGCATATTATACATATGCTTATGTCACTCACACACACATACACATACATCCACACACATATACACTCTATTCTCATGTCACTCAGATCACACATCACACATACCCACTCACATACACACACACACACACACATTCTGCTTCTTCCAGGTCAGCCTGATCTTCACGGTTAGCAGTGACGCCACAAATAGACAGATTCAGGGTTGTTATCTTAAGACCTTGGGGGTGGTAGGCGCCAGGGATGGTGAGCTCATTCACAACGTAACATCTGAGATAACATGAAAAGTATTTAAACCTGTCTGTATTTC
>NC_137678.1:36632045-36634545 GCF_963989245.1 Nansenia antarctica | reverse complement strand
TGGGCACTGATCAGGTTCCCGGACACACTATACACACACACACACACACACACACACACACACACACACACACGCACACACACACACACACACACACACACACACACAGAGACTATACTACACACAAAAACACACACACACACACACACACACTCACACACACACACACACACACACACACATACACACACACACACACACACACACACACACACACACACACACACACACACACACACACACTGAAACAGGCTCTCTCTCTCTGTATTCATCATATACACCACAGCCATTCTCTGCATGCAGGAAGTGTTTGAATTATTGATATAAAAAATCGAGGATCACCTCATCAACAGGGAAAGCCTGTCTTTCAAATAGCCTGTTTTCACTGTCCACCAATGCGTAATGATAATGGAGCTGTACCCCCACCACCGGCTTATGACCACATACTTACTATACAGACACAGGAAGTGAGGCGAATCTTCAGCTCTCTGAATGTAAGGAAGGCTGGGGCGCCAGATGGGATTCCAGGTAGAGTGACCAGACACTGTGCCCACCAGCTTGCAGATGTTTTTACAGACATTTTCAATCTATCCCTGTCCCAGGCTACTGTACCGACCTGTCTCAAATCAGCCACAATCATCCCTGCGCCCAAACAAAGCAACATCAGCACTTTAAACGACGGTTATGAAGTACATTAAATCCATCCTATCCCCTAATTTGGACCAACATCAGTATGCCTATAGAGCAAACAGGTCCACAGAGGATGCAATAGCCACAACCCTTCATACAGCACTGACGCACCTCGACAAGATTGGGACATATGTGAGAATGCTCACAATTGTCCCCAGTAGGCTGGTCACCAAACATCTCTGGGCCTCAGCAACTCTCTGTGAAGGTAGATCAAATACTTTCTGCTCTCATCTCTCCTCCAGTCTGTCCCTCAGCACCGGCGCACCGCAAGGCTGCATGCTGAGTCCGCTGCTTTACTCCCTCTACACATATGACTGTACCTCCACACACCCCTCAAACACAATAATCAAATTTGCTGATGACACAACGGTGGTGGGACTGATTTCCAACAATGATGAGACAGCCTATAGGGATGAAGTCCATAAATTGATAAGATGGTGCACAGACAATAACCTTACACTAAACATCAAAAAGACAACATAAATCACCATTGACTTCAGGAGACACAGGGTGGATCTCTCTCCCCTAACCATTAAAGGAGAGGAAGTGGAGAGGGTCCCCTGTTTAAGTTATTGGGGACCCACATCACTGAGGACCTCAAATGGATAGCCAACTCCACTGCACCGATAAAAAAGGCTCAACAGCGGCTCTATTTCTTAAGGACACTCAAGAAAACCAACTTGTCTGCTGAGCTGCTCAAGGCCTTTTATCACTGCTCTATCAAGAGCATACAGCAGCTGAAAGGAAATCCCCCAGAGAGTCATAAACACTTTTCAGAAAGTTATTGGACTTCCCCTTTCCACACTGGACATCTTCAGGACGCTCTGCAGAGCGAGCAGCATCCATCACCTCTTCTATCTGTTACCATCTGGTAGGCCATACAGGGCCTTCAAAGCCCGCACCTGCGGCTGCAGAACAGCTTCTTTCCTAGAGCCTGTACTAAATAAACACTCATCTGCTTCATCAGAATACCCAGGACCTTAAGTGCAATATGACTTTGGTTACCGATGTGCAATATTTTTCACTCATGTGCAATATTCTGCTGTGATGCTCTGATGTTCTTCAATGCTGCTTTTTATCTTTAACTTCCTTTTAACTTATTTTTATTGTGAAATGGGTGTATGTGTGTGCAAGTGAGTGTGTGTGCGTGTGTGGGTGTGTGCCTCTGTGTGCGTGAATCCATGTGTGTGTGTGTGTGTGTGTGTCTGCGTCAGTGAGTGTCTGAGTATGTGTGTGTGAATGTGTGTGTGTGTGTCCGTGCGTGCGTGTGTGTGTGTCTGCGTCAGTGAGTGTGTGAGTGTGCGTGTGTGTATGTGTGCATGAGTCCACGTGTGCCTGCGTCAGTGAGTGTGTGTCTGCTCAGTGAGTGTGTGTGTGTGTGTGTGTGTGTGTGTGTGTGTGCGTACCGTATACGTTCTGGTCCCGGTTGGTCGCCTAGCCATATTGCATATCTGTTATATTATATTACAATATACAGGATTACAGAGCAGCATGTCTGTGTGTGTGTGTGTGTGTGTGTGTGTGTGTGTGTGTGTGTGTGTGCGGCCGTGTATAGGTCAGGCCGCAGGGACGTCCGGGACAGTGTGTTGGTTCAGGTTCCTCTCCTCCTGATCAAATCTGTTCTTTCGGAAACTTGATTTTCTCCCTTTGGTGTGACTTTTCCTTCTCTCCTCAACTGTGTTTGAACAGATGGAGTTTCAATCAGCCCGGGTGCTAGCGCACAGAAAGCAATATCACTCCCCACCACACACACACACACACACACGCACACACACGCACGCACACACACACACACACACACACACACACA
>NC_137678.1:36567045-36629545 GCF_963989245.1 Nansenia antarctica | reverse complement strand
TTTCCAAAGGATTTTATCCCTTGTGTTATGCAAATCCCTTCATCCCTGAGCCAACCAAACCAGAGATATGGTCTCTAGCCAATGATGGCCCCTTCAATGTGTCTGTGTCTCCAATCTCCCCCAAGGAACCTCGCGGACCTTTCTGTGTAGTGGTCTGTGTGTGTGTGTGTCTCCAGGCTATCCCAAGGACCCTTTAGGTTCCTTCTGTGTTAACATCTGTTAATGATCAGTGTGTGTGTGTGTGTGTGTGGTTGCTCACAATGGTCCCAACCCCTATGGGCGCTTTGCTGGCTGCCATAAAACCACCCCCCTTGGGCCCTAATGCAATTCATGGTAAAATACACCACATATTCCCCCCTCGGAACACCCAGAGGGTGTTTCGAAACTAAACGATCACATAAAACAAAACAAAAACACAAACCCCACATACTGCAGCTAAGAAATAAAAAATTAAATAAAAAATAACAACAACAGACAGAAAAACTACATCAACACATAACACAAGAAGCACAATAACACAGACCAACCCAGGACCAGTACTAGGAACCAAAGATAACATATACAAAAAATAGAAAACAACCAATAATAAAAAGAATCTTGAAAATAACAATCACAATTAAACTAAACACAGTTCATCATGCACAAATCAATACAGAAACTTCCAGCGACCGATGTTTTCTTCGTCCTTGAAGCGTCAGGGTCAGAGGTTACTAGCACGTGACCCCAGTTGGAGAACAGCCTTTACCGCTGTCTCAGATTGATAACACTTTCATAGTCAGGAGCTTCCATTTCCGTTGCGCCAGGAACAGAACCTCTCTCCTAGCTTCGCGTAACCATTACATCACTCCACAACCGACATCAATCACATGATATAGAAAGAAACAAACAGTAACCGAAGCAAACAATCACAAAACATCACTTAATAAACAAATCATCAAAAGAGGAAACAAAATCAGAAAGCAAAACAGAATCCAGCTTTTGCTCATCAGCTATGTTGGTCAACATTAAAGCATTAACAGGAACATCAGAAATACACTTTTCACAACATTTGATTAAAATACCAAGTAACATAATACAGATGATAATGACAACAACAATAATAGCGACGGACCTGATCATATTACCAACACCTGAAAAAGCAGAATCAAAGAAATCTAATATATTCCAACCGTGTTCTTTATGTAAATCCTCTACACCCTTCTTGTTAGATTCATGAAAATCATACAGAGCTTTACCAGAATCCGAAATATAACTGCAGCATTCACCGCCTATCAATGCACAAGTACCACCCTGACTGGCCAAAATAATGTCCAAAGCCATTCTATTTTGGAGAGCAACATTCTTAGTTTCAGTCAATTCAGTAGCCAGGGCAGATATTACAGTATCCGAAGCATTAATGTGTTTTTCAAGAACGGATGATAGGGCACTTAATTCAGTCTGAGAGTTGTAGACACCATAACTTGGGAATATTAGGCCAAAAAACTTCTGAGCAGTAGATAACTCCCTACGACTACGATGGGTTGCTTGTTTGTGAAGTACAGACATCTCCTCCCGAGTAACTTTCCTAATCAAAGGTATCAGATGAGCCAAATAACAAATACCCTCACTCAAAGCAGGAAGCTTAGAGAATGCATCATTATTACACACAAGAAACACACCCTCCGGGAGTTGAAGCTCCTTACCAGGATACGAGAAAACATAACTAGGGCCTATACAAGACGCGTCCCCTAGCTGACGAATCGCGCTGCCCTTGAGCAGAGATTGAATGTCAATACAGGTTGTAACATTCACGAGAGGCATGACTTTAAGCTGCGTGGTGCCTTTCTGCCGTCTGGTAGTATTGGTATCATGTAATTTCATTTGAGGCACCATAGCACAATCAACAACTTTACATTTCAATCCAGAAATAACAACTGAACCTCTCCACCGTGTAGAAGTCACAATCCCAGAACATGACAGATGAGGACTCAATGCAGTATCATTCAATTGAACGAACATAGCTTGGATAATATATATCCTCTTCGGACCTGTTGGTTGTGACAAATGTGTAAGCCTATCAATAATAACCTTCCCCAAACCGCTAGGCCTATGGTGTTCGTTAACTGCTGCTGTCAGACGTTCCAACAAACCAACATCGACACCTGCATAGGAAGAATTTAAAGGAACCAGAATCGTGCTGGGCTGACAAGAAGAGCTCTGGTCCTTGCCCTGTAAAACAAATTGGGCTAAACCCTGCCAATTATAATGAAACCATTCTGCTTTAGTTAACGGTATGGGGAAAAACATAGGAGCAGACGTACTTACAGGGACCTGTTGACAAATCCAGCAATCAGAATAATTCATTTTTGAAGCAAAATCTTTCATGATACTAGTGGCAGAATTAGGGTGGGACCGTGTCCCCAGTTGATTAGAATCATACAACAAATTATCTTCAGTAGCGACTACAAGCGCCTTCGTAGAAGCATTCACAGCAACTTTTTTAACCTTTTCTGGTAACTCAACTTGAACATATTCATGCTCAAATTTCTCACAGTCCAACCAAAAGTGTGGAAAGTCAGGAGTGGACCTACAAACTTTGTCCTTGAAATTGTTGGATTTATTAGACACCTGTTCACCGATATTACGTCTAACACACCAATACGGGTTCAACACCTTGTCAACATTAGTTAATGTCACACGAGTTTCTGGCGTGTGATGCTTAAGTGTAACATATTTAGCATCCAGTAAATACCACTCATCCGCTTCGGCGGTATAGATCAAACAATCATCAACAGTACAACGTGAATGTGGGCAAACAAAAGATCTACTTGATGTGATCATTCTTCTCTGACGTCCAGGCATAACAGTGTGTGAGTGAAGTGTAACATTGTCCAAAGAAGTCAATGGGGTAGGAACACTAAGGGGTATACTAGTCTCTGAAACGGCATGGCTTGAGTTTTCTCCTAATTGGCCTTGGTGTATCACGGGGTCTGTCTGGTTGGGGTGTATCACTGACAGGTCTGTGTCTCTCAATGGTACCTTGGTCCGGGCAGCCGCCCGGGTTGCTGACATCTCCGTCTGGAGCATTGTCTGGGTCGGAAGGGGTGACAACAGGGGCAACACCAGGCTTGGTAGAATCCCCAAGAGGGGTGTCGCAGTCACTGGATCCTTCACGATCTCCATTGGCCCACTCATCTCTGGGCTGGACAGGGTCTGGGACGAGGCCCCCGGCATCATCTGCATCATGACGCAGATACTCACCAACATCCTCGTCAGCCCGGATGTCCAAGCTGTGGACATCCTCGTCCCCAGGGGTTTCCTCACCATCCTGCTGAGGTTCTCCCTCATCTTCCTCATTGGGTGCCTTGATGCAGTGATGAACGTGATACCAAGTGGGGGACCCCTTGATTTGAATGGCAGTCCCAGTGCACCGAACGACCTCGTACGGTCCTTCCCGTCGAGCCTCATGCCACTTCCGTCGGTATACCTTCACGTATACTTTGTCACCCGGTTGCAACGCATCCTTCCTCTCCTGTGCGTTCACCTCCTCTTCACGTTCCTGTTTGTGGAGCACATAAGAAGAGATACTCTTTTGCCGGTTAGTCATGTACTGTACATAGGCTTTCATGTCACTCTCCAGGAGAGCCAAACTTGGCCCTTTCCCACTGGTTCATGCACAGGGAGCTGTCATTACTCTCCCCATAGCCAGTTCATGGGGAGTCAAGTGCAGCCCTCGAATCTCACTGGAACGACAGGCCATCAATGCAAGAGGGAGTCCTTCCACCCAATTAAGACCTGTATGCTGACAGACCTTAGAAAGACGGTTCTTAAGGACCCCGTTCATCCTCTCTACCATCCCCTGGCTTTGAGGTGAGTAAATACACCCAAATCTCTGCTTGATCCTCAACTTTTGTAGTATAAGCTTTACCGTCTTATCCACAAATTCCTTTCCATTGTCTGACGCTATCCTATCTGGAATTCCAAACCTAGGTATGAATTCCCTGCATAGGAACTTTGCTACAGACTGAGCATCCTTTCTTCGAGTGGGGCACGCTTCTACCCATCTGCTGAACCTGTCCACTACAACTAACATGTACCTGTATCCTGCAACAGGACGAATCATGTCCACATAGTCAATCACCAAATGTTTCATTGGCCCGTTTGGGGTAGGGATATGCCCAGTTCCCACTGGTATTCCAGGTCTGATATTGTTTTTCAAACAGACCACACATTGACCAAGGATATGGTCTATTTGTTCCAGCAAATATGGAGCCCAAAAACCATATTCCTTGGTGATCTTGCGTCTTACCTCCCCCCTGGCCACATGTGCTAATCCATGGGCTTCCTGTATCAGCATGCCTATTAAATCTGGGGGTGCCACAACCAGTCCCTCATGATTTCTCCATAGACCTGTGTCATCCTGACTAGCCCCCCTTGTTAACCATAGGTTTTTGTCTAGCGCATTTGCCCCACTCTGTAACATCAACAAATCCTCAAGCGTGACCATGCCCTGTAACTGTGCTTCATGTGTGACCAGCAGAACTTTACCTGCTTTGTCTGCTCCTGTAATGGCTTTGGCTGCATCATCTGCAGCCCTGTTACCTTGTGTGACATGTGATGAGTCAGATCTGTGTGCGGCACACTTCACTATGGCTAATTCCCTTGGTTTCATCATGGCTTGTAACAGCTTCATGATTTGGGCGTGGTGCTGAATAGGCGAACCATCAGTTTTCTTAAAACCCTGTCCCTTCCATACAGCTCCATGTAAATGACACACATTATGGGCGTAGGCAGAGTCGGTGTACACTGTCACTCTTCGTCCGGTTCCCAAGTTGCATGCTTCTGTGAGGGCAATCAACTCAGCCAACTGAGCTGAACAAGGCTGTGGAACAGCCTCGGCTTGTTCCACAATGAACTCTGAATTTTGGGATCGGACTATGGCATACCCAGCACGTAAATTTTCTCCTACCCGGTAACAAGATCCATCAGTCCAATACTCAACGTCAGCTTCCTTTAAAGGCAAAGCTAGTAGATCTGCTCTAAGCTTAGAGTACCTCGTAGCTTCCTTCACACAATCGTGTGGTTCCCCATCTTCTGGGGTTGGCAAGGTCTCTGCTGGGTTAAGTGTGTTACATCTTAGTAATGTTACATCTTCCCTTTCCAACATCCTGTAATAATTCCTAATCCTAGGCATCGTCAAAGTGTACTTGCCTTGATTCAAGAGATTCCTTAGACTGTGGTGGCAGAGAATGGTAATTGGGTACCCCATTGTTAAGGTTGTTGCCTTCTCGTACATAAGATATGCCCCGGCCATTGCTCTGTAGCATGGCGCGAAACCCATTTCTACCTCTGAATATGCGACAGAATAATAGGCTATGGGCTGTGGACTAGGTCCAATGCCTGTTGGTTGCGTAAGAACAGCGCAGGCATACTTCCCTTCGGCTGAAGAAGAAACATACAATCCAAATTCTTTGGAATAATCTGGAAGCGCTAAAGCTGGCGCTTCTTGCAATTTGTGTTTAATTGTCTCAAACGCCAAATCAGCTTCCCTTGTCCAAGTAATGCAACATTGGAGGTTATCACTACCTGTTTCCTTAATCATCCCCCTCAATGGAGCGACCAGTCTAGTGTAATCCTCCACCCATGCTGAACTATACCCAGTAATGCCCAAAAACATCATCATTTCCCTAACCGTTTGTGGTTTTGGAGCCTTCTGAATAGCTTCCAAATGTTCATTAGTGACACTGCGATGTCCCTGTGTAATAGATTGTCCTAAGTAAGTTACCTTTTCCTGACAATACTGTAGCTTCTTTTTAGACACCTTGTGTCCCTTCTCCGCCAAAACCTTTAACAGTTTAACGGAATCCCTGTGACATGTTTCTTCATCTGGGGCACAAAGGAGTATGTCATCCATGTACTGAATGGCAGTACTACTTATCGTCTGCCCTAACCCGTCTAAGTCCTCCTTCAAGACCTGATTAAAAACATGAGGACTGTGTTTGTACCCCTGTGGCATTCTGGTATATTGATAATGTTGACCTTTGTAGGTAAACCCAAATAACCCTTGACTTTCTACACTAAGAGGTATAGAAAAGAAAGCCCCGCATAAATCAATCACTGTAAATACTTTGGCTGTAGATGGAATCTGAGTCAACAGCACATGAGGATCAGGAACTTCAGCTGGATAGCTGACAACTACCTCATTCACAGCCCGTAGGTCATGTACCAGACGATATGAACCATCAGGTTTCGTCACTGGCAGAAGAGGTGTGTTACTTAACGGATATTGAGTTATCTTCAGGACTCCTGCCTCTAACAATCCTTTGATCTGTGGCTCAATCCCATCAATTGCTTCCTGTTTCAATGGGTATTGATTTTTCCAAGGGGGTTTTGCACCCGGTATGAGTTCAACTCTCAATGGACGAGCTGATTTCACAAATCCAATGTCTGTACTGTTCTTTGCCCACAGGTCTGCTGGCACATTCTGTATCATTTCTTCTCTGAGGTCTTTTTCAGCTTGTACAGGAAGGATTAGCTGGTTCATTAGCTTCACAGTCTGCGGATGTCCCATTCCTTGAGCAGAGATCATCAGTTTTGTAAACTGTCCATCAATGCTCCTCCAGATAGCAGGGTTTTCTTTTGTCGTTACAAATCTGGCCTTTTCTGAGTCTGCCATCATTGCCCCTAAATGCTTCTGTTCATAGTGTTCAGATATCATAAGTGTCACATGAGGGATGCTACCCTCAATCTTATGCTCCTGATCTAGATAAGTGTCACTGTTTATCTTCATAGCCACTCCCTGAGGGCCTAAGATTATACAACTTGTGCTAAGCTGTACCTGTTTTGGCTGATGCTTCAGCCACTCATCTGGGTTTGCGTCTGCAACTTCTCTAAAATACTGGAGTGTACAATGCAATGGATCAGTAGGCCTTCTGGCCTCTGACATGTGTGCCAGGATATAATTGTCCCACATCCTTGCTGGTTCCATTAGGTCTGGGCTAAGCCCTCCCACCCAATACACCATAGATGCGTTGTTGTCCATCATGACAGACAGCTGTCTGTTCTCTTGTGGCACTGTCACCTGACAGCCGTCAGGTGTGCATTTCACTGTACAGTTCAATTGGCATAGTGCATCTCTCCCTAGTAGCCCTATTGGCGTGTGTTCTGATACAAGTATTGACAGATCTGCTCTCTGTCCTTTGTACTCTAAGCTTACAAGCTCAGTAGTAGGGATCAGCTGTTTAATTCCCTCGAATCCGATTGTCTTCATTATTTCCCAGACATAGGAAGGTGCGTGGCGTCTTCAGGCTTCAGACAGGTATAGGCTGCTCCACTGTCCACCATCAATTCTAATGGACGTTGGTTGACCGACACCCATATTGTAGGTTCATCTTCAGGCCTGTTTGTCACCACCAGCTGGCACCCCCCTCTCGGATCTTCTGGGCACCCCTATAGCCCAGCTGCTGGGCCTCCGTAGGGGTTCACCACTCCTGGAGCCGGTGTAGCAGGGGGCCTATATCCTCCTTTTTGTTTCCCCCCTGCGCCCCCCTGGTTCTTCTTAAAGCAGGTACGGGCTAAGTGTCCATGCTGGCCGCATTGCCAACATGGTCCTAGCATCTTCTTCCCTGCTGCGGTCCATCCCTCTTGTGGTGGTCCTTGGCCAGGCTGGTTGTATGGCTGGTATGGAACCACTTGCACCCCTGGTGGCCCCTGTGGGTATGGATACCCCCCTTGTGGCCCCTGTGGGTATGACTGGGGAGGGACAGTTTGCAGTTGCTGTGGCTGAGATGGGACCTGTAGGGCTATAGTCTGCACTCTCTCTTTGGTTTTCTTGCCTTCACTCAATTGTATTTGAGTTAATTTTCTGAGTGACTCTTCGTCTTGTGTCTTCTGTATCTGAATCTTCTTTCTAAATAATTCTACTTGGTGTGCTACGTTGTCTATATAAACAGCCTTGTTCATGTGTCGTAGCCCCACCACTTCTGCTAACTTGTTCTTAACTGGGGTAGGGAGACCTTGTTGAATCTTTTCCCTGATTATGGCTTTTTCTAACGGGTTATCTTCAGCGTCCTTCCCTGTCACACTTCTCCATTGAGAGTGCACACGGGCAACAAAACCCCTGGGATTCTCATCTCCCCCCAGTGGCATCACAATGATATTGTCTGGGTGAATGTGAGTAGGGTATGTCTCTCTGATTGCCTTCCACAGCCTGCCTCTGTTTGCTGCGAAGAGCTCTGGGTCATAAACTGATGTATCGATATATCTATGAAGTCCTGCCTTCATCAATATTTCCTGCATGGTGTCCAATCCTGTAATGGTAGCTAAGAGTCTTTTCAGGTCTCCCATTGCGGCTTGCGTTCCTGTCAGTCTCACGTCCATCTCAGTAGTCCACGGGTGTCCACCATCTTCCAGGACTGGGAGTTTTTCTATCACTTCAGACAGATCTGTATGATTCCAAGGACGATATTCTATCTTATTACCTCGAATCAGCACCGGACAGTTCCTCAGAATTTCCTCTTCCTCTGGTGTAGCACCTTTGCTCCTTAGGTCATACTCGCTTACTAGTTTCCTCGTTATTTCGTCCCGCCTTGGTGTCGCTGCAGACCTTGGGAGGTTCGGCTGGGATGTATGTGATGGCAGTTGACGATACTCTCTTGAGAGGTTCGGCTGGGATGTATGAGATGATGCCGCTTGAGCTTCCTCTGCTTCCAGTTCCTGTATCTGTCGTCTGTGGCTTTCCTCCTCTCTTAGGATTCTCTTATGGAGTTTTCTTGCCCTCTCTCTTGACTCCTCCTCATCCTTTTTTAGGGATTTCCCGTGGCGTTTCGTCACCCTTTCTTCCTCCTCTTCCTCCCTCTCTTTTTCCTCTTTCTGCAACATCTTCTTTTTTTGCTTTAAGCTCTCTTTCTTCTTCTCTACCTTCAGAGACTTCTGCTCATCTTCAGAACTACTTTCTTCTTTTCCCTTTTTATAGCGTCTTGTCCCTCCCTGCTTTTCGGCCCTGGCTATTAGTTTTCTGACCTGAGCACTGTAGCCTCCCTGTGCATTGCTGTCATCACTTGAACCTTCGCTATCACCTCCACTGCCATCTTCACTGTCATCTGTCTTGTTACTCTTGTCCTCCTCGCAGTCTTCTTTTCTGACCTTTTTCTGGTCACACTTCACTAAATGCTTCTCTTTCTTCTTCTGTTTGGAACCTGACTTGTTCTCTGGTTCGAAATCCACGGTCACTTTCGCTCTTCCCCTCTCTAGTACATTATCATCCTTATCTTGGATAGTGAAGGCTCCGTTCGTACTTAGGACGGGGACCTGAGGGTAGATCCGCTGAGAATTGTCCTCCAGTACCTTGGCATAGGGAGGAGGACTGGAGACTGGAGATATGTGTGAGAATGGAATGTTCACTTTCTCTTCCATTGCTTTGGCCAATTCATCTCTTTCTTCTGGATTCATGTGAGCTGTTTTCTCATTCCAAGCTGATGCTACTTTCTGCCCCTCTACCTTAAAGAGGTCTAAAATAGCTAACTCTAACCTGCGTTTCTCTGATCTAATCTTTCCTTTTTGATGTGCCTTGTGCACATTGATAAGTATCTCCAATGTTGCAATTACTTGTAAATTAAGGGTGCCCTCTTTTGGCCACGGTTGTTCAATGTCTGCCCAACGAATATTCCATTTCGTTGACATTTTGCTAATTTCCTTAACAAGAGGATTCATTTTTTCCACTATAGCCACAGGGGATAAAGTTGCCAATATTCCACTATCTGTGTTAACAGCCCTTAACATTTTGCTGGATTTGGCTCCCATGTCTGAACTATATCAGCTGTCCACACAGAATCACTACAACCTCGAACAACGGATTGTTTCAGTGGTATCGTGTATTATTGACTTAAATGTAATCTATGTGTGTGTTTTAATCTACATGTAATCTATGTGTGTGTTTTTTACTTGAATGTTTTTTCCTTATTGTGTATGAATGTGTGTCACTTAATTGCTCATTCAATACTAATTATAGTTCAGGTCAACTTAATTATTAAACTACAAAGGCTGTTCAACACAATTATCAAATTACAAAGGCAGGTCACGCTCTAAGTCTTTCTGATTCACAAAACCCTTGATTGCTCAATCCTCAGATAGAAACTGTTCTGCTATTCTTTAATCAAAAGCTGTGAAAAAGAACTTAACTTGAAATAAAAAGATGTAAAATACGAATATTAATCATAACCTGTAAAGAAATCGACTTGTTATTTGGAAGGAATGAATGATTAATTATTAATTACAATCTGTAAAGAAATCGACTTGTTATTTGAAAGGAATGAATAATTAATTAGACTTAGTCATTGTACAATCGTACACTTCATTGATGTAAACCTGTGAAGTCATTCAGCTATTATCGAAAAAAGAAATGGTTATCATTAGATTATCACAAACCAATTGATCAAAGTTCTGTGAAACAGAAAATGAAATGATCTGAATAATTAATTCAATCAATTAGTAATTAATTAAATTAATTAAAGTAATGTAATATATAACAATCATTTACAACCATCCATCAATGAAGGAGGGTGGTATTTCATCAACTTACAGAGAGCCAATGTTTTAAAAATGTCTTGTCGTGTTTTGGCCAGCAGATGGAGCTAAGCAACCGACTTGTGTATCGATTGCTTTTAAAAATGTCTTGTCGTGTTTTGGCCAGCAGATGGAGCTAAGCAACCGACTTGTGTATCGATTGCTTCAAAACGCCCTGTCGTGATCTCAAGTCACAACCTATTATTTTCTCCTAACAAACACAATGCTTCAGCGATCACAACTTTATTGCGGGGAAAGGTGAAAGGCAAGGAAGAAAAATGGAGGAAAAAGAATCCGTGTTCTCTAGTCTCTGCTGGGCTACGCCCTTAGTATGGAAAGTGCTCCGGCTAACGCGCATGCGCCCGCTTTCCACTATACTTGTGAATGAAATGTCTTTAAACTATTTTATATACCCCGATGATCAATTCACTTTCTTTATCTTTAGAATATTACACAACCTATGTGAAATGAATTTAACTTTATCTGTAAGAAATAAGTAATGTAATTAATCAAAGTCAGGTTCCTTTCTAAAGGAATGCTTTCTAAAGGAGTGTTCGTTTGCTTTTGCAGAGGCAAGAGGAGGGGGGCTTTACAACCCGTTTTCCTTGAAAAACCACCGCGTGTTTGTAGCCTGCTTTAAAACAACCTCTTTAACACAACTTGTTTTCACAAACAAATTGCTTTTCACGACACAGCACTATCAAGATTATCTTTTAATGCAGTTAAACTGATTATTTACCAAATGAATCTCATTCTAATATTCTCCATTGACCACTTTCTGTCCACAGTATAATCACCCGCAGCCCCCCTTTCTCTTTGAAAATGGAGAGGAGAGGAGAGGCGGTGTCTATTTCAACTTATTTCAAGTATACTTTTTACAAAATAGACTTCAAGTCTGCTCTTTTCTTACAAAATAGACTTCAAGTATGCTCTTTTCTTACAAAATAGACTTCACAGTCCAATTACACTTATCAAACAGGAATTCTCATTCCTTACACACAATAGCACAATCATCAGCTTCTCGCTAATCTTCACAATAACCAATATTGCCGACCCATTAACAAAACGTCTTCCGTTAATTTTCTGTCGACAAGTCTACACTTTTCATATAGACACTACTAAAGTACGTCTTCCTTTAGTACCACAGTTTTATACACACACACGATATATTCCCAATACCGTACAATCAAATCACTATATTTACAAATACAGATTTCTAAATCCGGCTCTTTGTTCAACCTCCACCCAACCTTAATGATCTTATATTTCCAACAGATACTCAACACAAATCAAGATTCTTTTGATTATAGCTTATTAGAGTCAGTCAATCCTGCACAACTCCTCCTTCGCCTGGCTAAACTCAGCGAGGGAGGGATGGGTACTCACCTCTGCGCTGAAATGAAGAGATGCAAAAACTGACAGTGAATCACAGGCTATATTTATTCACTCTTGGACTAGGCTCGCCATTGTTTCGTATATTCTGGTATCTGTTGCTGCTAAAAAATGAGGAAGAGTTCTTGAGCAGATTTAAGACTATTTATTCAAAAAAGCAGTTTACACAGCATGGTCTTCTCTGGTCTGCAGCAGGTCATCTGGGTGGTCGCAGGAAGTAAAAAGAGACAGAGAGTGGTTTTCCAAAGGATTTTATCCCTTGTGTTATGCAAATCCCTTCATCCCTGAGCCAACCAAACCAGAGATATGGTCTCTAGCCAATGATGGCCCCTTCAATGTGTCTGTGTCTCCAATCTCCCCCAAGGAACCTCGCGGACCTTTCTGTGTAGTGGTCTGTGTGTGTGTGTCTCCAGGCTATCCCAAGGACCCTTTAGGTTCCTTCTGTGTTAATATCTGTTAATGATCAGTGTGTGTGTGTGTGTGTGTGGTTGCTCACAATGGTCCCAACCCCTATGGGCGCTTTGCTGGCTGCCATAAAACCACCCCCCTTGGGCCCTAATGCAATTCATGGTAAAATACACCACAGTATTACCAATCATGTGATCTAATGAGGTGCTTTCTTGCATCCAAAACACTACAACACAGGGGGACAAGGACACGATGTGAGGGGGTTTTCACAATGTCACCTTGCTGGCTCTGGTATTTACATACCATTTAGAATTTTTTGACAAGCGACTTCAGCTCTCAGACCACACCAAAAATGGTGTATTGAATTCTTTTTTTGTATCATGACTCGATTCGATTTACGGTTGCATTTGCGGTTATGGAGGTGAATGGGTGTAACAATGGTGATAAATGTTTGTGTCTATCTCCCAGCACTAGTTCAGACTCAGGAGAAATATGTTTGCCCATCTTTGCCCGGCATCACCTCCCGCTCCCTCCATAGACTCCAGATCAGCGGTCGGGAACCTATGGCACGCGAGCCATATATGGCTCTTCCGGTGATGGCATATGGCTCCCAGACAATTGGGTTGAAAAGTAAAAAAAAATAAAATAAAAAAAAGTTGAAAAAAAATAATTCAGTTTGGAACTGATTTTAAAATACTTGTGATATTGCGTAATAATACTGTGTCATTTTAAAGTAAACAGAAATTAGTTTTGAAGTTAAATTTCACGGGACTCTTCACGGGACCCATGACCCGTGACCCGTGGGTCGGGTCGGGAACCAATGTCTCGCGAGAGTGTCAGAGGTCGTTGTAAAGGTGAATAAATAAAAAACTATTTAATCAGATAGTGAACTAGCTTATACGCTTCAACCCTTGTAACGAGAAAGATGGCAAAAAGAAAAAAAGACGATGATTACCGTGCATTCCAGGCTGCGTGGACAGAGGAATTTGCATTTGTGGAGATCGCAGGATCTGCGGTATGTCTAATATGCAATGATAAAATTGCATCGATGAAACGGTCAAATATAAAGCGGCACTTCGATACGCATCATGCTTCATTTGCATCGAAATATCAAGCGGGGGACAGCAGGAAAAAGGCATGCGAGGAGCTACAGCGGAGAGTGCAGACGAGTCAACAGCAACTGCGTGGGTGGACCAAGCAAGGTGACGGGAATTCCGCTAGCTTTGCGGGTGCTTTGGCAATAGTCAGGAATGGAAAGCCATTCACAGATGGCGAGTATGCCAAAACATTCATGCTTGATGTGGCCAATGAACTGTTTGATGACTTCCCAAATAAAGACAAGATAATCAAACGAATAAAAGACATGCCTCTGTCAGCAAGAACTGTTCACGATCGTAGCATCATGGTGGCAAATCAAGTTGAGGAAACACAAATTAAGGACATAAACGCCGGGACATACTTTTCTCTCGTGTTAGATGAGTCAACAGATGTTAGCCATCTATCTCAGTTCAGTATATTTGCCAGGTATGCTGCAGGTGACACACTGCGTGAGGAAAGCTTGGCTGTTTTGCCAATGAAAGGGACAACCAGAGGAGAGGATTTATTCACGTCTTTCATGGAGTTTGCTAAAGAAAAAAAACTGCCGATGGATAAACTTATTTCTGTCTGTACTGATGGTGCACCCTGTATGTTGGGGAAGAACAAAGGATTTGTAGCGCTTCTCCGTGAACATGAAAAGAGAGCCATCCTAAGTTTTCATTGCATCCTGCACCAGGACGCGCTTTGCGCTCAGACGTGTGGCCAGGAGCTAGGTGAGGTGATGTCGCTGGTCATTCGAGTGGTCAACTTCATTGTTGCCCGAGCTTTAAATGATCACCAGTTTAAAGCTCTGTTAGAAGAAGTTGGGAATCATTATCCCAGTCTGCTTTTACACAGCAACGTGCGTTGGTTGTCAAGGGGAAAGGTGCTCAGCCGTTTTGCAGCTTGCCTGAGTGAAATCCGGACTTTTCTTCAAATGAAAGGCGTCAAGCATCCTGAGCTAGACAACACTGACTGGCTCCTGCAGTTTCACTATCTCGTGGACATAACAGGCCATCTGAACCAGCTCAATGTGAAAATGCAAGGTATTGGAAATACAATCTCATCCCTTCAACAAGCAGTGTTTGCATTTGAAAGCAAGCTGGAAGTCTTTCTCAGGGACATTGAAACAGTTCGTCTTCTGCACTTTGTAACACTGCAACAATTTAGAGATGCATGCTTAGCAAGTGACTCCACTCAACATCTGGATCTCCAGCAGCTAGCTGGCTTTACGTCCAATCTCCTGCAGTCATTCAAAGCACGTTTTGGAGAATTTCGTGCGCGCACTGGTCTTTTCAAGTTCATCACTCATCCACATGAGTGTGCAGTGGACAAAATCGACCTGACATGCATCCCTGGGGTCTCTATGGGAGACTTTGAGCTGGAAGTTGCTGACCTGAAGGCATCAGACATGTGGATGAGTAAGTTCAAGACACTTAATGGAGAGTTGGAAAGTCTTGCGCGACAGCGAGCAGAGCTGGCGAGGGAACACAAGTGGACAGAAATGAAAAAACTTCAACCTGAAGACCAGCTGATTCTGAAAACTTGGAACGAGCTTCCTGTGACATACCACACAATGCAGCGTGTTAGTATTGCCGTATTGACCATGTTTGGCTCTACATATGTATGTGAGCAGTCATTCTCGCATATGAGGAACATTAAGACCAACCTACGCTCACGTTTAACTGATGGAAGCCTCAACGCCTGCATGAAGCTCAACCTCACCACGTATGAACCAGACTACAAGGACATCAGCAAAACCATGCAGCACCAGAAATCGCATTAAAAGTAAGACATATTTAATTTATTATATGTTAAAAATACTATATGGCTCTCAATGAAATACATTTAGAAATATTTGGCTTTTATTGCTCTCCCAGTCAAAAAGGTTCCCGACCCCTGCTCCAGATGGTCCAAAACTCTGCTGCACGCCTCCTTTCAAACACCCGCTCCCGTGACCACATCACTCCTGTCCTCCACTCTCTCCACTGGCTCCCCATCAAAGAACGCATCCAATTCAAAATCCTCATCCTCACATACAAAGCCCTCCATAGCCTGGCCCCCCCTTACCTGACTGACCTCCTTCTCCCCCACCGCCCTACCCGTACCCTCCGATCCTCATCCATTGTTCCCCTCACTGTCCCACCCTCAAAACTCAAAGGCTTCGGTCACCGTGCCTTTTCATGAGCTGCACCCCGCCTCTGGAACTCTCTCCCCCAACCACTCAGAGACTCACCCTCACTTCTGACTTTTAAATCCCACCTCAAAACCTACCTGTTCTCCCATGCCTACAGCCTCCCCTACCCCTAGCCATCTCCCCCCCCCCGGCGCCCCCGCCCCCCCCCCCCCCCCCCCCTTGACACCCATACAACCTCCCCTACCCCTACCCATCTCCCCTAACCCTGCCACCCCCCTGATATGCATACAGCCCCCCCTACCCCTAACCACCTCCCCTGTCCCCACCACCCCCCCCCCCCCCCTCCCCGTTCGCTGACTCTGTGTTCCATGTTACTTGTTGTTTTTGTGTTTCCCATATCCCCTATATTGTCAGCGTCTTTGAGCCTCGGAAAAGCGCTATAAATGTAATGAATTATTATTATTATTATTATTATCTCAAGAGCCAAACTAAACCACCC
The DNA here is from genome assembly GCF_963989245.1 of Nansenia antarctica. Taxonomy (NCBI): domain Eukaryota; kingdom Metazoa; phylum Chordata; class Actinopteri; order Argentiniformes; family Microstomatidae; genus Nansenia; species Nansenia antarctica. The sequence goes on along the minus strand of NC_137678.1, from coordinate 36,613,490 downwards.
CCCTCTCCCTCTCTCTCTCTCTCTCTCTCTCTCTCTCTCTCTCTCTCTCTCTCTCTCTCTCTCTCTCTCTCTCTCTCTCTCTCTGTGAGTGTGTGTGTGTGTGTGTGTCTCTCTCTCTCTCTCTCTCTCTCTCTCTCTCTCTTTATATATATATATATATATATATATATATATGTGTGTGTCTTTTAACCAGACAGTTGACTAAATTGCCAAAATCTGCACACCATGAAACTGAAAGGGACATTAATATGCCAGCAATTTACCACAGAAACATGTTGAGCCAGGCTTCATTAGCTGCTCTGTGAACCAGTCACTTTTGATTACAGGAGCTGCAGCAGGAGTAAGGACTGGTGTTCCTCCAAGCACAGAGAGGCCCTGGGACCAGGCTGGGGGGTTAAGGTCTTTGCACACCAATGCGTGCGTTTACGCATGCGTATTTTTTAATCCGTCATCCGAAAAAAACGTTACGCACAGAGACCTTGCACACCGGTCCGTTGCGGAGTCCGTTGCGTTTTTTACGTTGCGTTACTCTCCTCTCCTCTCCTAACCCTTTCGCAATACGCAACATGGAGTCTTCAAGCAGTGAGGATGATTTTGTGCTCCTCTCACTTCTTGAAAATAGGAAAAGGAAAAGGAAATATTGGATCCACCCCATCCTCAGAACTCGTCGGCAGCAAGGGGAGTTTCACCTGCTAATAAATGCCCAAATGAATGTTATTGTTTAGTGATTGAGAGATTGAGAGATTGAGATTGATTGAGATTGAGATTGAGATAACGTTTATTGCCACTATGCGTTACACATATAGGAATTTGCTTCGTCACCACAGCAAGTGCGTTTATACTTTTTTCACATATCAAAAAACAGGACAACACAACATCAACAACACAGGACAGACAACAGTGCATTGGGTAGTGCGGTATAAAGTAAAGTGCAGTGCAGAGTTTTTTTTTTACAGAGTCCAGTTCAGTCCTGGGCAGACTTGGGGGCGGGGGGGGGGGGGGGAAGCCAGAGTCATTTAACAGCCTGGCGGCTGAGGGGTAGAAGCTGAGCCTGTGGCGGGCCTTAAGTGCCTTAGGCAGCCGCAACCTTCTTCCAGAGGGAAGCAGGGTGAGGAGGCCGTGGCCGGGGTGGAAGGGGTCAGCCATGATCTTCCTTGCCCTCCTCAGAGCCCTGGTGTCATGCAGGGAGTTGAGGGAGGGCAAGGGACAGCCGATCACCCTCTCTGCTGAACGTCGCACCCGCTGCAACTTGGCCTTGTCCTTGGTCGTTGCAGCAGGGAACCAGGTGATGATGGAGTGGGTGAGGATGGATTCTATGATGGCCGTGTAGAACTGGACCATCATGGACCTCGGCAGCCTGAGTTTCCTCAGCTGCCGGAGGAAGAACATCCTCTTCTGGGCCTTCTTTGTGAGGACCTCGGTGTTCTGCTCCCACTTTAGGTCCCGGGAGATGGTCATGCCTAGAAAGCGGCATGACTCCACGGAGGCCACCGGGGTACCTCCCAGCGTGATGGGAGGGGGCAGGGCTGCTTTCCTTCGGAAGTCCACCACCATCTCCACTGTTTTTAGAGCATTTAGCTCCAGATTGTTTAAGCTGCACCATCTCTGCAGCCCCTCGATCTCACCCCTGTAGGCAGATTCGTCCCCCCCGGAGATGAGGCCCACCAGGGTGGTGTCGTCTGCAAACTTCAGGAGCTTGACCGAGGGGTGGCGGGAGACACAGCTGTTGGTGTAGAGGGAGAATAGTGCTGGAGACAGGACGCAGCCCTGCGGGGAGCCCGTGCTGGTGGTCCTGGAGCTGGAAATGCTCTTCCCCAGCTTCACCCGCTGAGACCTGTCAGTCAGGAAGTCCGTGATCCACCTGCAGGTGGAGACCGGCACCTGCAGCAGGGATAGCTGGTGCTCCAGGATGTGTGGGAGGATCGTGTTGAAGGCCGAGCTGAAGTCCACGAACAGGATCCTGGCGTAGTTGCCTGCAGTGTCTAGGTGTTCTAGTACGTAGTGCAGAGCCATGTTCACGGCGTCCTCCGTGGATCTATTGGCTCTGTACGCGAACTGCAGGGGGTCCAGCACAGGATCCGTGATGAGCTTCAGGTAGGCCAGGACAAGGCGCTCCAGGACCTTCATGACGACGGAGGTCAGAGCGACGGGTCTGTAGTCGTTGAGGCCTGTGACCTTGGCCTTCTTGGGGACGGGGATGATGGTTGATGCCTTGAAGCACGCTGGGACGTGACACAGCTCCAGCGAGGCGTTGAAGATGTTGGTGAACACCGGGGCCAGCTGGTCGGCGCAGTGCTTCAAGACAGAGGGAGAGACGGAATCCGGACCAGCTGCCTTCCGGGGATTCTGCCTCTTAAACAGTCTGTTTACCTCTCGCACTGTGACAGAGAGAGGGGGTGGGGAAGGGGGGGTGGGGGTGGGCGGGGCGGGTGAGGAGGGGGGAGGGAGGGGGGGGGGAGGGGGGAGGGTGGGGGTAGCAGGAGGGACATTGGCCCCCCTGGGGGACGGGGGTGGTGGTTGTAGCCGGGGGGTGTGGAGGGAGAGGGCGGGTGTGGGCGGGAACCTCTCTTTCTCAAACCTACAATAGAACTCGTTCAGCTCGTTAGCGAGGGGGAGGTTGTCGGACATCAGCGGGGACCTGGGTTTGTAGTTGGTGATGGTCTTTAGGCCTTCCCAGACGGAGGCGGAATCCCCCTCAGAGAGCTGTTTCTGCAGCTTCTCCGAAAAGCGATGCTTCGCCTCCTTCACAGCTTTGGCGAACCTGTACTTGGCCTGCTTGACCCGGTCCATGACCCGGTGATGCTGCCCAAATGAATGTTATTGTTTAGTGCCGTACGCTTTCGTGGTATTATATTGTGTGAATTATCATCTGTATGTTGTTTTCTTTCACTCGACTAACCGCCGAGATAATACTTGAGACATGTACTTCTGTAAACTTTAATCCAACTGTCCTGCAGTTCTAATTTGACGATGTGTCCCAGTCTATACCATGGCGGAGTGGTCAATAACAACTCTCAAAAGGCTTTTGACGGACGCGAAAAATGCAGAAAATCGAACCTGTTGCGTTTTTTTGGGGGGACGGGCGAATATTACAGATTGGTGTGCAAGGGCCTTTAGCCTATCACAGAGAGGCCCTGGGACCAGGCTGGGGGGTTAGCCTATCACAGAGAGGCCCTGGGACCAGGCTGGGGGGTTAGCCTATCACAGAGAGGCCCTGGGACCAGGCTGGGGGGTTAGCCTATCACAGAGAGGCCCTGGGACCAGGCTGGGGGGTTAGCCTATCACAGAGAGGCCCTGGGACCAGGCTGGGGCGTTAGCCTATCACAGAGAGGCCCTGGGACCAGGCTAGGGGGTTAGCCTGGCCTAGCATAGAGACAGACCTGGGGCCTCATTTATAGAAAGTACTATGGATCAAATGTACCCGTGTCGTACGTAGAAAACCACGTCAAAGTAGTGATTTATAAAATGTCAATGTGAGTCAGTTTGACCGTGTAAAAACGATCGTAGCTCGAAGTCAGATATTGACTTGCGTATGCACATTACCTACTGGTTATGCGGAGTTATTACAGGCATGTGAGTCGCACTCGAACAACACAGCCGAGAAAAAGAGTTAAATTCAAGATTTAAAGGGAACTGATGATTGTATTTCAGTCTACAAGGCTATTGTAGGGTGTAATCATTCTAAATTGAGGCGTGATAAAGGCGAGATTCATTGTGATTCCCCAGGATTCCTCGGTATTTAGCATTATAAGCCCTGTTATAAGGTTATTTACTATCATATGGGTCCATATCAACATTTTGACATACACAATGGATCTGGATGGGCGTACAGAAAATCCTTCAAAAACACCATAGCCGGGCCCAACACACTCAAATAAATGTTGGCGAAATTGCAGTACGCAAATTGGCAACCACACCCACATATTCTGGTCATGCCCCAAATTAAGAACATTTTGGGAAGAGGTGTTTGAGGCCCTTGAAGCAGTATTCTACCAAAAATTTACCAAAGATCCAAAGATGGCACTACTGGGAGTTATACCAGAGGGCATTGATGGAAGGGTGTCGTGTATTCTTATTGGTTATGAATCAAACAACAGCTAGTGAGTTTAAGATGATTTAATCCGAGTTACAAACAGATTTATACATACACGTGTTGATCCTGGGGCCTGGTGACAAAAAGAGACCGCTTTTCCCCCTTCCTCGCTGGTTTTCCCTAGTCCCCTAGATCCCTGCCCTCTTATGCAAATACAGTCACAGGTCATAGCCTATCACCTTATCTAGATGGTCATGAGGGCCGTCCCCTGTGATGTCACTGTGATGTCACCCTTCCGGGTGCCCGCTGGTGCAAACATGAAGGCTACAGAATAGCATGACCCCCTATCATACTATCTATGCATGTGTGGAAATATACGACACATCCCCCCTCGGACCACCCAGAGGGTGTTCCGAAACTAAACGACCACAAAACAAAAACAAAAACACAAAACCCCACAAACTAACTCAAAAAAAAAAAAAAAAAAAAAAAAAAAATTTAAAATAAAATTAAAAATTAAAAAATAAACAACAACAGACAGAAAAACTACACCAACACACAACACAAGAAGCACAATAACACAGACCAACCCAGGACCAGTATTAGGAACCAAAGATATCATAAACAAAAAATAGAAAACAACCAATAATAAAAAGAATTTTGAAAATAACAATCACAATTAAACTAAACACAGTTCTTCATGCACAAATCAATACAGCAACTTCCAACGACCGATGTTTTCTTTGTCCTTGAAGCGTCAGGGTCAGAGGTTACTAGCACTTGTACCCAGATGGAGAACAGCCTTTACCGCTGTCTCAGATTGATAACACTTTCATAGTCAGCAGCTTCCATTTTCGTTGCGCTAGGAACAGAACCTCTTTCCTATCTTTGCATAACCACTACATCACTTCTCAACTGACATCAATCACATACGATATAGAAATAAACAAACAATACACAAATAATGACATTCAGTTATCATAACACATAATTCCCCAACAGTAAGCACAGGACAAAGGGAATGCATTAATGCATAGATCTTCACCTCAGGTGAGGACTAGTCTTCTGAAAAGTTCATTAACGTGGACTGAGTGACTGATTTTCCAAAAACAGTCAATGAGGCCCTGCCTTCTAAGAAAGTCAAAAATCATGTCTGCTATAATAGGTGCTCCTATCTTAGCAAAATAAGTTTCCCATGCCCCTAAGACCGTTTCCAGCCATGCTATCATCTGCTGTCCATTCCCGTCGTTCCCTTTGATCTGCTGCTTCACTACCCTATTCATAGTCTTTAATCTTTTCCTAACTGGTCGTCGTCCGTCAGTGTCATTGAGGTTCAGGCAGCCGCCTGGTCCCCTCCCACGCTGATCAAGGTCTGGGGAGTCGCCCTCAGCATCATCTGAAGCATGGTGCAGGCACTCGCCAGCATCCCCAGTAGCACAGGTGTCCAGGCTTTGGACACTCCCAGGCTGGACCTCCAGACTGTCAACCCTCTCTGCTTCGTTAGTTTCTGGTTTATTGGCATCTGGACAGCTTTCCACTGTCCCCTCGGTTTCAGGCACTGCCGGTAATGTCACTGGCTGTAACACTGGCATTGCCACTGGCTCTGGCAACACCACAGCATCTCCTCGTAGCTCCTCCTTCTCAGGTTCTCTGGGGACCTCGGCACCTGTTGGCACAACATCCTGCCTACTCTGTACATCCACCCCCCTGTCCACCACCCGTGGCCTTATTGGGGTAGGGATATGCCCAGACACCACTGGTGTACCCACTCTGATGTTGTTTCTCCAACAGACCCCACATTGACCTAAAGCATGGTCAATCTGTTCCATCAAATATGGACTCCAAAACCCATATTTCTTGGTAATCTTGCGTCTTACCTCCCCCCTAGCCACATGTGCTAATCCATGAGCTTCCTGTATTAACATGCCTAATAAATCTGAGGGTGCTACAACCAACCCCTCATGATTCCTCCATAGACCTGTGTCATCCTGACTTGCCCCCCTTGCTAGCCAAACGCTCTTGTCTAACGTAGTTACTCTACTCTGTAACATCAATAAATCCTCAAGTGTGACCATGCCCTGTAATTGCTTTTCATGTGTGACCAGAAGACCTTTACCTGCCTTGTCTGCTCCTGTAATGGCTTTGGCTGCATCCTCTGCAGCCCTGTTACCTTGTGTGACATGTGATGAGTCAGACCTGTGTGTGGCACACTTCACTATGGCTAATTCCTTTGGCTTCATCATGGCTTGTAACAGCTTCATGATCTGTGCGTGATGCTGTATAGGCGTACCATCAGTTCTCTTAAAACCCCGCCCCCTCCATACAGCTCCATTAAAATGACAAACATTATGTGCATAGGCAGAGTCGGTGTACACTGTCACTCTCCGTCCGGTTCCCAAGTTGCATGCTTCTGTGAGGGCAATCAATTCAGCCAACTGAGCCGAGCAAGGCTGAGGAACTGCCTCAGCCTGTTCTACAATAAACTTTGAATTTTGTGCTTTAACTAAGGAATACCCAGCGCACAAAGTTTCTCCTACCCCGTAACAAGACCCATCAACCCAATATTCTATATCAGCTCCCTTTAAAGGCAAAGCTTGTAGGTCTGTTCTATGCTTAATCACTCTGGCTGTCGATGGAACCTGAGCACCGGATGGCATCGTCACCTGACAGCCGTCAGGTGTGCATTTTACTGTACAGTTCAATTGGCATAGAGCATCTCTCCCTAGCAGCCCTGTTGGCGTGTGTTCTGACACAAGTGTTGACAGAGTTGCTCTCTGTCCCTTGTACTCTAAGTCTACAAGCTCAGTTGTAGGAATCAGCTGTTTAATTCCCTCAAATCCGATTGTCTTCACATATTCTCTAGACATAGGGAGGTGCGTGGCGCCTTCAGGCTTCTTTGTCACCACCAGCTGGCACCTCCCACTCGGATCTTCCGGGCACCCCTATAGGCCAGCTGCTGGGCCTCCGTAAGGGTTCATCACTCCTGGAGCAGGTGTAGTAGGGGGCCAATATCCTCCTCCTTGGCTCCCCCCTGCGCCCCCCTGGGGCCTGTTGCAGCAGGCACAGGCTAGATGTCCATTCTGGTCGCATTGGCATGGTTCTAGCCTCTCCTTCCCTGCTGCTGTCCATCCCCCTGGTGGTGGTCCTTGGCCAGGCTGTGTGTACATCTGGTATGGAACCGCTTGCACCCCTGGTGGCCCTTGTGGGTATGGATACCCCCCTTGTGGCCCCTGTGGGTAGGACTGGTAAGTAGCAGGATACCCCCCTTGTGGCCCCTGTGAGTAGGACTGGTAAGTAGCAGTCTGCACTCCAGGTGGCTGTTGCTGTGGGGCTAAAGCCTGCACTCCCTCTATGTTCCTCTCGCTTTCAGTCAATTGCAAATGAGTCAATATTCTGAGGGATTCTTCGTCTCGTGCCTTCTGTATCTGAATGTTCTTTCGATATAACTCAACTTGATGAGCTACGTGGTCTATATAAACAGCTTTGTTCATGTGTCGTAGCCCCACCACTTCTGCTAGCTTATCCTTAACTGGGGTAGGAAGCCCTTCTTGTATTTTTTCCCTGATTATGGATTTTTCTAAGGGGTTATCTTCAGCGTCTTTCCCTGTCACACTTCTCCATTGAGAGTGCACACGGGCAACATAACCCCTGGGATTCTCATCCCCCCCCAGTGGCTTCACAATGATATTGTCTGGGTGAATGTGAGTAGGGTAGGTCTCTCTGATTGCTTTCCACAGCCTGCCTCTGTTTGCTGCGAAGAGCTCTGGATCATAAACTGATGTATTGATATATCTATGAAGTCCTGCCTTCATCAATATTTCCTGCATTGTATCCAATCCTGCAATAAAAGCTAAGAGTCTTTTCAGGTCTCCCATCGCGGCCTGCGTTCCTGTCAGTATCACGTCGACCTCTCGCGTCCACGAATGTCCTCCCTCTTGAAGAACTGGGAGTTTCTCGATCACTTCAGACAGATCTGTATGATGCCACGGATGATATTCCATCTTGTTACCCCGAATCAGCACTGGACAGTTCTTTAATGTATTTGATGACATTCGGTGACAATCTTCCTCTCTTTCCGCTTTCTCCGGGCGTCTTCTCCCACCTTTCCTTTCGGCTGTGGCTATCATCTTCCTGACCTGCGCGTTGTAGCCTCCATCTGCATTGTCGTCATCACTTGAGTCTTCACTGCCATCTTCGCTGTCATCTTCCTCGTCACTCCTGTCGTCCCCTTTTCCCCTTGGCTCCTTCTTCTTCTTCTGGGAATGTTCCTCCAGTGCCTTAGCATATGGAGGGGGACTGGAGGCAGGACACAGGTCTGGGGATGAAATGTTCAATTTCTGTTCCAGTGTTCTGGCCAATTCTTTTTTCTTTTCCGGTTCCATCTGAGCTATTTTCTGTCCCTCTACCTTAAATAGATCTAAAATAGCTAACTCTAACTTGCGTTTCTCTGATCTAATCTTTCCTCTTTGATGTGCTTTGTGTACTTTGATAAGTATCTCCAATGTTGCAATTAATTGTAAATTAATGCTGCCCTCTTTCGGCCACGGCTGTTCAATGTATGCCCAACGGCTATTCCATTTCGTTGACATTTTGCTAATTTCCCTAACAAGAGGATTCATTTTTTCCACTATAGCCATAGGGGATAACGTAGCCAACATTCCACGATGTTCACTAATATCTTTTAACAGCTTCGTTGAATTCGACCCCATTCTACTTTGCTCAATATGCTGACAATATTCTATATTAGATAAGGTGTACGCTTCTTACAACCCACCTTATTTTGTCTTGTTTGCTAAACAAATGCTAGTCCAATATAACTGTATTAACCGCCCACACAAAACCACTACAACCCAGAACAACAGATTTGCCTCTTGTGTATGTCAGTGCAGTATTAACTTAAATCTAATCACTTTGTAAGTACTTTATACTTAAATGTGTTTCCTAATTGTTTATGAATATGTGTCACTTGATTACTCATTCAATACTAATTACAGTTCTGGTCAACACAATTATTAAATCACAAAGGCTGGTCACACCTAAGTATTCACCGATCCACAAAAACCCTTTTACTGCTCAACTATCAAATATGTACTATTCTGCTATTCCTTAATCAAACACTGTGGAAATGACCTAACTAAAATAAAATATGTAAATTACAAATATTAATTATAACCTGTAAAGAAATCGACTTGTTATTTGGAAAAGAATGAATGATTAATTATTAATTACAATCTGTAAAGAAATCGACTTGTTAAGTGAAAGGAATGAATGATTAGTTAGAATTATTCATTGACACTTCATTGATGTAAACCTGTAAAGTCAATTAGCTATTATCGACACAAAGAAATGGTTATTATTAGATTATCACAAAACAATTGATCAAAGTTCTGTGAAACAGAAAATGAAATGATCTGAATAATTAATTCAATCAATTAGTAATTAATTAAATTAATTAAAGTAATATCTAACAATCATCTACAAACATCATCAATGAAGGAGGGTTGTATTTCATCAATTTACAGAGAGCCAATGTTTTAAAAATGTCTTGTCGTATTTTGGCCAGCAGATGGAGCTGTGCTCCGGCTAACGCGCATCGATTGCGCATGCGCCAACTCTTCCATGTAAAATGGAGGCTATGAATGTTTTAACCGTAACTCTAAACTATTTAAAATACCCCGAGATCAATTCACTATATCTCTATCTTTATCAATACTAGTCTATGTGTATGGTTTTATCGTTATCTTTAAGAGATGAGTACTGAAATCTATCAAACTCAGGTTCCCTTCTAAAGGAATGTTCCACTGTGTGTCTGCGCTTTTTGCAAAGCAGGAAGAGGGAAGGGCTTTATTGTTCTTGAAAGCCCACGGCCGTATTGGGGCCTGCTTAAAACAATCTCTTTAACACAACTTGTTTTCATAAACGATTACTTTTCACGACACAGCAATATCAAGATTATCTTTCAATCCAGTTAAACTATTATTTATCTCATTCAAATATTCTACGTTCACGTTTCCCTCATAAAGATGGCCTCTGTGTGTGTCCTTTCTCAAGGACAAAGAAAAATGGCGTCTAAGAATAGATTCTCTGACAGGACACTGCAAATGGCCGCTTACACAATGGCGTCGTTTCAAACAGACCCTTAACACAATTCTACACACACACTCACGATATTCCGTAATACCGCTATTAGTTACACAACTAATATCTTAACATAAAAAAGCGAATTACCAAATTCAGCCCTATATCACCAATATACCAATCTAATCGTATATTTACAAAAACGGACCTCAAAATCCGGCTCTCACCAACCCCAGCTTAAAGACTATGAAAGATGTGTTTCTATTCCAACAAGATTACCGTTACACAGATTCTTTTGACTATAACTTATCTGAGATTTACAGTCTATTTTAAACACACCAATCGACTAGAGAGCGATCTCTGCAGAAACCTACCTTCTTCGTTAGATTGAAGTTTGCAAAATACTGTAAATTAAGCTATATTATCTCCTGGCTAGCTCGCCATCATTGTCGTGTATTCTTATTGGTTATGAATCAAACAACAGCTAGTGAGTTTAAGATGATTTAATCCGAGTTACAAACAGATTTATACATACACGTGTTGATCCTGGGGCCTGGTGACAAAAAGAGACCGCTTTTCCCCCTTCCTCGCTGGTTTTCCCTAGTCCCCTAGATCCCTGCCCTCTTATGCAAATACAGTCACAGGTCATAGCCTATCACCTTATCTAGATGGTCATGAGGGCCGTCCCCTGTGATGTCACTGTGATGTCACCCTTCCGGGTGCCCGCTGGTGCAAACATGAAGGCTACAGAATAGCATGACCCCCTATCATACTATCTATGCATGTGTGGAAATATACGACAAGGGCAAGAATATATCTCTTACAAATATTACTAACGGCAGCAATTAAATGCATTACAATTAAGTGGTTAAAACCAGACCCCCCTACATACAATATGTGGACAGAGAAAGTATGGGAAATCTACCAGATGGAACAAATAACATACACTCTGAGACTCCAGAAACATCTATTTATTAAAAGATGGAGCCCGGTTATGTCCATATTAATACAGTGAACCCTTCCACACATCTCGACTCATATAATTCTGTATTCTAGACTCACTTCATATCACTACACATAGATATATGCCTGCGTTGCATTCACATTTTAATCATTTATTTCTGTCCACATAGAAACAAGTATACAAGGACACAAATACTGAAGGCACAGATGGGATGCATTCACAAACAGACATGGACAATGTCTTTCACATACAACAGGACAAGACTCACGGGTACAAGTAACACCGTCTCCGCCATATTTGGCGGCTGCCAATAATCGCAGAGACAGAGCAATACTTGCTGAGCCTTTTTGCTTCTCCCTTGGACATTCCCAGTAGACGTAGTCCTCTGACAACCAATCTGTGCACATGTCCAAGACTGCCAAATATAAAGACTAATAGCGTACACCTATAGCCTAGCTCTGAGATGGTGTCTACAAGCTGCTGGTATTTCATGACCTTAGTCATGAAGGCTTCCTCTAGGCTTATATCAAAGGTGCATGCTACCTCTAATACAGACACCTCTCTGGACTCTTCATTAACAACAACAACATCTGGTGTGTTAGCAGACAACTGTGAAAAGTGACATTGGTCATTACAGAAATTGAACATGGATGCATTGACACAAGCATGTGTATACATTTTCACTGTAACTGGGAAGTGGAGTGATATGTCCTTTACTATTAGGCTCACAATTCTGTCATGACGTGCTATATACATTCCTTTGTAAACATAACAGCCATTCAAGATATGTGAAAGTGTTTCTGTAACCTGTTCTGTGGTGTGGTGCAAGCAATGAGGAACCTGAGTGGAGGGAAACCAAATAGAGAGGTTGAGTCTGGTAGGAAGGACTTGTAATCTGGCCTTGGTTGTGAATATGACAATGTCCTCATCGAGTGCAGTGTTTTTTAGAAAATAATGGGAAACAGAGTGATCAGCTGTGGGAAGACATGCCAGTTTTCCCTGGAGTTTCAGACCAGTCCAGTGTTGTTGTTGTTGATGTTGATGAAGGTCCATGAGAGTCCGTCTGGCCCCTCTAGATGTTAGCTGGTGGCTCTGTCCAGCAAAGGAGGCTGTTGCCCTGACCTGTGTGAGAGGGTCAGATATACAGTTCTCTGAGACCCGAACAGTCTCAGAGTCAGACCGCACCCACTCCAGGGACACCCCGGCTCGGACACAGAGGTCATTCAGGTCTGGCCAATCAGACCAGACTCCAAAACCAGCGGAATGAGTGTCCAATTTTCCGCTGGGTTTCCTCTTGAACCCAAGGAAGTGGGGCTCCGCCCCCCTGGCAACTGGGACCTTCCTTCTCCTCAGGTCCAGGAACATGGAGGAGCGGGCCAGCTCCCTGACGTCCTTGTCGTCGTTGTTAAGCATCCTGAGAAGATGGGAAATTCTCATGCTGGTGTAGATCCATTCTACATTGGGGACCCCTAGCCCTCCCTCCCATTGGGGATGAAAGATGATGTCACGGGTGCTGTGTGAATTGAGTCCAAGCCACCTGCGCACTACGCTCACAGTCTTGTTGTTCATTTCACACAGCACTTTCTGGGGGATGTGGACATTGGAGAAGAGGTGCTGAACTTTGGACAGGGCCACCTGCCTGATGGCTTCTAACTTCATAGTTAGTGGCAGAGGACAACTGTCTATCAAGTCCAGCCTGGAAGTGAACTCAGTCAGGATGTTATTGACTTGCACACACACACACACACACACACACACACACACACACACACACACACACACACACACACACACACATACACAACCCCCCCCCCCCCACCTGACCCTACCCCCCCCCTACCCTTTTTCTTTCTTTTCAAAATCTTTACTTTTATTCCGTCATTGACATCTCAATGTTTTTGTTGATCGCTCTTTTTTGCTTTGTGTGGCTTTGAACCACATCCATGGACCATATGTGTACAGCTAAAAGAATGGAAAGAATTGTAGACAAAACATGACATGATTGTACAAGTTGCTGAAACTGAAATAAAAACTAAGTAAAAAAAAACAACAACAAAAAAAACACCATAGCCGCAGAGCGCATACTATATTATGTCTAATTGAGTCAACTGGTATTATGCTTATCACTGTTAGAGTTAAAGACGATGTTTTCATAATGTTAAATACTCTATATAATTCTGTGAAGGTTAAAACAGGATTATCACTGTGTAAAACTTTGCACAGCCTGTCTCTGGGGTCTGTTAATGATTGTACACCCTTGTACTCTGGACACTGTTTGTGAACTTTTCCTCCCCTGCTTATCAGATTTCACTTATCAGATGACACTTTTCGAAAACAGGTTTTGGTCGCCTCACGGCCACGTCTGTTAAATGATTCGTTCTGAACACCACCCACTTTTCTAGGACACTGATAGGATCACCACTGCCTCCTCCTTTGCATTCTGTATGAGAATAATGACATGTGTGCCTTTCTGTTAAGAATAAATGACCTGCTCCTTGCAAGATAAGGCAGTCTGAATTCGGAGTCTCTAAGGGGAGACTTCGCATTCATTCTCCTTGCAAGAAAATAACGATCATGATGAACTCCGTGTCTCTTTGTTGTTTAAAGTCTACTACGGTCTGTTTGAACTAGCGACGGGTTAGCATGGCTTGCTTTACAAACAAGCTGAACAGAATATAGCATTTAAGCCCAGAACAGAACCCGACATTTGGTCCTTCTGAAGCCGGATCTCAAGGTCGTCTGATGGGGGAAGAAGATTCGACACACCGAAGTCTGTACAGCCCGGATCCAGCGACCCGGAGAAAGTCCTGTGACGTGAATTCGTTTCAGGCCGGTGCGTTAGATGTCGAACCTTTCTCCTCCAAAAGGACGGCTGACGAGATCCAGACCAAGACATAAGCAACAAAGACCGGTAAATATAATAGAAACTATGAATGAAAGTGAATTATAATAGAAAAAGAAAGATTGCAATCGAAATGAATAGTCTATCTATCCTAAATTGTACAAAATAGGAGTTGTTTGACATGCAAAAAGAATCCACTTTAAAAGACAGATGTATATCTTTTCATGCTATGTAAACAGTAGACTAATGGAAATTAGACTGTGGAGTTTTGACATACGAAAGGAATCCACTTTGAAAGATAAATGTATATCCTTTTCGTGTTAGGTAAACAGCAGACTAAGAATGGAACTGAAACTATGACTGAAAGTGAGAATTAGAAAAGTGTAGAATTAGAAAGTGTATGTGTTAGAATTAGTGCAAGATTAAGGATACTGTATGTTCAGTGACAGAGAGAGACAGAGAGGAGACTAGGAGACTAGGAGAGGAGACGAGGAGACTAGGAAACGAGTAGAGGAGACGAGGAGAGGAGACTAGGAGACGAGGAGAGGAGACTAGGAGACTAGTAGAGGAGTAGAGGAGACTAGGAGACTAGGAGACGAGAAGAGGAGACGAGGAGAGGAGACTAGGAGACTAGTAGAGGAGTAGAGGAGACTAGGAGACGAGGAGAGGAGACGAGGAATAGACAGACAGACAGGAGACAGACAGACAGAAAGAGAGGAATAGACAGACAGACAGGAGACAGACAGACAGACAGAGAGACACAGAGAGAGACAGACAGAGAGACAGACAGAAAGAGAGGAATAGACAGACAGACAGGAGACAGACAGACAGACAGAGAGACACAGAGAGAGAGAGACAGACAGAGAGACAGACAGAGAGAGAGACAGACAGACAGAGAGAGAGAGAGAGGGAGAGACAGACAGACACAGACAGACAGAGAGAGAGAGAGAGAGAGAGAGAGAAGGAGAGAGAGAGAGAGAGAGAGAGAGAGAGGGAGGGAGAGAGAGAGAGAGAGAGAGAGAGAGAGAGAGAGAGAGAGAGAGAGAGAGAGAGAGAGAGAGAGAGGGAGGGAGACAGAGGACAAACTGCTATTTTATTTTTAGTGTGACCCCCTCCTGATCCACAGAACAGAGACCAGGGGAGTAATACGAATTTGGACGAATGACAAAGTTTATAGAATAGATGGGAAAATTGTATTACCACAAAGCCTCTACAAACAGCAGCTAATTTGATACATGGTCTTTTTAATGACATGTATCAAAAAGCAGGGAAGGTGATTGACAGGGATTAATGCACATTTTCACGTATATAATTACACACAATAAAAAAAAAAAAAATATATAGTGATAATGGCGCACATTTCGTGAACGAATTGATCAAACACAGTGTCCAAACACCTGGACATTGAAGAGTGTGTTTCTCTAATGGAAACACACATGACAATAAAATTGAGAGCTATGGGTTTGATTGAATGAATGAATGAATGAATGAAATAAATGAAATTAATGAATTTGAAATAGTAAATGGGAGAAGGGGTTTAGACTACCCATAGTAGACGACAATAGGGAAGTATTGATAGATTGATTGAAAACTTTATTAGAAGATTTGCAGAAGCAAGTGACATGAAAGTACATATTTCAATTGGGGTCCTAGATACTCAATTCATCGTTATATGTAAAGACAGCAGATTTGGCAGAAACAGAAAACACACTGGCCACGTGGATGGCTATTTAGGAAATAGGAAATAGCCAGAACAAATGATCTGCCAGTCCCTTCTGTTTCCTACAGGATCGAGAATACAACCTGATGACCAGATCCTCATCGACGAGATGGAAGGAGAACACTGGCGCAGCCCGCGGTGGGTTGAGCCATTTGGGGTGCTGCTGAGCATCTCAACTGCTGTCAAGATCGCAGAACGAGATACGTGGATACACAGAGCCATTGAGAGAAAGTGACGTTGTTCCCCTCGAGCGACGGGTAGTGGTGGAAGCCCGGGCTACAAAGGGGTTGTTCATTTAGTGAATATTACGTCTCAAACCCGGTGAAGAATTCTTCAGATCCACTGCCTCTTAGAATGAGGGGACCAAATCCTCCCGACGACCCAAACAGACGCCCGTCCAGGCACACGACCCAGTCTGGGGCAGTAATGTCCCAGATGACATAGAAACCCTGAACTATCAATCAGAGACATTTGTAAACGCATCCCTTACGAACTGAATGACTCTTGACCTATCGACTGCAGTGGCAGGAGGAACATGTGTGATGCTTGACATCAAATGATTGTTTGTTGTGTCTTCCCCTGCTTCAAAGCTATGACTAACAAACTGATTTCAGGAATATTTGGAACCTAAGTACCTAACCCAATTTGAGAAACTCTAATCCAAGTTGAGATTCATGTGTGATCTGTACGGCGATGTTGAATGACAGTTAAACTAGACAATATGAAAGAAAGTTAAACGACCTGAATGGAGAGAGAATGTTTGTATCGTGATAAATTATGAAAAACAGCAGGGAAATGTTAGAGTTAAAGACGATGTTTTCATAATGTTAAATACTCTATATAATTCTGTGAAGGTTAAAACAGGATTATCACTGTGTAAAACTTTGCACAGCCTGTCTCTGGGGTCTGTTAATGATTGTACACCCTTGTACTCTGGACACTGTTTGTGAACTTTTCCTCCCCTGCTTATCAGATTTCCATGACACTTTTCGAAAACAGGTTTTGGTCGCCTCACGGCCACGTCTGTTAAATGATTCGTTCTGAACACCACCCACTTTTCTAGGACACTGATAGGATCACCACTGCCTCCTCCTTTGCATTCTGTATGAGAATAATGACATGTGTGCCTTTCTGTTAAGAATAAATGACCTGCTCCTTGCAAGATAAGGCAGTCTGAATTCGGAGTCTCTAAGGGGAGACTTCGCATTCATTCTCCTTGCAAGAAAATAACGATCATGATGAACTCCGTGTCTCTTTGTTGTTTAAAGTCTACTACGGTCTGTTTGAACTAGCGACGGGTTAGCATGGCTTGCTTTACAAACAAGCTGAACAGAATATAGCATTTAAGCCCAGAACAGAACCCGACAATCACCAAGTTCTCCCATACTGTGCTGATGGACTAGTATAGTATGTTTATATCAACAGTAATCAAGTGCTTTAGTTGGTGAGCGCACTTGGTGATGGTAAGCACTCTAATACGAGTTGATTCGCTGGAACGGACGGGCGCGCGGGACCGCCATGCCCCACACATCATACCTCGGTCCCACATGTATTTATCATCATATTTTTCAATATAAAACGGAGGTATGATATGGCATATACAGTATATATATATATATATATATATATATATATATATATATGGTACATGGCAGTCCCACATGCTCGTCCCGCTCCAGTTCTGCATCCAATTGAATGCATGCAATGATTCAAGTAGATCTATAGACTCTTTTTCAAAGACGGGAAGCTCACCAAGTGGTCACTGGTGTCCACACCCCGTGGACTCATTCACCTGCGTTCAATTTCAAGTATATTTGGTATTTATAGAACGACAGACATACGCAATTTTAAACAAGGGCAGCCCGTTTTATAAATAATGCTTACATCCGTTTAGAAAAATGTGCTTACGTGCAAGTCAAAGATGACGTTCAAGTACTTTTTTTAACGTTAGCCTAGCACAGAGAGGGCAGGGACCAGGCTAGGGGGTTAGCCTAGTATAGAGACAGACCTAGAACCAGGCGCTAGGGGGTTAGCCAGGTGCTATGTGGTTAGCCTGGCAGACAGGAAGCCATTCTTATTTGTTAAGATAATTGCGTGCATATTTCCCACTTCTCAGATCCCATACACATGCACACATGCACACGCACGCCACACACACAACACACACACACACACACACACACACACACGCAAACAGGCACAGGCACACGCAAACAGGCACAGGCACAGGCAAGGGCACAGGCACAGGCATACACACACACACACACACACACACACACACACACACACACACACACGCGAACAGGCACAGGCACACGCAAACAGGCACAGGCACAGGCACACATACGCACACACACAGACACACACACGTAAACAGGCACAGGCACACGCAAACAGGCACAGGCACAGGCACACACACACACACACACACACACACACACACAGAATTCTCTGATCTCAAACCAACCCACTTCCCACCCACTAACCAAACATGAGAGACGGGATAAAAAATCGGTTTGGAAATGAAAATTGGATATTTAATTTTGTTTACTCGCCCTGTCTTTCAAAACCGGTTAGGACTCAAAGCTTCATTTAAGAAAAAGCTGCAGAAAAACATCCAGTACGCGTACGCCTGCTGGATACCAGAGTGTGTTCGGCCCACCTGGTTGACCACCTGGGGCGTGCGTGGGTGGGAGAGGCGGGGGAGGGGGGGGGGGTCATTACCCCCTCAGAGAACCCAGAGGCCTGCTGGGAAGAAAATGGCAGTTTGACAAAAGTTGTTATTTTGATGCTGAATGTCGACTTCCCAGACAATGACATACAGGCGACAAGTGACTGCTGTGAACAAGGCCGGGGGTGGCAGGAGGAGGGCCCCCCCCCAAATGTGCGTCTTGCCCACGCAATCAAAAGTTAGGACTTTTTCTTTCAGAATTCCAGGGGCGTGTTTGAATGTTTAATCTCATATTTGTATTTACTGTAGGTCCATATACTATGTCTATCTGTCTAGCGCTAAGCTATCTTAGCACTGCCCATAGCCACCGCCGACATTGCTGCCACTACCAGCCCCTGTGGTTACAGAACAGCTCAAGTGTTAGTATAATGGGATGAAGGGTCTGAATGTAGGTCACTCCAGGACACACACACACACACACACACAAACACACACACACGCTTGCACTATCATGGTCACACACACATACAGAGAGAGAGAGAGAGAAATAAAGTGTGTGTGTGTCTGCGTTTATGTGCGTTTACACATACTGTACATATGCGTGCATGCCTGTGTGTGCATCTGTGTGGGTGTACACATTTGTATTCATGTTAGCGCATCTGTGTGTATCTGTGTGCCTCTGTGTGTGTGTGTGCCTCTGAGTGTGTGTGTGCCTACCTCTGTGTGTGTGTGTGCATGTGTGTGTGTGTTTGTGTGTGTGTGTGTGTGTGTGTGTGTGTGTGTGCCCGAGGGCTCTCCAGGAGGGAGCCAGATGGACCATGTTGCAGTATTGTGATTAATGGACCGAGTCTTTCCAAAGTCATCATGTCTCTGAGGACTGCTGCCCCCCCAGGCATGGTACCCCCCCCCACCCCCCCCCCCCACACACACACCCACACACATTCTGGAAGCCTTACTAAACTTGTGTGTTTGTAAGACTTGAGTTCCCTCCCTGAGAAGAGCCTTTGTAGCCTGTTGACTAACAGGGCTGATATTCATAGACTTTACACGTCAACAACAATAACAACAGTCAGTGTTGACTGTGCGTCTGTCTGTATACATGACCACATCCCACATGTATGTGACATGGTACACGCGTGTACACCTACCATAATACACCTACCGTAATACACCTACTTTAATACACCTACTATGATAAACCAACTATTATACACCTACTGTAATATACCTACTATAATACACCTACCATAATACACCTACTATTATACACCTACTATAATACAACTACATAATACACCTACCATAATACACCTACTATTATACACCTACTATTATATACCTACCATAATACACATACTATTATATACCTACCATAATACACCTACTATTAAATACCTACCATAGACCTACTATTATATACCTACTGTAATATACCTAGTAATATACACCTACCATAATACACCTACCATAATACACCTACTATTATATACCTACCATAATACACCTACTATTATATACCTACCATAATACACCTGCTTTGATAAACCCACTATAATACACCTACCATAATACACCTACTATTATATACCTACAATAATACACTTACTATGATACACCTACCATAATACACCTACTATTAAATACCTACCATAGACCTACTATTATATACCTACCGTAATATACCTAGTAATATACACCTACCATAATACACCTACTGTTATACACCTACCGTAATATATCTAGTAATATACCACCTACTATAATACACCTACCATAATACACCTAGTGTAATACACCTAGTGTAATTCACCTACTGTAATACACCTACTATAATACACCTACCATAATACACCTAGCATAATACACCTACCATAACGACATCTGAAATTCGAAGTGGTCAATTATTAATCAACATCACATAGTTTCTTTTTGTGACATAATGACA
This sequence comes from Nansenia antarctica, assembly GCF_963989245.1. Lineage (NCBI taxonomy): Eukaryota > Metazoa > Chordata > Actinopteri > Argentiniformes > Microstomatidae > Nansenia > Nansenia antarctica. Next base: position 36,593,237 of record NC_137678.1, on the reverse strand, counting down.
TTTAAAATCCAAAACTCTGCATTGCGTTATCATTTTCATGATTGAGTAAGCGTCACTGCTGCCGAATGAAAAAATGGAAATCTCTTTGACTTTCATCTTCATTAAATTCTACTTTTCATATGGTGCCACACTTCCACACTGACAAATGAAATGCAAATTCTTAAATGCCAAATCAATTCTCGTGTTTGTCATCTAGTTTCCTTGTTTTTGAGCAAATGGTTTGTGCCAAAAAGAAGAACATGAAAACCCCACTATACAACCACGCTTTCCCATAATCTGTCCACAACAATGAGACTGTCGAAATCGGAACGCTCAATCAACTCGGATAGACCAATCACAATGTCATACTTTGGTTTTTGGATTTGGGTTTGGCATTACTGCTCACACAGTCATGAAGATGATAATGTAGCGATTTGCATTTTCGTTGTCATTATGCCACAACAAATGCAGGTTGTTTTCGACATTTTGAATTTAAGATGCCATTATGGCAGGTATATGCATCCATAAATATCATCCATATACTGTGGTGTTGTCAAATCCTAACTTGGGTCTTATGGCCTCAGAGAGCTATGCCCCCCCCCCCTGTGTGTGTGTGTGCGTGTGTGTGTGTGTGTGTGTGTGTGTGTGTGTGTGTGTGTGTGTGTGTGTGTGTAGGGAGGGTGGGGGTGTTAGGGGGGGGGGGTAGATAAGTGGTTTATTCCTCAACACCACAGAGCTGGTGACACAACAAAGGGTCTGATAAGAGACTCCATTTCTAATCCCGTCCCTGGATTTGAATACGAATATGAACATGAACGTGAATATGATTGTGACAGTGTGTGTGAGAGAGTGTGCGAGAGTGTGTGTGCGAGAGTGTGTGTGCGAGTGTGTGAGCGAGTGTGTGTGTGCGAGTGTGTGTGCGACTGTGTGTGAGAGTGTGTGTGACTGTGTGCGAGTGTATATGAGAGTGTGTGTGTGTGCGAGTGTATGTGAGGGTGTGTGTGAGTGTGTGTGTGAGTGTGTGAGTGCCTGCTGATTGCAGCTAGGTGCAGAGAGGAGGAGAAAAACATTCATTTGCATTCGCGGTTCCAAAGGGATTATAATATATTTGTTTTTTCAAGCTTTGTTGTTGTGCGGCGGCTCGGCCAAGGTTTGGACTCTGTGTTGTGTTGTGCTGCACGTCACTGTGCAGCTATGCTAACGAGGCTGACGGGGCCTTTGAAGATCACACACGGGCATCCTGTCGTTCACCACGGCCTCAGGGGGGTGTGACACTGTGTCGTCAACCAACACCAACGGCGTTCCGCTTCTTCCACTCCCCTTCGCTTCGACACTGTCAGTCACTCCCCCGACCCCCCCCCCCCCCCCCCCTCCTCAGTGAACCCCCCCCACCCTCACCCACCAGCGGCAGGGACAACTGGTTCAATTGGTTACTTTGATGGACGTTGAACTGCGTCTTCTGACTCACATCCTCGTCATCAGTTGCTGGCACCCACAACACAAAGGCTGCTGGAGGGACACCCCAACCCTAACCTTCTCAATGTTCAGGAGACTCCTCCTCCCAGTGTTCAGGAGGCTCCTCCTCTCAGTGTTGAGGCTCCTCCTCTCAGTGTTCAGGCTCCTCCTCTCAGTGTTCAGGAGGATCCTCCTCCCACTGTTCAGGAGGCTCCTCCTCTCAGTGTTTAGGCTCCTCCTCTCAGTGTTCAGGCTCCTCCTCTCAGTGTTCAGGAGACTCCTCCTCTCAGTGTTCAGGCTCCTCCTCTAAGTGTTTAGGCTCCTCCTTGGATGCTGGTGTGGTGGTGTTTAGGAGGCTGGTGTGGTGGTGTTTAGGAGGCTGGTGTGGTGGTGTTTAAGAGGCTGGTGTGGTGGTGTTTTGGAGGCTGGTGTGGTGGTGTTTTGGAGCCTGGTGTGATAGTGTTTTGGAGGCTGGTGTGATAGTGTTTTGGAGGCTGGTGTGATAGTGTTTTGGAGGCTGGTGTGGTGGTGTTTTGGAGGCTGGTGTGGTGGTGTTTAAGAGGCTGGTGTGATAGTGTATTGGAGGCTGGTGTGGTGGTGTTTAGGAGGCTGGTGTGGTGGTGTTTAGGAGGCTGGTGTGGTGGTGTTTAGGAGGCTGGTGTGGTGGTGTTTAAGAGGCTGGTGTGATAGTGTTTTGGAGGCTGGTGTGGTGGTGTTTTGGAGGCTGGTGTGGTGGTGTTTTGGAGGCTGGTGTGGTGGTGTTTAGGAGGCTGGTGTGGTGGTGTTTAAGAGGCTGGTGTGATAGTGTTTTGGAGGCTGGTGTGGTGGTGTTTAGGAGGCTGGCGTGGTGGTGTTTAGGAGGCTGGTGTGATAGTGTTTTGGAGGCTGGTGTGGTGGTGTTTAGGAGGCTGGCGTGGTGGTGTTTAGGAGGCTGGTGTGGTCGTGTTTAAGAGGCTGGTGTGGTGGTGTTTAGGAGGCCGGTGAGGTGGTCTAAAGCGTGAGACACTCATTTGAGGCCTGACAGTCACGCTGATGAGAACAGACATCAGCTGCAGGCCTGCTTGCAACAATACCTCAGTGTTGCTGTTCAACATCATCATGCTGTGTGTGTGTGTGTGTGTGTGTGTGTGTGTGTGTGTGTGTGTGTGTGTATGTGTGTGTGTGTGTGAGTGTGAGTGTGTGTGTGTGTACCCAGAGACTGAGAAGGCTTTTCATCTAGACAGAGAGGGGGGAGGGAGATAGAGAGAGAAGGGGAGAAAGAGAGGGGGGAGGGGGGCGGAGAGATGGAGAAGAGAGTGGGGGGAGAGAGAGAGCGAAAGCGAGAGGGGGGGAAGAGAGAGGGAGAGAGCGAGAGGGGGAAGAGAGAGATGGGGGGAGAGAGAGAGCAAGAGAGAGAGAGAGGGGGGAGAAGGAGAGAAAGAGAGACAGAGAGGGAGAAAGAGAGAGGGGGGAGAAGGAGAGAGAGAGAGAGAAAGAGGGGGAGGAAGGGAGGGGGAGTGAGAGAGTGTGTATGATGAATGCCTCTCAGCGTGGACTTGACAGCCCAGCATGTGGAACACCGGGGAGGGAGGCCAGCGGAGGTAGAAATCGGAGGACGGGCTCCCTGTAACGCGCATAACGGAATGGCGTGACATCATGACTTGATACCCTTCCTCTTTCAGTTCCAATGAGCCCGTCCTCTGATTTCTACCTCCACCAGCCTCCCCTGGTGTACCAAGCCCGCGGGGAGAGAGGCTGGCTTCACAAGCAGTTTACTAAGGGACTAATGCCGTACTAATGCCGTACCTTCTAAAATACACTTTGGGGAAAGAAAACTAATAGGAGTAAATTGCGATTTACACAAGGAGAGCATTATGGTAATGTACTCAGCAAGGTTATGGAGTAGGTCAGGTATTCTGGGAAATACCAATGCAACAGTCACCACACAACCTCATCTAAAATACATTATCTTAAATGTGCCCTAGAGTGCGTATGCATGTCTAATGTAGGAAGATACACACACACACACATTTATTTATTAAATTGTATTTATTATATATATATATTTATACTCACTGGACACTTAATAAGGAACACCTGTAGACCTTATCATTCATTCAGGTGGTGTAATGGTGTGGAATGTGTTCTTGGCACACTTTGGGCCCGTTAATACCAATCAGTCATCTCTTGAATAATATAATAATATATGCCGTTTAGCTGACGCTTTTATCCAAAGCGACTTACATTGCAGTGAGCGCATACATTTTCAGTATATGGTCTCAATGGGAATCGAACCCACAATCTAAGCGTTGTTAACGCCATGCTCTACCAACTGAGCCACAGAGGACCACAATGCCACAGCCTATTTGAGTGTTGTTAATGACCACGTGCATCCCTTCATGGTCACAATGTACCCATCTTCTAATGGCTACTTCCAGCATGATAATGCACCATGTCACAAAGCAAACTTCATCTCAAACTGGTTTCATGAACATGACAATGAGTTTAGTGTTCTTCAGTGGCCTTCCCAGTCACCGGATCTGAATCCAATAGAACACCTTTGGGATGTGGTAGAATGGGATATTCACAGCTTGAAATGTATGCAGGATTCTGCAAGAATATGTAATGCAATCATGTCATCATGGACCAGAATCTCAATAGAATGTTTCCAACATCTTGTGGAATCAATGCCACAAACAATTGCGGCTGCTTTGAGAGCAAAGGGAGGCCCTACCCAGTATTAGTATAGTGTTCCTAATAAAGGGAAGCTTTACCCAGTATTAGTATAGTGTTCCTAATAAAGGGAGATCCTATCCAGTATTAGTATAGTGTTCCTAATAAAGGGAGGCTCTATTCGTGAGTGTAGTCAACAGCTTTGTAAAATGAAGTCATAAACACACACACACACACACTCATCGTTCACTGACAGAGACGCCCACACAGTGACGCATTACTGTACAAAAGAATTTATTTTCAGCGTTAAAATCCCATTGCTGCTCTGCTCAAAATACAGAAGATATCCTCTCTGATTTAGAAAACAAAAAGCTCCTAAACACATCAAACACAATATGAAAGGAGAGCATGGGGGGGGGGGCGAGAGACGAGGGGGGCGGTGGGGGAGGGCAGAGGGGGGGAGGGGCGAGAGATGAGGAGGGGGGAGAGTGTGGATCCAGAGCAAGGAGGATGAACCTAGGTAGAAGCAGCTCTGACTGGCACACTCCTTGGCACACTCCTTGGCACACTCCACACCCTCCTCCTTCCTTCACTCGCTTCCCCTCCTCTGTCCTCCACTCACTTGCTGCTCAAAAGACAATGGAGGAGGAGATGTAAGCCCCTCCCCCTAAGATGTTCTCCTCCAATGTGTTCGGAGAAGACGTGAGGAAAGGGCTCAGCTTCCTCCATGGAGACTTCCTCTTCCTGTTCCTCTTCTTACCAAACCTCGACAGTGAAAACACTACTCCTCCGCTAGCCTGTTAGCTTTTCTGTTGGCTATTGTGTTAGCCTGTTAGCTGTTCTGTTAGCCTGTTAACTTTTCTGTTGGCTGTTGTTTTAGCTTGTTAGGTGTTCTGTTAGCCTGTTAGCTTTTCTGTTGGCTGTTGTTTTAGCTTGTTAGGTGTTCTGTTAGCCTGTTAGCTTTTCTGTTGGCTGTTGTTTTAGCCTGTTAGGTGTTCTGTTAGCCTGTTAGCTTTTCTGTTGGCTGTTGTCTTAGCCTGTTAGGTGTTTTATTAGCTGTTCTGTTAGACTGTTCTGTTAGCGTGTTAGCTGTTCTGTTAGCCTGTTCTGTTAGCCTGCTAGCTGTTCTGTTAGCCCGTTCGCTGTCATAGAACAGCCAACCAAACTGTAGTCATAACAACCCTCCCTCCCGCAACACTGTCGGTACACGTCCTTCGTTTTCACATCGTTCGTTTCAGAGTCAAGCCTCTTTTAATCGGGACACAGGAAGACAACACACTACCAGAACAAGCAGGGCGTGGCGGGCCGCCTTGAGAGAGGGAGGGAGGTCGTTAAAGCGTAGCTCACAGGCACGACTGGGCGGGCCCGCACAGACGCGGACCACTGCACACACACAACATCCACCGCACAACACACACCTCGAGACCCAGCGGACGAGGAACGCTGCTTATGAGCATGTTGCGACGACGTGACGCTTTGGTGTCTGGGAGGGGGGTCCTCCTTCGCCTCTCCCTGTCTCACACACACACACCTCCTAGAACAGTCTAGAACAGTCCTGAACTGTCTAGAATGTTCCCAGAACCGCCTGGAATAGTCTAGAACAGTCTTGAACTATCTAGAACAGACTGGAACAGTCTAAAACAGTCCAGAACAGTCCCAGAACAGTCTAGAACCCTCTAGAACCGTCCAGAATGGTCTAGTATGGTCCAGAACCCTCTAGAACAGTCTAGAACAGTCCAGAACAGTCCAGAACAATCTAGAACGGTCCAGAACACAGTAGATATCCTTCAAGGGGCTTTGCAGGGAGACCAAAAGTGTTCCCAAGTTTACCACTGTATATGAGGGGGGGGGCAAAGAGGGGTGGGGGGCAAAGAGGGGGCGGGGGGTAAGTTACTTTAAAACACGTCACACACAACAGTTAACACCCGGTCAGCTGCAGCAGGTCCCGTGAGGTCAGAGGTCACAAGGTCACACTCACACACACACCACTGAAGTATGGCTCAAAGAGAGGAGACAGAGAACAGTCCCAGGCCTCTTACAGGCTCCCTCACCACGCTCCTCTTGTCCAATCAACACACTGATTGTCATAAAGAGTATTTGTGCTTGTCTCAGGGGCACCCTGTCCTCCTCCTCTCCTCCGTAGCTGTCTGTCCATCTCTCTCCTCCTCCGTCCGTCTGTCCATCCGTCTGTCTGTCTGTCTGTAAGGTAGGCTACAAGAGGTTGACCTGAGGTCGCTGAAAAGGTCACAGGGTCAGCTTACCGGAAAACCAACGGAGTAGGGGCGTGAAAACCATGCAGTAACATAAAGGGGGCCTGAAGCTGAACACCACCATGCAGTACAGTATTTATACCAGGAATTATACCACACCCAAGAGCCACCTGTCTCCTTCCCCTCTCTCTCTCTCTCCCTCCCTCTCCCCTCTCTCTCTCTTCCTCTCTATCCAAGGGGAATGTCTTATTTGCAACTCAAAGTAAAGTAGTAATGTTCTGTATTGAAGCCAGCTTTGTTTGGTTTGTTGTTGTTGTTGTTGTTGTTGTTGTGGTCGTTGTCCACCCTTGTTGTTATTATTGTCCTGTGATATAGTTCCAGAGAGGTGTCATGTCTGGGCGGGGCCTGCGGGTGGCACTGTGGGCTGTGCTAGCCGTTGGGTGCCTTGCTGAGCCACTGGAAGAACTGGCGCTCGTGCAGGCTGTGCCACCGGACGTTGGCCTCCACAATCTCCACGGCCCGGGAGAACGCCGGCCCCGCCCGGCCCCCGCTCACCTGGATGAACTCCTTCAGCTGTGTGGGGGTGGAGATGGGGGGGAGGGGGAGGCAGGGGGGGAGGCGGGGGGGGGGTGGGGTGGGAGAGAGAGAGAGAGAGAGACAGTGAGGAAAGACAGATATATACAGAGACAGACAGACAGAGAGACACAGACAGAGAGACACAGACAGATGGACAGACAGACAGGCAGGCAGACAGACAGACACACAGACAGACAGACAGACAGACAGAGTCGTGCCTAACCACCCCGCTAGCTGTGCCAATATCCACGATATCGTTCCATAACGCTTAAGTATGGACAGTGTGTGTGTAGTCAGTTTTGCCCTGTGAGGAGCAGAGAAGATTAGCTGCAGACACACACTGTGTAGGTTCCAACAGCACAGCTACTGCAGATAACGGGGGAATACATCAGAATTAAGAAGATGAAAAACACTATTTCCTTTTCTTTCTGTCGGAGATTGAGAACCTGATATCGATGTTCCTTTAAAGTTCAGAACTTTTACCAATTACTGGCGTGACCTTTGGGTTGAGATAAAGAGATGCCTGGAGCTGATCATCATCTCTTTAAGATCATCCCTGGATCTTTTTTTTTTACTTTGCTCTTTAAGAGCACCATGCCTTTAAGGGTGTAGGGTGTAGTGTGTAGTGTGTAGTGTGTAGGGTGTAGGGTGTAGTGTGTAGTGTGTAGGGTGTAGTGTGTAGGGTATAGTGTGTAGTGTGTAGTGTGTAGGGTGTACGGTGTAGTGTGTAGTGTGTAGGGTGTAGTGTGTAGTGTGTAGTGTGTAGGGTGTACAGTGTAGTGTGTAGGGTGTAGTGTGTAGGGTATAGTGTGTAGTGTGTAGTGTGTAGGGTGTACGGTGTAGGGTGTAGTGTGTAGTGTGCAGGGTGTAGGGTGTAGTTTGTAGTGTGTAGTGTGTAGGGTGTAGTGTGTAGGGTATAGTGTGTAGTGTGTAGTGTGTAGGGTGTACGGTGTAGTGTGTAGGGTGTAGTGTGTAGGGTATAGGGTGTAGTGTGTAGTGTGTAGGGTATAGTGTGTAGTGTGTAGTGTGTAGGGTGTACGGTGTAGTGTGTAGGGTGTAGTGTGTAGGGTATAGGGTGAAGTGTGTAGTGTGTAGGGTGTACGGTGTAGTGTGTAGGGTGTAGTGTGTAGGGTATAGGGTGAAGTGTGTAGTGTGTAGGGTGTACGGTGTAGTGTGTAGGGTGTAGTGTGTAGGGTGTAGTGTGTAGGGTATAGGGTGAAGTGTGTAGTGTGTAGGGTGTACGGTGTAGTGTGTAGGGTGTAGTGTGTAGGGTATAGTGTGTAGGGTATAGGGTGAAGTGTGTAGTGTGTAGGGTGTACGGTGTAGTGTGTAGGGTGTAGTGTGTAGGGTGTAGTGTGTAGGGTGTAGTGTGTAGTGTGTAGTGTGTAGGGTGTAGTGTGTAGGGTGTAGGGTGAAGTGTGTAGGGTGTAGTGTGTAGGGTGTAGGGTGTAGTGTGTAGGGTGTAGGGTGAAGTGTGTAGGGTGTAGTGTGTAGGGTGTAGGGTGTAGTGTGTAGGGTGTAGTGTGTAGGGTGTAGGGTGTAGTGTGTAGGGTGTACGGTGTAGTGTGTAGGGTGTAGTGTGTAGGGTGTAGGGTGTAGTGTAGGGTGTAGGGTGAAGTGTGTAGGGTGTAGTGTGTAGGGTGTAGGGTGTAGTGTGTAGGGTGTAGTGTGTAGGGTGTAGGGTGTAGTGTGTAGGGTGTACGGTGTAGTGTGTAGGGTGTAGTGTGTAGGGTATAGGGTGAAGTGTGTAGTGTGTAGGGTGTACGGTGTAGTGTGTAGGGTGTAGTGTGTAGGGTGTAGGGTGAAGTGTGTACCTCGCTCAGCTCTGTCTCCGTGTTCAGGAACTCAGTCACTCCACTGATCAGCTTGGAGTTCATGAACAAGGCTTCACCATACCTACAGGAGAGAGAGGGAGAGAGGGAGGGAGGGAGGGATAGGGAGGGATGGGGAGGGAGGGAGGAGAGAGAAGGAGGGAAGAGAGAGAGGGAGGGAGGGCGGGAGAGAGGGAGGGAGAGAGAGAGGGAGGGAGGGAGGAATGGAGGGAGGGATGAGGAGGAAGGGAGGGAGGGAGGGAGGGGAGGGAGGGAGGGAGGAAGGAGGGAAGAGAAGAGAGAAGGCTGTTGTCTAGGCTGCTCTGGGCGTCATTCAGATGAACACACACAGTATAGTACAGTTCTCTTGTATATTATTCATATCGTCAGGGTCACAATCTCTTTAACAGAACATTCCAACCAGAACATTCCAACGCTTCAAGGTAACTTATGGAGACAGAAATACTGTAATTGAATATGCATTCAGACTCCAATTCAGAAATTCAGTCCTAAAAGGTGTTATGATGTTATGCTGTATACTTTGGTGTCGTGTGTGTGTATGTGTGTGTGTGTGTGTGTGTGTGTGTGTGTGTACAGTGATTGCAGCTTGATGCCGTGAGTGGTGAGATGAACGCGCTCAACATCTAAGCTCACATACACCCGTTGTAACTGCCATCGTTATTGCAGTGGGAATAAGATGCACTGGATGCTTTTGATACAATGTGCCTCGTTACCACACTAAGATTGGCTTTTAAACAAGCCCTGAACAGCGGGCGAGTCTACAAACAACGCCCGAACGTCTGCGACCCAAGCCCAACACCGGCCGGAGATGTTCCCGTAGACTTCAAGCAATATGTACGACCAATGACAGACTATGAGTGGACTAACTTCCAGAGAGGTGAAAGAGCCTACAGGGGGACACTGGACACAAAACTGCTCCAATCCAACTTTGCTGTTACTCCCGGAGGCGCAGAGAAGTGGGGCAGACTAGTGTCAATCCTTATCAGCGCTTTTTTCCATCAAGGAATATTCTCCGCGACGCAAGGAAACGCGCGTCCATACGGATTCAAACTTCTGAAATATGTCGCCAGAATCCTGAAGAAATTCCCACCCTCTGTCGATTTCCCGGTGGACCTTACACCTGACTCGCTGACAGCTTGGATAGAAACGCAGCTTTGCTTCATCCGTGAGAGAATACAACCAGCGCTGCGGGCCTCCGGGACAGAGACACATCGACAACAACGGCAAGTATCCAGGAACAAGCTGGCATACCTCTGGCAACATCGCAAATCAAAGGCAATCAATATCATTTTGAATAGCAGCTGTTTTCCTGAAACCCCGCCCACTGTTAGTGATACAGCCAATGTGTATAACTATTATAAATCTAAGTGTCAAACTGTACCAAGCGCTGCCACTCCCCTGGCCACGCCCCCTTGGTACAACTTCATTGACAAAATAGAGCCAGGCTATTTCCCAGATACCCATGATTTCACAACAGAAGAGGTAGATGCAGTTCTAGCTTCTCTTCCCAATAACAAGGCTAGTGGATCTGACGGGGTCATCTATGAGACGCTGAGAGCTACCAGGCCCACGTCAACACAGACACTCACACATATCTTCAATGCCTGCCTGACCAATGAGAAGGTACCTGATTCGTGGAAAGGGGCCCTCATCCATAGGATACCAAAAAAGGAAAATGTCCCAGATGATCCCTCCACTTGGCGTGACATTTCACTATTGCCCACCATATATAAAGTTTTTATGAAATGCTTACTCACCCGCATCTTACCCTGGCTGGTGGACACAGGGATTCTCTCCCCCCATCAGAAAGCATACATCAACAGACAGGGAATGAACGAACATGTGTTTTGCTTAAAAACCGGAATAGATGACTTCAAACATGAATCATCTAGATTCTACACAGTGTTTTTGGACTTCAGAGATGCGTTTGGTACACTCCCCCATGAGGTGATGCTAAAAGCATTAGAGGAAATACACCTGCCTCAGCCTTTTGTGAATATTGTATCCAGCGTGTACCAAGGCTCATTTCTCCAAGTTATCTGTGGGCAGCAGCTCACAGAGCCGATTGCACTGAAGGTGGGAATAAAAACTGGCTGTCCCTGGAGTGCCGTGAACTTCATCTTAGCACTCAACCAATGGATGAAGTGGATTTACCAGTGCGCTCCTCTGCATGTCCGATCCCCAAATCCTGTGCAGGGATACGCGGACGACGTGCAGGTGTCATCACGACAGGAGGATGTCATCACCAAAATGCTGGCACGCACTGATGAGTTCCTCCAATGGTCAGGGCTGGAGGTGAAGCAAGCCAAGTGTGCCGTACTCCATGAGCGCCGCAGTGGAGGCAACCGCTGGTATAAGGCCAAGAACGACAAGCCCCCCACCTTTCTTGTAATGGGCCAACCCATCAGGGTGTATTCCCGCAATGAGACCTACCCATACCTTGGCCACAGGTTTAACATCGCTGGCGAGTGGAGCGAGCAGGTCGAGGAGCTCACTACAGAGTTTCTCCATCGTCTCCACCTGATTGACTTGTCCCCCCTCCCCATTCTCATGAAGCTCCAGGCTGTGAGAGAGGTGGCTCTGGCCAAAATCCAACACCTCTTCGCCAATGTGCACATCCCTCTCAAAGCACTGAGAGAGATGACGAACAGAACTGTCCAGCTGGTCAGAAAGTGGGTGGGCCTCAACACACACTCCACACGGGGCATGATCTTTCTCCCATGTGGAGAGGGAGGGCTGGGAGTCCCCAATGTTGAGTGGGCCTACATAGCCACCAGGCTAGCCCACCTGCTCCATATGCTTAACAATGATGATGCCACCGTTAGAGAAATGGCCAGGGCCTCTCTCCTACTGGATCTACGCAGAAGGAAGATCCCCCTGGCCAGCGCACACCAGAACGACTTCCTCGGCTTCAGGAGGAAAGACTCTGGGAAACTGGATTCCCAGGCCAAGGGCTTCGGGGTCTGGTCTGACTGGCCGGATCTCAATGACCTCTGCAACCAGACTGGAGTTCAGCTAAGATGGACAGAACTTAACACACAGACTGAAGTCCCTGTCTCTGATGAGGTGATCACAGACCCCTGTGTGATTGTGAAGGCCGACATCACAACACCGCAGGAAGAGACTGTCGGACTGCACAGAGACTCTGCAAGGAGGGTTCTGCTCAGCCTGAAGCAGTCTGAGATCAGGCAGCACTGGTGTGGACTCAGACTACAGGGAAAGCTAGCCTGTTTGCAGTTCGCTGACCACTCAGTCTCACACTCAGTGTATAAGAACGTCGCTGTTGGTGAGGATGTTCTGAAATTCACCATCAAAGCAAGACTGCAGGTATTACCGACCAAGTACAATCTGTCCACCTGGTATCCCCACACTCACAGTCCATTCTGTTTAAACCATCAGGATTCACAACACCTAGAGTCCATTGCACACATAACAAATGGATGTAATGCATACAAACACCTGTACATAGCTCGTCATGACCGTATTGTGGACATTGTGTCTGATACAGTACAAAACATCTTACCATCTAGCGCAGTTATGTACAAGCATGCCAGAGTGTTACCAGAGTGGTTTGGTTTTGCCAATGATGTTTTTTCCAACATCCCAAATACACCTGATGTTGTCTTTGTTGACACCAGCCACAAGGAGGTGCTGATTGTAGAAGTAGGCTGCCCCTTTGACCTGTACATGGACCAGACTTTCCAGGACAAGTATATAAAATACCAACCACTACTTGGTACGATAACCAGCTTTGGGTACAAGTGCAAATTCAGCATACTTGTATTTGGAAGTCTGGGCCATGTATATAAATGCACCATGAGGGGTCTGAGAATTGCTGCAATGACTAAAAGAAAGGCCAAACAGGTTGCCAAATTTTGCTCTGTCTCAGCTATTATTGGCAGCTTGGCCGTGTGGAGAAGGAGGTGTTATGTGTACCCTTAAGTGTTCAGTGCTGCTTAGCCCCGAAATATTTGATTCCCTGTTTGTATAATATAATTTGTGGAACCAAATAAAGTATTCAAATGTGTGTACAGTGCCTTGCAAAAGTATTCACCCCTCTAGGCTTTTTACCTATTTTATTACATTACAACTTTGTCAACTCAACTTTCAACAACTTTGTCTCGGACTTGTTTGGAGAGTTCCTTGGTCTTCATGGCAGTGTTTGGTTGGTGGTGCCTCTTCCTTAGGTGTTGCAGCCTCTGGGGCCTTTCAGAAAAGGTGTGTATATACTGACAGATCATGTGACACTTAGATTGCATACAAGTGGACTTCATTTCACTAATTATGTGACTTCTGAAGGTAATTGGTTGCACCAGAAGTTTTTAGGGGCTTCATAACAAAGGGGGTGAATACATGCACATGCCAATTTTCAGTTCTTTATTTTTTTAAATTCTTTTTTTATATATATATTTCTCATTTCATTTAAAAACTAACACTATTTTGTGCAGATTCATCAAATAAAATTCTGATGAAAAAAATGTTTAAATTACAGGTTGTAATGTAATAAAATAGGTAAAAAGCCAAGGGGGGTGAATACTTTTGCAAGGCACTGTATGTGTCTGTGCGTGCGTGAGTGTGCACGTGTGTGTGTGTGAGTGTATGCGTTTGAGTGTGTGTGGTGGGCGTGGGCGTGTGTGAGTCATTTACATTAACATTTTTTGTCTGCGTGCGCAAGTGTGTGTGTGTGTGCGTGCGGCTTGTGTGTGTGTGTGTGTGTGTGTGTGTGTGTGTGTGTGTGTTTACCGTGAGTTGAGGATGTCCCACTTGTCTCTGAAGTAGCGCCAGGACAGGTGGCGGCCGTGAGGGTTGCGTCCCACGTGGATGATGACGTCAATCACATCTTGGTCTGGTACCAGGTCTGTACTCAGAGACAGGTTCAGGAGTCTGGGGGGGAGGGAGGGGAGGGGGGAGGAGGGAGAGGAGGGAGAGGAGGGAGGGGATGGCGTTTAGCAGTCTGGAAGAACTAGTGGAGAGCATGTCTGAGACAGATAGAAAGAGATAGACAGGTAGAGAGAGAGACAGATAGACAGATAGAAAGATGGACAGATAGACAGATAGAGAGAGACAGATAAAGAGAGACAGATAAAGAGATAAACAGATACACAGATAGAGCACACACACACACACACACACACACACACATACCATACCATAAACAAAAGTAAATAAAAACAGTAGGCTAGAATCAGTCGCCGGAGGAGAGCGTGAAAATTCAATTATCTGAAGTACAGTTTTAATATGACGTGTCAGCAGCCAGCAGAGGCCTAGCCGTGATGTCAGCCTATCAGAAGCAGATACACCCGCTTATGCAAATTAGCGGAAAAATGTCAAGCAGGCGAAAAAATTTTATATTCCGGAAAAAGACGGCGGCACGGCGTATACGTTTCCAATTTGCAATTACATGCAGGGTGGGTTCAGCTCTGCTCCTTAAACACCACTCTCCTTTGTTCGCAAGAGATTTCCTCCCCCCCCCGCTCTCTCTCTCTGTCTCCTGGTCTCTCTCTGTCTCTCTCTCTCTGTCTCATGCTCTCTCTGTCTCCTGGTCTCTGTCTCTCTCTCTCGCTGTCTCTCTCTCGCTGTCTCTCTCTTTCTGTCTCTCTTTCTCGCTGTCTCTCTCTCTGTCTCTCTCTCTCTCTCTCTCTCTCTCTCTCTCTCTCTCTCTCTACCCCCCCCCCCCCACCCCCTTCTCCCTCTTCCCTGATGCTGTTCTGATCTCCCCTGATTGAGTTCACCCCCCCCCCACTAATCCACTGCTCTAACTGTCTCCCTGACTATGTGAGACAGGAAGAGCACCTTGTCATCCACTCTGAGGCGCCACCCCCCCCACCCCCCCGCCCGCCTCGACCAATCATACCCCAGGACATTTCCGGGACATTTTTTACGATTAAGTAATAGGTAATTGCTTGCTTCTGACCCACAACATTGTTTCAATGTCACATATCTCCTTCAAGAATGTCGATTTTACATTTTTAGCACTGAGCCTGAGACGCCTTATCCCATTTCCATGGGAATGTTATTGGTTTTAAGATTTCGCAATCGTGCCAACAACATGTCATTTCACACGACTTTAGATGGAAATGTATCTGTCACATTCTTAACGTGGCAAGAGAATACCGAACTACCGAACAGAGAGAGGGAGAGAGAGAGAGAGATATAGAGAGAGAGAAAGAGATCAACGGAAAAATACTGCCCTTCACCTGATGTTCTTTTCACTTATTAACATAATATAATTATAGCCTACGTGGGGTTTCTGCTTTGAAACAGATAGCGTGTGTAGTGTTCATTTTTTAAAAAGAGGTCTGCGGCACGCAGAGAAAATGGCCGAGCCTCTGACTCTCTAGCGCAGGGGTCGGCAATAGGCGGCCCGTGGGCCATTGCTGGCCCATCACCAATAATATTTGGCCCAGCAGATTATTTTGAGAATCCAATTTTTTAAAATTGTTTCATTTTTTACAATATCGGACCGACAGTCCCACATATAGCGCCTATGATGTCCGAATAGAGAATCGACCTCCACCTGAATAATGCTTATTGTACTTTTATCCATGTTAAGAGTAAATGACACAGGGACAGACAATCAGGCAGCGAAGCGCACTGACGCTGAACCCCTCATGGTGAATCATAAGTAGGTGGACAACGCGTGGTGCTGAAATAGCCGACATGCGGTGTGTGGTTTGAAAAAAATAACACGAGCTCAGTAAACCATTCAAACGTAATGTTTACGTATATGTGACTGCAACACACATATGAACAGTAACAAAGCAAATTCTGTTTAATTTTCTGAAAAACATTGACAACAAAATCGGCGCAAACAAAAAGCATCTCCCATCGGTCACTATTTGCTTGATATCTGGTGATATGGACGTCACTTTAATCCGCAGGCAGTTCTCAAGGTTTTTATGCATCAATCGATTCCTCTCGTGCGTCTTTATCACATTCATTGACGAAAAGGACGACTCGCATGTATAGAAAGGGAACATTGTGAGCACGTAAAATGTGAGTCTCACAACGGCTTTGCATTGATGAAACCAGGTAGGATGAACGTATAGTTTGCTGTCCATTCCTCTTTAAATGCCCTGTTTTCACCGTCAACTTTCCTCTTTAGACTTTTGGAGAGTGACATTATGTTTCTCTTGCTAGCTAGCAGGTTAAATGTTTAGCTAACTTCCCCCGACACGCAAACAACCAATCCAATAATAATGTGACCTTGTCTGGGAGGAGGGGGGAATAATTATCATAACAAAAGTATGTTAAATAATTATTAGAATAAGTTAGGCTGCGCTACATCGTCCACACATTTATTATTCAAAAATATGGAAAAGGGTAAAACAATTTTTCAACGTTGTTGAGAATCACAACACAAACTCGCTAGTCAAGCCAAAATACTGCAACGCAATGGATTGGACTGCTACCTAGTTAACTAGAACACTACTTTACATTGTTAGCAGGCTCACAAAACAAGCTGTGTTAGTTGACTAGCGATGTGTACATTTTTCGAAAGAAAAGTCAAAGCATTAGAACGTGTCACATTTTTTAACAATCAATTACTTAAATTAGCCTTTGATTATGTTCGGGCCCGCCATCTAGTGGCTCAATTTTTTTGGGCCCGAGGCCAAACTTAATTGCCGACCCCTGCTCTAGCGAGTGAGCCGCGGCAGACAGCGTGAGGGGCACGTGAGTCCTAACCCGTTAACAAGGGCGCCGAAATGAAACTCATTATGAGGTTGACGCGAGGTTGACGCAAGATGTGTGTTTTGGGCGTGTTAACTGTGTTAACTGTTAAACTTTCTAAGTGTTTGCATATATACTTAAACGGTGTGTGTGTGTGTGTGTGTGTGTGTGTGTGTGTGTGTGTGTGTGTGTCTGTGCAGGAGTGTGTACATAGCAGATGTTTGAGGCGGATGACATGCTGAGGGTGTGAATGCCATTGTCACGCCCTCTACCTCGAGGTAGCGAGCAGTGCCTCTCTCTCTCCCTCTCCTTCTCCCTCTCTCTCCCTAATTGGCAGGAGTGGAGTCAGGTGTGCAGGTGTCCGGCTGTTTCTCATTACCACATCATTAAGTCCTCCATAAAGACCCGGTCCAGCCTTCACTACGGTGCCAGATCGTAGCCTCTGCTTACCCGTAAAGTCACGCTTCTAGCTCCCTTACCTGTTACTGTCCCGCCAATACCTGCCTCCTACTTACCCTTGTTTGCCTTTGCCTCCAGAACCCCGACCTGACACCTGCCCTCCTGCCTGCCTGCCTGCCTGCCCTGCCTGCCCTCCTGTCTAGACTGCCTGCCCTCCTGCCCTACCAGTCCTCCTACCTGCCCTGCCTTCCTGCTCTGCCTGCCTGCCCTGCCTGCCCTCCTACCCTACCAGTCTTCCTACCTGCCCTGCCTGCCTGCCCTGCCTGCCTGCCCTCCTACCTGCCCTCCTTCCCTACCAGTCCTCCAACCTGCCCTCCTGTCTGCCCTGCCTACCTGCCCTACCAGTCCTCCTACCTGCCCTCCTGCCTGACCCCTGCCTGCCTGCCGACTACTCCTCCTGCCTAACCGCCTGCCTGCCGACTACTTCTCCTGCCTAACCCCCTGCCTGCCTGCCGACTACTTCTCCTGCCTGACCCCCCGCTTGCCTATCGACCATTCCCTGCTACTCCCCTAAATAAATTCACCCCTTGGTTTACGTTATAACTGTCTCTGTGTCTGCGCTTGGGTTCTCTATCTGACCGTAACAGTACGATCTGGCCATGGAACTGAACCCAGCAGACACAGCGTCAGTGTTACAAGCCATCATGAAGCAGGGCAAACTGCTGGGGCAACACTCGGACGCCCTGATGGCTCTCGAAGGACAATTCTCAGTGCGCGAGAAACGCATGCAGAGACTAGAGGAGATGTTCACGGAGATGAGCCAAAACTTTAAGATACTCGCTTCCACGGTCACCGGACCCGACACGTCTCTCAGCCCCCCAGAACCTTCCCCGGGTCTTCCTATGCCCGCTCACGGACCGTCCCACCCCCCACCCATGGCTCCACTCCCCGAGCGCTATAGTGGCGATCTTGGTTCATGTCACCCTTTCCTACTCCAGTGTTCCCTATTAATCGAGCTACGGCCCCAGACGTTCACCTCAGACCGAGCTCGCATTGCCTACTTCATCGGGCTATTGAAGGGTCCCGCTCTCGACTGGGCTGCGGCGGTCTGGGAGAAACAGACAGAGGTTTGTAATTCCTATGAGGGCTTTGTCGTGGAGATGCGTAGGGTCTTTGACCATCCTGTCGCTGGCCAAACGCCTTCACTCTCTCTGTCAAGGTCCCCGCAATGTGGCTGAGCTAGCCATTGAGTTCCGTACCCTCGCTGCAGAGAGCGGGTGGAATGATGAGACACTCCGGAGTGCTTTTTCACAAGCGTTGAGTGACAGACTTAAGGACGAACTAGCTACCCGGGATGAACCGGAGAATCTGGAACAATTTATCATCCTAGCTATTCATATTGACAACCGGCTTCGGGAGCGCCGCAGGAAATGGCCTGACCACCCAGCCGTGTTTACTTCCTCCTCATCCTCAGCTCCGGCCTGGCCATCACCCCTGTCCTATGCCGGGGCCTCCCGAGAATGCACGGAGATTGCCGAGCCTGAGCCCATGCAACTCGGTAGAACTCGCTTAACGTCGTGCTTATACTGCGGATGCATGGGACACTTCCTATCCTCGTGTCCCCTCCGTCCTCCTAAAAGCTTGTCCGTAGGTGACGGGTTAAGTTCGAGCCAGACCTATCTTACTTCCCCTCTCTCTTGTCCCCTACTTCAAGCCCATCTTCTGTGGCGTGGCCAATCCCAGCCCTTCTCTGCCCTAATAGACTCCGGGGCGGATGTACGTTTTATGGATATGGATGTAGCCCGGCAGCTGGGTATTGAATTGGAACCTCTCGAGGTGCCCCTTAAAGCTAAGGGTCTCAATGGCAACCCCTTAGCCCAAATTAAGTTTTAGACTGTATTAGACTGTCACTCTCTTCCTGTCAGGCAATCATCGGGAGGAATTGAGCTTTCACACATCGCCTGTCCCCTCACACCCTTGGTGCTCGGTTTCCCCTGGCTCAAGATACACAATCCCCACATTGATTGGGCCACGGGCCAAGTTAGTTCGTGGAGTCCTCACTGTCATACCCATTGCCTTCATGCTGCTCGGAGCTCCGCCCCCACCAAGACACCCTCTATTCCTGAGTCCCCTGACCTGACCTCTGTCCCAGTGCACTACCACAACCTCGCCCCGGTGTCCAGCAAACACCATGCGCAGTCTCTACCCCCCTCCGCCCTTATGTTTGCGCCGTCAACCTCCTTCCCGATGCACTGTCCCATCAGTTCGTGGTGGACGAGGCCTGCTCTGACCCTGAACCCATTCTGCCTCCCACTGGTCTCCTTCAGCCCCTACCGGTTCCCCGTCACCTCTGGTCCCACGTCTCCAAGATAAGACCGGTTACCACCAGCTTACTACTTCCCTCGCTCCCGTTCCAACCCCGCCCAGGATTATCGAAGACCACCCTAGATGTGCGCCAGGTATGCCAAATATGAACTCAGGTCTGCAATCAGGAAAGCCAAATCTAATTATGCCATACAACTGGAACAGCAGATTGCATCAAGCGACAGTAGAACAATCTGGAAAAAAATAAAGTCTATGACCAACTACAACAAAAGTCCCCCCCCTACATCTGACATTGACACTGACCTCCCGGACAAACTCAATGAGTTCTATGGGAGGTTTGAATAGTCCCCAATTCCACCTTACTCTCCCCCCTCCCACCCCCCCCCCATTTCACATCCAGGAGGAAGAGGTGAGGGCCACGTTCCGAAAAACGAACAAAAGGAAAGCAGCAGGCCCGGACAGGATCATTTCAGCTGTCCTGCATGTCTGTGCTGGCAACTGGCTCCAATTTTCAACACCTCCCTCCGCCAATGCACAGTTCCTCAGTGTTTCAAAGACTCCATCATAATAATTTTTATTTAATTTATAATAATTTTCATTATAATTCCATCATAATCCCTGTGCCAAAATCAACCAAGATCTCCGGCCTCAACGACTACAGGCCCATCGCTCTGACATCTGTGGCCATGAAGGTGTGTGAGCGCATCGTCCTCTCTTATCTAAAAACCCACACCACCCGTCTGATGGACATTTATCAATTTGCCTATCGCGCCAACAGATCTGTTGAGGATGCTGTCAATTTAGCCCTCCATCACACACTACTACATCTGGAGTCACCCAACACCTACGCCCTCATCCTATTCATTGACTTTAGCTCAGCCTTCGATACAATAGACCCGGTCAATCTCTTCAATAAACTGGCGGACATGAACATTGACCCCTGCATCTGCCACTGGATATGGAGCTTCCTGTGGAAAAGACGACA
Organism: Nansenia antarctica; assembly: GCF_963989245.1. Lineage (NCBI taxonomy): Eukaryota > Metazoa > Chordata > Actinopteri > Argentiniformes > Microstomatidae > Nansenia > Nansenia antarctica. Next base: position 36,573,153 of record NC_137678.1, on the reverse strand, counting down.
GAGGGTCAAGATGAACAGCCTTTCACACCCTGTGTCCTCTCACCCTGGCTCTTCTCCTTCTACACCAACCACCTGATATCCCTCCACAGCTCAGTCACCATCCTGAAATATGCAGATGACACAACCATAATTGGACACATAACCAATAACAATGAAGACCATTATCGCGAGCAGATAGCCCAAGCAGTCACTTGGTGCCTCAACAACAACCTCCAGCTCAACTCATCAAAGAAACAAGAACTCATCGTAGATTTCAGGCACAGCCCCCCCCCCCCAAAAAAAAACCATCAACATCTTTGGAGAACCCATAACCATAACGGATTCTTTAAAATGTCTTGAGGGTTAGGGTTAGGGTCAGTAGTCAGTAACTCAGGTCAGGGTCAGTAACTCCCTCAAATGGAACACCAACACAGACTACATCACCAAAAAAGCCCACCAACGACTATTCTTTCTCAGACAACTCAAACTCAGTTCTACACCGCCATTATTGAGAGCATACTCACCTCATCCATCACAGTTTGGTACGGCAGCTCGGACAGTAAATCACAAAAAACTACAGCGAATAGTAAGAAAATCATCTAAGATCATCGGCACCCCTCTCCCATCAGTTGAATCACTATATCTCAAACGCACCACAAATAGAGCACATAAAATTATCTCTGACCCCTCCCACCCTGCTCACCACCTGTTTCAACTGTTGCCCTCTGGACGGTCTGGACCGATCCCTGACCACCAAAACATCCCGTTTCAAAAACAGTTTTTTCCCCTCTGCTATAAGGACTCAACACCTGACTCACTGCACTAACCCTGCCAGACGTACTGCACTTTATAAATTGTAAATATTTACTATGTTCTTGTCTTGTGGTTATGTGTGTACATGTCTATGTGATAGTTATGTGTAATGTGTGTAATGTGTGTATGTTTTTGAAACTGCTGTATTGAGCTTTTCCACCTGTACCGAAAACAAATTCCACCGACCTAGGTCGTGTGGTCATTAAACGATTCATTCATTCATTCATTCAGGTGGCGCCCGTAGAGGTGGGGGTGGTACTGTGCCTCTCTCTCCCTCCTCTCCTACTCCCTCTCTCTCTCCCTAATTGGCATGAGTGGAGTCAGGTGTGCAGGTGTCCGGCTGTTCCTCATTACCACATCATTAAGTCCTCCATAAAGACCTGGTCCAGCCTTCACTACGGTGCCAGATCGTAGCCTCTGCTTACCCGTAAAGTCACGCTTCTAGCTCCTTACCTGTTACTGTCCCGCCAGTACCTGCCTCCTACTTACCCTTGTTTGCCTTTACCTCCAGAACCCTGACCTGACTCCTGCCCTGCCTGCCTGCCCTGCCTGCCTGCCTGCCCTCCTGTCTGCCCTCCCTGCCCTCCTACCTGCCCTCCTGCCCTACCAGTCCTCCTGCCTGCCTGCCTGCCCTCCTACCCTACCAGTCCTCCTACCTGCCCTGCCTGCCTGTCCTACCTGCCCTCCTACCCTACCAGTCCTCCTACCTGCCCTCCTGTCTGCCCTGCCTACCTGCCCTACCAGTCCTCCTACCTGCTCTCCTGCCTGACCCCTGCCTGCCTGCCGACTACACCTCCTGCCTAACCCCTGCCTGCCTGCCAACTACTTCTCCTGCCTAACCCCCTGCCTGCCTATCGACCATTCCCTGCTACTCCCCTAAATAAATTCACCCCTTGGGGTTTATATTATAACTGTCTCTGTGTCTGCACTTGGGTTCTCTAACAGACCGTAACAGCCAATCATAATCTAATAATAATAGGAATAATCATCTATTCCACATGTGAATATACGAATATACAGTGGGGTGCAAAAATGTGTGCACGCCTGGTTTAAATGTCTATAATTAATCTCCAAGTAATTGAAAGCAAACCTTAACACTAAATGCTACAAAGTTAAACATGACACCTAAAATGTAAATAAAGCAAGGTTTCTTTTTTATTTTAAACGTTTTTAAATGAAAAAAAAAGGAAAAAGTCCCTGTGCAAACGTTTGGGAAACCTTTTGGATTATTTTTTGTTACCTTCTGAGAAGATGATTACTAAGGCCCAGACCAAGGCGATTTACTCTTTAGGGCTTCAATGAGTCAGGTGAATATAATTCCAGGGTTGAACTATGTATTCTTAAGTAACTCCATGCCTATTAAAGTATCTGACTGCGGTGGCTGTTGTGTCTGGTGTTAAAAACCATGGGCTCCTCTAAACAGTTGTCCAAGGATGTCAGAATCAAGATAGTTCACTTCCACCATCAAGGAGAAGGCTACAAAAAACTCTCGCAATGTTTCAAACTACCCATTTCCACTGAAACATCATCAGAAAATTTAAAATAAATGAAACAATTGAAGTCAAGGCATCACTGCAAAAGAGCTGCAAAAAAGAGTAGCAGACACCGGTCTAGTTGTTCACAGGACAACAATACAGTGTACCTTAAACAACAAAGACCTACATGGTAGAGTTGCCAGAAAGAAGCCTTTCCTATGACCTCAACACAAATTGAGCATCTGAAGTATGCAAAAGAAAACCTGAAGCCTTGAGAAACCTGAAGCCTATTGGAACAGTAATGCTTTGGACTGACGAAACGAGAAGAACACCGTGCCAACTGTTAAGCATGGAGGTGGATCCATTATGCTTTGGGGTTGTGTAGCAGCTGGGGGCACAGGCAATATTGTGCGGGTGGAAGGAAGAATGGATTCCACCAAATATCAAGACATTCTCGAGCAGGGGTCGGGAACCTTTTTGACTGGGAGAGCCATAAAAGCCAAATATTTCTAAATGTATTTCATTGAGAGCCATATAGTATTTTTAACATATAATAAATTAAATATGTCTTACTTTTAATGCGATTTCTGGTGCTGCATGGTTTTGCTGATGTCCTTGTAGTCTGGTTCATACGTGGTGAGGTTGAGCTTCATGCAGGCGTTGAGGCTTCCATCAGTTAAACGTGAGCGTAGGTTGGTCTTAATGTTCCTCATATGCGAGAATGACTGCTCACATACATATGTAGAGCCAAACATGGTCAATACGGCAATACTAACATGCTGCATTGTGTGGTATGTCACAGGAAGCTCGTTCCAAGTTTTCAGAATCAGCTGGTCTTCAGGTTGAAGTTTTTTCATTTCTGTCCACTTGTGTTCCCTCGCCAGCTCTGCTCGCTGTCGCGCAAGACTTTCCAACTCTCCATTAAGTGTCTTGAACTTACTTATCCACATGTCTGATGCCTTCAGGTCAGCAACTTCCAGCTCAAAGTCTCCCATAGAGACCCCAGGGATGCATGTCAGGTTGATTTTGTCCACTGCACACTCATGTGGATGAGTGATGAACTTGAAAAGACCAGTGCGCACGAAATTCTCCAAAACGTGCTTTGAATGACTGCAGGAGATTGGACGTAAAGCCAGCTAGCTGCTGGAGATCCAGATGTTGAGTGGAGTCACTTGCTAAGCATGCAAGTGCTTAAAATTAAAAAATGCTAAATTGTTGCAGTGTTACAATGTGCAGAAGACGACCTGTTTCAATGTCCCTGAGAAAGACTTCCAGCTTGCTTTCAAATGCAAACACTGCTTGTTGAAGGGATGAGATTGTATTTCCAATACCTTGCATTTTCACATTGAGCTGGTTCAGATGGCCTGTTATGTCCACGAGATAGTGAAACTGCAGGAGCCAGTCAGTGTTGTCTAGCTCAGGATGCTTGACGCCTTTCATTTGAAGAAAAGTCCGGATTTCACTCAGGCAAGCTGCAAAACGGCTGAGCACCTTTCCCCTTGACAACCAACGCACGTTGCTGTGTAAAAGCAGACTGGGATAATGATTCCCAACTTCTTCTAACAGAGCTTTAAACTGGCGATCATTTAAAGTTTGGGCAACAATGAAGTTGACCACTCGAATGACCAGTGACATCACCTCACCTAGCTCCTGGCCACACGTCTGAGCGCAAAGCGCCTCCTGGTGCAGGATGCAATGAAAACTTAGGATGGCTCTCTTTTCATGTTCACGGAGAAGCGCTACAAATCCTTTGTTCTTCCCCAACATACAGGGTGCACCATCAGTACAGACAGAAATAAGTTTATCCATCGGCAGTTTTTTTTCTTTAGCAAACTCCATGAAAGACGTGAATAAATCCTCTCCTCTGGTTGTCCCTTTCATTGGCAAAACAGCCAAGCTTTCCTCACGCAGTGTGTCACCTGCAGCATACCTGGCAAATATACTGAACTGAGATAGATGGCTAACATCTGTTGACTCATCTAACGCGAGAGAAAAGTATGTCCCGGCGTTTATGTCCTTAATTTGTGTTTCCTCAACTTGATTTGCCATCATGATGCTACGATCGTGAACAGTTCTTGCTGACAGAGGCATGTCTTTTATTCGTTTGATTATCTTGTCTTTATTTGGGAAGTCATCAAACAGTTCATTGGCCACATCAAGCATGAATGTTTTGGCATACTCGCCATCTGTGAATGGCTTTCCATTCCTGACTATTGCCAAAGCACCCGCAAAGCTAGCGGAATTCCCGTCACCTTGCTTGGTCCACCCACGCAGTTGCTGTTGACTCGTCTGCACTCTCCGCTGTAGCTCCTCGCATGCCTTTTTCCTGCTGTCCCCCGCTGGATATTTCGATGCAAATGAAGCATGATGCGTATCGAAGTGCCGCTTTATATTTGACCGTTTCATCGATGCAATTTTATCATTGCATATTAGACATACCGCAGATCCTGCGATCTCCACAAATGCAAATTCCTCTGTCCACGCAGCCTGGAATGCACGGTAATCATCGTCTTTTTTTCTTTTTGCCATCTTTCTCGTTACAAGGGTTGAAGCGTATAAGCTAGTTCACTATCTGATCAAATTGTTTTTTATTTATTCACCTTTACAACGACCTCTGACACTCTCGCGAGACATTGGTTCCCGACCCGTCCCACGGGTCACGGGTCATGGGTCCCGTGAAGAGTCCCGTGAAATTTAACTTCAAAACTAATTTCTGTTTACTTTAAAATGACACAGTATTATTACGCAATATCACAAGTATTTTAAAATGAGTTCCAAACTGATTTTTTTTTTTTCAACTTATATATTTATTTTATTTTTTTACTTTTCAACCCAATTGTCTGGGAGCCATATGCCGTCACCGGAAGAGCCATATATGGCTCGCGAGCCATAGGTTCCCGACCGCTGTTCTAGAGGCTAATGTTGATGTTCAAAGGTCAGTCCAGAAATTGAAATTGAAGAGAGGTTGGGTATTCCAGCAAGACAATGACCCGAAGCATACCTCAAAATCAACCATGAAGTATCCTCAGGAAAGACGGATGAAGGTTTTGGAATGGCCATCACAGTCCCCAGACTCTAATATTATTTAAAATCTGTGGAAAGATCTCAAAAATGCCGTGCATACAAGATGGCCGAAGAATATTTCTGAGCTAGTGGTGTTCTGCCAGGAAGAATGAGGGAAAATTCCAAAAACAAGAATTGAAAGACTGGCTACAGGAAGCGTTTGCAAGCTGTTATAGTTGCCCGAGGAGGAGTTCCAAAGTACTAGCTGACAGGGTTCTCAAACTTTTGCACAACGCCTTTTTCCTTGTTTTATTATTTTGAAACTCTAAAAAGTAAAAGAAGCTTTAAAGTGTGATGAAATTTTTGATGTTTAACTTTGTAGCATTTAGAGATTAAGTTTGCTTCTTTTCATTTCGATATTAATTGTAAAAGGCATTTTGACTAGGGGTGCCCACATTTTTGCACCCCACTGTACATACACGTATGACATAATTATATAAACTCAGTATCTGGATTCACACTTCTCTGTAGCACCCTGCCACCCTGCCACACACACACACACACACACACACACACACACACACACACACACACACACACACTGCTGATCTAATCATAGATGCAGTGTTATTTCCAACCGGCTACACTGTGTGAAATTCAAGCACCGGCTCAATTCCTTCAATCAATACTTGTTTGAGATCAGCTACCAGCCACACAGCTGGGACCATCCATCTATCTATGACACACACACACACACTCTCTTTCTCTTTCTCTCTCTCTCTCTCTCTCTCTCCGTGTGTCCGTGTGTGTGTGTCTGTCTGTCTGTGTGTGTGTGCAT
>NC_137678.1:36550860-36555860 GCF_963989245.1 Nansenia antarctica | reverse complement strand
GAGGATGAGGAAGAAGAGAGGGAGGAGGAAGAGGGGGAGAAGGAGGAGGATGAGGAAGAGGAGGAGTACCTCAGGGTTGGTCATCAGCTGTTGGATCAGGAGTCTCCAGTTGTGGAGGTCGTAGTTCACCCGGAAGTACCCCGTCTGATTGATGTTGCCTAGCAACCATGTGTCCTCGTCCATCCGGCCCACCTTGTGTGTCTCTACACACACACACACACACACACACACACACACACACACACACACACACACACACACACACACACATTTAGTTGAGTGACAGTCATGACAGCTCATGTTGACGTCATCACAGGTGACCTTCCAGTGGGGTCAGACTATAATCAGCTCTAATAGATTTGCTAGCTATTCAGGTGAGGATGTCTCCCTCATCTGTATCTCTCTCTCTCTATAGATATACATCTCCCTCTCTATCTGTATCTCAGTCTCTCCCGCTATCTCTTTCTCTCTTTGTCTCTCTCTGTGTCTATCTCTCTCTCTCTCTCTCCTAATGCGTTTGCGCCATTGTTGTCTCTATGTAGTTCATCCCTCTCAAATGAGGCCATACACACTCCAGTCCACAGCACCAGAACATGAACACATCCCAGTCCACACTAGTGTTGGGCGGTATCACATTTTTTAAACCGTTAAACCGCCCCCAAATTGGTTTACGGTTTAACCGTGGTTCACGGTATCATGACTGTGTCATTATTATTTTTCGCACAACGACAACAATGTGATACATGTTCCAGTTTTATTCTCTGAACAACATCAGAAACAGAATAGCAAATGTTAACAACATGAACAACATCTATAAAGCTTCAAATATAAAGCTTGAGTGCAAATACAGCGGGTAAAAAAGAAATGTCAAATGTCAAATCTATGGGCAGCGGACAGCGGCTGGCTCCATTTGATTTCCACCAGAGAAGGGGATCTTTGTTACAACAGGCTCGCTACAACAGGCAGTCATTTCTGATTCTGCTCACGCCACCATGGTGCCGAGTCCAGCGGGACCTGCCACTCCAGCCACTTCAGCTGTATTTTTGCAAGAGACTGCCCAAAGTTAGCGGTCAGGTTGCACATCTCTCTCCTCTTCTTCCCCTCTGCAATACTCTCTTATCCTCCACGGTACCGGAGGTCGAGGAAGGTGCATTTGAGCATCAACTTTGTGCGTATTTGGCCTCCAGCTTGGCAAGAATTCCAGCTTTTATGGACTTATTTAACTAGACGTCCTTGTTTGACACAGCCAACACATCGTCCTTGCAGAGCTGGAGTATGGGGAGGAGGAGAGAGGAGCTGGTCACACAATTTCCTCCAGACAAAACATCAGTGAAGTCTGGTTCGGAGTGGTTTGAAGTGCATTGTGAACAGCCTGCAGGACATCAGTGTCCTGCTACATAAGTGAAAGGTTGCTCCTTTCTGTAGGCTTATTGTAGGCTTACTGTAGGCTTACAGCCACAGAGACTCTATGCTCTGGGAGTCCCAATTCCACCTGATTCTTGTGCAGTTCTCTCTTTCGGTGCCAGCTGTGCGAAAAGGTGGCGTTGATTTCACGGCAGAGTCCGAGGGAGGGAGAGCTCTTTCGTCCTTCTTTGGTCTTGCACTGCGTTCGTAACAGATACGTTAAGGTTGAGGCCCAAACAATTAACGCTAGAACAGCCATGGGTGGGGTCATTTGACCAAGTGAGTAAAAAAATAAAGTATACCTTTGCACTCGATCAAATTTCAGGACCCGCCTTTCATGACTTTTCCTAGATATGTGCGTTCTACCACCCAGTATCCTTACATTTAAAGCTATTTTGCGGGTTTTCTGTGTAGGAAGCAGGCTAATTTACAAGAGTGGTCTTTGTGTGTAAGTAGCGGCTTCCCATTATAAAGACTATGGTCATTTGACCCCTGAGGCGGCGCTAAGAGTAGGTGCACATGGTTGTGGCCCAAACAATTAAGCCACAGCCAATGCAAAGGGACCTGACTGCGGCAGCAATGTCGGCAGCGTTGTCCGCGGTTACCACAGAGAGTTTACTCTCATCGAGTTGCCAATCCCGAAGTGCATCTCTGAGCGCATCAGCAAGATTGCCCCGCTGTATGGCTTTCAGGGAAACGAGTGGTCAGGAGGCATTTAGACTCAAGTTTCTACTCGGATGGAACGGTGTGGACAGTCAAGGACATGTGTGGTGTCATGTTAACTGACCACAACATATCAGTTGTCAGTGAATAGCTGTCTGGTCCCTGACAGCAGCACTTGCACATCCTGTCTAACTTTATTGAACAGCTCTGGAACGGCTGTTTTAGAGAAGTATTTCCATCCAGGCAGTTCGTCCTGGGCGTCGAGAGCTTGGATCGTGTTCTTAAATGACCTTTTTTTCCCACCGTGGGGAAAGAGACCATTTCATTGGCAATGTACCTGGTCACTACATCACTACAGGTTTTCATAGCATCTTCAACCACACAGACAGTGGTGCTGGACAAACACTCTTAAGGAGTTTATTATACATAGACATTTATGACGGTTTTATGACGGCATTGATACATACCGTTGCTATTTTCAGAAACCGTGGTTCATGGTATAACCGTAAAACCGCCCAACCCCAGTCCACAGCACCAGAACATGAATACACAGGAGACATTTTTGGCTGAATGTGTTATGGAAAACACATTGGATGGGGGCTGTCTCCCATGAGTGTGTGGATCTTTACAAGGGATGTGTGTGTGTGTGTGTGTGTGTGTGTATGTGTGTGTGTGTGAACGTGTCTGAGTTGTCAACCGCACACTTCACCGCAGAGTGGATAACTAATGGGTCTGCTGAGGGCTTAAGACTGCTGCGTGTGTGAGTGTGAATGTGTGTGTGTGTGTGTGTGTGTGTGTGTGTGTGTGTGTGTGTGTGTGTGTGTGTGTGAGTGTTTGTGTGCCCCCACCCCCCAGGCCGCATCATGGTGCTGCCTGACAGGAATTAATTCTGAGAGAAGTTAGTGTGAGCTGGGGGGGAGAGGAGGGGAGATGGGGAGAGAGAGGGAGGGGGGGAGAGAGGAGGGTGGGAGAAAAGAGAGAGACACAGAGAGAGATGGTTAGAGAGAGTATGATGGTGAGAAAGAGAGAGACACAGAGAGAGATGGTTAGAGAGAGAGAGATGGTGAGAAAGAGGGGAGGGTGGGGGAGGGAGGGAAAGGGCTAGGGTTCAGTAGATAAAGGTTACCTGACTTGTTGGAGACCCAGATGATGGCCTGGGAGGAGATGAGACTGGAGTTACCCAAGGCCAGAGATAGAGGGATCTGCCACTGGAAACTGGAGGAGAGAGAGATAGAGGGAAGGAGGGAGGGAGGGAGAGGGAGGGAGAGAGCGAGATAGAGAGGGAAGGAGAGAGGGAGGGAGGGAGGGAGAGCGAGAGGGAGATGGAGGAGAGGGAGAGAGATGGAGCGAGGGAGATGGAAAGAGAGAGAGAGATGGAGGAGAGAGAGAAAGAGAGATGGAGGGAGGGAGGGGGAGAGAGAGAGTTACAAAGGTAGTAAACAGTTCTTTGGAGAACCCAGAACTATAACAGATTCTTTCAAATTTCTTGGCACTCACATCAGTAACTCACTCAAATGGAACACCAACACAGACTACATCACCAAAAAAGCCCACCAACGACTGTTCTTTCTCAGACAGCTCAAAAAATTAAAAGTGAAACAAAACCTCCTCCTTCAGTTCTACACCGCCATCATTAAGAGCATACTCACCTCATCCATCACAGTTTGGTACGGCAGCTCGGACAGTAAATCCCGGGAAAAACTACAGCGAATAGTAAAAATCATCTAAGATCATCGGCACCCCTCTCCCATCAGTTGAATCATTATGACATCTCCCACCCTGCTCACCATCTGTTTCAACTGTTGCCCTCTGGACGGCGCTACCGATCCCTGGCCACCAAAACATCCCGTTTCAAAAACAGTTTTTCCCCTCTGCTATAAGGACTCTCAACACCTGACTCACTGCACTAACCCTGCCAGATGTACTGCACTTTATAGTTGTAAATCATTTTGTCTTGTGGTTATGTGTGTACACTGTCCATTGTGATAGTCATGTGTAAAGTGTGTATGTTTGATGTATTTGACACTGCTGCATTAAGTTTTTCCATCTGTACCGACAACAAATTCCACCGACCTTGGTCGTGTGGTCATTAAACGATTCATTCATTCGTTACAATGTTAGAACAATGTTATTATTCAGAGTTATCAAAGACATCAGTCTTCCTGCCTGTCTGTCTGCCTCTTTCCCCCCCTGCCTGCCTGTCTGTCTGTCTGTCTGTCTGTCTGCCTGCCTGCCTGTCTGCCTCGCTGCCTGCCTGCCTCCCTCGCTTCCTCCCTGTCTGTCTGCCTGCCTGCCTGCCTGCCTGCCTGCCTGTCTGCCTGTCTGCCTCCCTCACTCCCTGCTTGCATGCCTGTCTGCCTGTATGTCTGCCTGCCTGTCTGCCTGCCTGTCTGTCTGTCTGCCTGTCTGTCTGTCTGTCTGTCTGTCTGCCTGTCTGTCTCTCTCCCTGTCTGTCTGTCTGTCTGTCTCTCCCTCCCTGCCTGTCTGCCTGCCTGTCTGCCTGTCTGCCTGCCTGCCTGCCTGCCTGCCTGCCTGTCTGCCTCGCTGCCTGCCTCCCTCGCTTCCTCCCTGCCTGCCTGCCTGCCTGTCTGTCTGCCTGTCTGCCTGCCTCTCTGTCTGTCTGTCTGTCTGTCTGTCTGTCTGTCTGCCTGCCTGTCTTTCTGTCTGCCTGCCTGTCTGCCTGCCTGTCTGCCTGTCTACTTGCATGCCTGTCTGCCTGGCTGCCTGGCTGCCAGCCAGTCTATTAGCTCTCTCTCTCTAAAGGGTCATGTGACATGTCGCTCAATCCCCAGCGCATGCACTCATCTCTCCATCTTCTCCTCAGACACGAACCAATCACATTCAGCGTGATGAGAAATCAGGACAGACGGCAAGACGCTCAGGACAAAAAACACTCGCCGGCTTTGAGGAGAAGCTGATGTGTTTTTTCAGGT
>NC_137678.1:36543360-36545860 GCF_963989245.1 Nansenia antarctica | reverse complement strand
AAGGGAGGAGGTGGAGGAGGAGGGAGGCGGTGGAGGAGGTGGAGAAGGTAGAGGAGGAGGGAGGAGGTGGAGGAGGTAGAGGAGGAGGGAGAAGGGAAAGGAGGAGGGAGGAGGTAGAGGAGGAGGGAGGAGGTGGGAGGAGGTGGAGAAGGTAGAGGAGGAGGGAGGAGGTAGAGGAGGAGGGAGGAGGTGGGAGGAGGTGGAGAAGGTAGAGGAGGAGGGAGGAGGTGGAGGAGGAGGGAGGAGGTGGAGGAGGAGGGAGGCGGTGGAGGAGGAGGGAGGCGGTGGAGGAGGAAGAGAAGGTAGAGGAGGTGGAGGAGGAGGGAGGAGGTGGAGGAGGAGGGAGGCGGTGGAGGAGGAAGAGAAGGTAGAGGAGGAGGGAGGAGGTGGAGGAGGTGGAGGAGGAGGGAGGAGGTAGAGGAGGAGGGAGAAGGTAGAGGAGGAGGGAGGAGGTAGAGGAGGAGGGAGAAGGTGGAGGAGGAGGGAGAAGGTGGAGGAGGAGGGAGAAGGTAAAGGAGGAGGGAGGAGGTAAAGGAGGAGGGAGGAGGTAGAGGAGGAGGGAGAAGGTGGAGGAGGAGGGAGGAGGTAGAGGAGGAGGGAGAAGGTGGAGGAGGAGGGAGAAGGTAAAGGAGGAGGGAGGAGGTAAAGGAGGAGGGAGGAGGTGGAGGAGGAGGGAGGAGGAGGTAGAGAGGGAGGAGGAGGAGGAGGAGGAGGTAGAGGAGGTGGGAGGAGGTGGGAGGAGGTGGAGGAGGTAGAGAAGGTAGAGGAGGTGGGAGGAGGTGGGAGGAGGTGGAGGAGGTGGGAGGAGGTGGGAGGAGGTAGAGGAGGAGGGAGGAGGTGGAGGAGGAGGGAGGAGGTGGAGGAGGAGGGAGGAGGAGGTAGAGAGGGAGGAGGAGGAGGAGGAGGAGGTAGAGGAGGTGGGAGGAGGTGGGAGGAGGTGGAGGAGGTAGAGAAGGTAGAGGAGGTGGGAGGAGGTGGGAGGAGGTGGAGGAGGTGGGAGGAGGTAGAGGAGGAGGGAGGAGGTGGAGGAGGAGGGAGGCGGTGGAGGAGGAGGAGGGAGGAGGTAGAGGAGGAGGGAGGAGGTGGAGGAGGTGGGAGGAGGTAGAGGAGGAGGGAGAAGGTAGAGGAGGAGGGAGGAGGTGGGAGGAGGAGGAGGGAGGAGGTAGAGGAGGAGGTAGAGGAGGAGGAGGAGGAGGAGGAGGAGGTAGAGGAGGAGGGAGGAGGTGGGAGGAGGAGGAGGGAGAAGGTAGAGGAGGAGGGAGGAGGTGGGAGGAGGAGGGAGGAGGAGGTAGAGGAGGAGGTAGAGGAGGAGGGAGGAGTTGGGAGGAGGAGGAGGGAGGCGGTGGAGGAGGAGGTAGAGGAGGTAGAGGAGGAGGGAGGCGGTAGAGGAGGAGGTAGAGGAGGAGGGAGGAGGTGGGAGGAGGAGGAGGGAGGCGGTGGAGGAGGAGGTAGAGGAGGAGGGAGGCGGTGGAGGAGGAGGTAGAGGAGGTAGAGGAGGAGGGAGGAGGTAGAGGAGGTGGGAGGAGGTGGGAGGAGGAGGAGGGAGGAGGTAGAGGAGGAGGTAGAGGAGGAGGGAGGAGGAGGAGGGAGGCGGTGGAGGAGGAGGTAGAGGAGGTAGAGGAGGAGGGAGGAGGTAGAGGAGGTGGGAGGAGGTGGGAGGAGGAGGAGGGAGGAGGTAGAGGAGGTAGAGGAGGAGGGAGGAGGTAGAGGAGGAGGGAGGAGGTGGAGGAGGTAGAGGAGGAGGGAGGAGGTGGGAGGAGGAGGGAGGAGGTGGAGGAGGAAGAGGAGGAGGAAGCAGGGAGGCGGAGGGAGGAGGGAGGCGGAGGAGGAGGACGGAGGCGGTGGAGGAAGAGGGAGGCGGAGGAGGAGGAGGGAGGGGGTGCAGGAGGAGGGAGGAGGTGGAGGAGGAGGTCCTGGTTCTGGCAGGTGGCCTGGACAGCTGACTGGAGGGGGACGACGACGACGACAACCTGCTACCTCTCACCGCCTGGCCATCTCCTTTAAAAGGGAGGGAGGGGGGACTTACTACCTCTCTCTCTCCCTCTCTACTCGCCCGCTCAACTATTGATTCCTTAAACAGCTTTTTCTCATTATTCTTCTGTTCAAGCCTGGGGTCTGGGGTTGGCATATGTGTGTGTGTGTGTGAAGGGATGGTGAGATGAGACTGTGAAAGGAGCTCCTCTGCTCTTGAATCAGCTGTAGCTCTACCACCATGACCACAGCACTGGGGGAGGGGTGGGGGTGTGGAGGGGTGGGTAGGGGGTGAGGAGGGGTGGGGGGTCAGGAGGGGTGAGGAGGTTTGGGGGGTGAAGGGGTGAGGATGGGTAGGGAGTGAGGAGGGGTGGAGGGTGAGGAGGGCTTTCCCTCTTGCTTATTTTCTCGCACACACAAACACACACACACACACACGGGGTCTGGCTATGCTGGCAGACCACAGGGCCCATTTGTTTTAAGTGACAGGTCTCTCTCTCTCTCTCTCTCTCTCTTTCTCTCTCTCTCT
>NC_137678.1:36533360-36538360 GCF_963989245.1 Nansenia antarctica | reverse complement strand
CCAATCCATTTCCGCCGACATCCTTCCTTACCTTACCACCCTAATCAACTCCTCCCTATCCACAGGATCTGTCCCAGCGGCCTTCAAAATAGCCAGAGTCAAGCCTCACCTCAAGAAACCTACCCTTGACCCATCATCTGTCCACAATTACAGACCTGTATCCCTTCTCTCCTTCCCTTCCAAAACCCTTGAACGCGCGGCATCTAAACAACTGACTGACTATCTCCGGAAGATGGATCACTTAGACCCCCACCAATCCGGCTTCAAGGCTGGGCATTCCACTGAGACTGCGCTCCTTGCTGTCACGGAAGCCCTCCACTCTGCCCAAGCTTCCTCCCTCTCCTCTGTTCTCATTCTCCTTGACCTGTCTGCTGCCTTCGACACAGTCAATCACCAGATCCTTCTCTCCATCCTCTCAGACCTGGGCATCTCTGGCACCGCACACTCCTGGTTTTCTTCCTACCTGGCGGGCCGCTCCTACCAGGTGACCTGGAGAGAATCGCTGTCTTCTCCACGAACCCTTTCCACTGGAGTACCCCAGGGTTCTGTCCTAGGGCCCCTACTTTTCTCCCTCTACACCAAGTCTCTTGGCTCGGTAATCTCTTCACATGGGCTCTCCTACCACAGCTACGCAGACGACACTCAACTCTTCCTGTCCTTCCCCCCGTCTGATGTACACGTGGCAACCCGTATCTCAGCATGTCTCGCTGACATTTCAACTTGGATGGCTGACCACCATCTCAAGCTCAATCTTAACAAGACCGAGCTCCTCTTCATCCCCGGGAAAGCCTGCCCTCTCCAAGACTTCTCCATCACAGTGGAGAACTCTACTGTAACCCCCTCCCTGACAGCCAAGAACCTTGGAGTGATCCTGGATAACCGACTATCCTGTGCGGAGAACATTGCAGCAACGGCTCGCTCCTGCAGATTCTTCCTCTACAACATCAGAAGGATACGACCATTCCTTACCAGAGAGGCAGCGCAACTCTTGACCCAGGCACTGGTCATCTCCCGCCTGGATTACTGCAATGTACTCCTGGCTGGGCTCCCCGCTTCAGCCATTAGACCTCTGCAGCTCATCCAGAATGCTGCTGCCCGGCTGGTATTCAACCTCCCCAAATACTCGCATGTCACCCCTCTCCTTCGCACCCTGCACTGGCTCCCGATAGCAGCTCGCATCAGATTCAAGACCCTGGTGCTTGCATACCAGGCAGCTAAAGGGACAGCCCCTGCCTACCTGAAGGAAATGGTAACCCCCCAAACCCCTGCCCGCTCACTCCGCTCCTCCACCTCGGCTGGCCGACTGGCCCCACCTCCTCTACACAGCAGTCGGGCTGCCCGATCACGTCTCTTCACAACACTGGCTCCCCGCTGGTGGAATGAGCTCCCCACGGCCGTCAGAACGGCTGAGTCACTACCCATCTTCCGTCGTAGACTGAAGACCCATCTCTTCAGGTTACATCTTAACTGCTCCTCCTGAGACATCTTCTGACCCTCACCACTACGTCTCCTAAAGACACCCGCTTTCCCCTCTACTGTGTCCCTAAGAACTTCTATTGCCCCCCTTGTACTGTTTCTCAGTTTCTCCAGAAAAAAAAAAAAAAAAAAAGTTTAATAGAAGGCGATAGGGAGAAGGTTTTTTTCTTCTATCAGTGGCCCCGGGCCCGAGCTAGATTACTCTTCCTGCAACGAATGGTGGATTGCTGATTCACATGCTTAGTATTCAAATGTATTGATTGTAAGTCGCTTTGGAATAAGGCGTCTGCTAAATGCCAAAAATGTAAATGTTGTATTGTATTGTGGTGTGGTGTGGTGTGGTGTGGTGTGGTGTGTTGTGGTGTGGTGTGTTGTGGTGTGTGTGGTTGATAGTCAGCTAAAGTTACTACCGTAGTGTGTTCCTGTGTGTTGCTGTTTGCAGTGTGTACCACCAGTGTCTGTAATCCTTGTCTCCTTTATTAGACGGAGTGTGATTGTTAGTAGTGTGTTTGGCGTTACTTTAATTAGCTTTTTATCTTGTTAAAAAATCTAGTTTTTCTCTCTGTTTTCGAAAGTTGTTTTCAATTAACAGTTTCTCGGAAACCTATATAATTTATACAATAAATCCATCTGTTTATATTCAGATGTTATCTACGTAATAATAATAATTTTATAATTTTGCCATTTAGCAGACGCTTTTAATCCAAAGCGACTTACAATTACGAATTACAGGGACATTCCCCCTGGAGTAACTGAGGGCTAAGTGCCTTACTCAAGGGCACACTAGTAGTGGTGTGGTTTCAGGCGGGATTTGAACTCACAACCTTCCGATCACAAGTCCAACTCACTATCCACTATGAATGAATGAATTAATGGACTTTATTGTCATTGCTACAGTACCAAACAACGAAATTTAGGAGGGGTGGCTCCCCTGGTGTTAGGAAAGGGAAAGAAAAAAAAACACTTTAAAAAAAAATCACAAGAAGGGAAGGAGCTGGTTTACATAAATAAAGGCTATGTACACTATCCACTGTACTATACTGTACAGATAGACGACTAGGGTTGTCATATTGCACAATATTATTATTTCACATTTATTTAAAGTGTCACAGTTTGCAGGCTTGAAATGTACATGTTTGTGCCTCAGCACTACACCTGATTTTTTCAGTCCAGCAGCTGCCATCAATCCAGGGCCCAGAACTTAGGTCTTTGCTGTGTTCAGGGCCTGGACGGCCCTGTGGTAGAAGCTGTTCTTCAGTCTGTTTGTCCTTGCGGCCAGGGTCCTGAACCGCCTTTTCGAGGGCAGCCTGGTAAAGTGTTCGTACCCAGGGTGGGTCGGGTCCCTGGAGATCTTGGAGGCCTTCCTGAGACAGCGTGTGTTGTACAGCTCTTCCAGAGAGGGGAGGGGGGCGCCGGTGATCTTCTGTGCTGTTCTCACGACTCTCTGTAGCGCATTTCTCTCCGCTGTTGTGCAGCTGGAGAACCAGTTGCAGATGCCGTAGGTGAGGATGCTCTCCACTGCGCCGCGGTAGAAGGTCACCAGTATCTCCTGCTTGCTGTGTTCCTTCCTGAGGACTCTCAGGGTGTATAGCCGCTGTTGTGCCCTCTTGATGGTGCCTTTTGTGTTGTCCTTCCAGGTCAGGTCATCCCGCATGTGCATCCCCAGGAATCGGAGGGTTGAGACTCTCTCCACGCTCTCTCCGTCGATGAGCAGGGGCTGGATCTCGGACTTTTTCCTCCTGAAGTCTACGATGATTTCCTGGGTCTTTGACTTGTTCAGCAGCAGGTTGTTAACCTTGCACAGCTTGCTCAGTTGCTCTACCTCATCCCTGTACACCGCCTCGTCCCCCCCCGAGATGCATCCCACCACGGTGGTGTCGTCTGCAAACTTTACGATGGAGTTGCTGGGGTGGACGGGGGTGAAGTCGTAGGTGTAGAGGTTGTAGAGGATGGGGCTTAGCACGCAGCCCTGGGGGGACCCAGTGCTGAGTCTGAGGGCTGTGGAGGTGTGGGGGCCCACCCGCACCCTCTGGGGGCGGTCGGTCAGGAAGTCCTTGATCCACGCACATATAGAGTGTGATAGACCCAGGTCTAGTAGTTTGGTCACTAGCCTGTCTGGAAGGATGGTGTTGAAGGCGGAGCTGAAGTCCACGAAGAGCAGTCTCGCGTAGCTGTTTCCCCTCTCCAGGTGGGATAGAGTGGCGTGGAGAGTCGTCGCGATGGCGTCCTCTGTGGACCTGTGGGCTCTGTAGGCGAACTGGTATGGATCCAGGTTGGGCGGGAGGCGTGTGAGTATGTGGGCCCGGACTAGTTTCTCGAAGCACTTCATGATGATTGGTGTGAGTGCCACCGGGCGGTAGTCGTTTAGGCAGCTCACCGTGCTTTTCTTCGGGACTGGGATGATAGTTGAGGTTTTCAGGCAGGGTGGGATGGTGGCCTGGGACAGGGACTGGTTGAAGATGTTGGTGAAAACCCCGGCCAGCTGGTCGGCGCAGTCCCTCAGCACCCGTCCCAGGACGTGGCTATACCACCACTACCCACGTAACATGCGTGTGGTTTGTTATGTTTATATAGCACCCTTCCCAGCACGGATGCACAGGGTGCTTTACATACAGGAATAAATAAAACAAAATACGAAAAGTGCAAATTTCAAAACACAATTTTAAAAACAACAAAGGGGACAACATAAGCAAAACATAAACAGTAACAAAAAGAAGGCTAAAGGTGACTGCCGGCCTGCCTAAACAGATTAGTCTTTAGTTGCCGCTTAAAGATTAGCTCTGAGGGCGCGGCTCTTAGGTCAGGGGGCAGGGCGTTCCAAAGTCTTGGGGCCGTCGCCTCAAATGCTCTGTCCCCTTTAGTTCTTAGTCTGGTCCTGGGTACGACCAGGAGCTCCTGGTCGGAGGACCTCAGTGACCGGGTGGATGCGTAGGGGTGGATGAGATCCGAGATGTAGGAGGGGGCTTGGTCCTGAAGGGCTCTAAAAGCAAACACCAGCACTTTAAAATGAATTCTAAGCTGTACCGGGAGCCAGTGCAGGGATGCTAGGATGGGGGTGATGTGGCATGATTTCTTGGACCTGGTGAGAAGCCTGGCAGCCCCGTTCTGGACCAGTTGAAGTTGTGCTATAGATGATTTGTTGAGATAGATAAACAGTGAATTACAGTAATCAAGTCTAGATGAGATAAAGGCATGTACAGACAGTTCTAATTCAGAGTGGGATACAATGGACCGGAGCTTAGCGATGTTTCTGAGATGAAAAAAACAGGTGCCCGAATGCATGGGCTGGTCAAAAATAACACCCAGGTTTCTTAGATGGGGCGAACATTGTCTTTAAGGGACCCAAAGTGCGTGGCTACTCTATAGGAAATGTTTTCAGTGGCTACAATCAGTACTAGTAGAACCAGTAGGTCCTGGTCCTACTAGTACAATCAGTACTAGTAGGACCAGTACAGAACATTCGACGGAGTCAGAGGACATCATGATGTCGTTTGATACTCTGAGCAAGGCAGTTTCAGTGGAGT
>NC_137678.1:36520860-36530860 GCF_963989245.1 Nansenia antarctica | reverse complement strand
CTCCTTCCCACCCTCCCTCCACCTGTCCTTCCCTCCCTCCCTCCACCCCTCCCACCCTCCCTCCACCCCTCCCACCCTCCCTCCCTCCTCCCTCCTCCCTCCCTCCCTCCACCAGTCCTTCCCTCCCCCCCCCCCCTCCCTCCCTCCTTCCCTCTCCCCCTCCTTCTCTCCCTCCCTCTCCCCCTCCCTCTCTCCCTCCCTGTGTATGTTCCCTCCCTCTCTCCCTCCCTCCACCCCTCCCACTCTCCCTCCACCCCTCCCACCCTCCCTCCCTCCCTCCTCCCTCCCTCCCTCCCTCCACCAGTCCTTCCCTCCCCCCCTCCCTCCCTCCCTCCCTCCTTCCCTCTCCCCCTCCCTCTCTCCCTCCCTTTCTCCCTCCCTGGAGGAGAATCACAGACACAGTCAGAGAGAGAGAGAGAGAGAGGAGGCAGCTGGGCAGGGGAGGCTGGCGTAAGTAGAAATCGGAGGACAGACTCATTGTAATGCATGGAACGGAATGAAGAATACTATCAAACTCTCTACAGGGACAACACACACACACAGACACCCACACACGCACACACGCACGCACGCACACACGCACACACGCGCACACACACACACACACACACACACACACACACACACATACACACCTCCACCTCTTCCCTCACACACACACACTCACCCACCCATACACATCCCCACACTCACACACACACACACACACCTACACACACACACACACACACACACACACACACCTACCTCTAATCTAATTCATTTGCATTCTTATTACTCTTCCATATTGTAATCTGTCCTCTCTACATCCTACGCAGTAATCAGCCTGTCGTTAATCAGATATCACAGCCAAACAAGTCATATCCCCTGCACCATAGCCACCATGCCGCACGGTAAAACTGCTTACAGAGGAAATCAACAGACAGATTGCTTTCTCAGTCTAATCGCCTCCAGGTTGAATAGGGGGCTTCAGCGGGAGCAAACCACAGCGTGTGTGTGTGTGTGTGTGTGTGTGTGTGTGTGTGTGTGTGTGCGTGTGTGTGTGTGTGTGTGTTCTAACAGACTGTTGGCGATGGAGAAAGCAAGAGGATGACGGATAAAAGGATGACCAAAGGAGAGAAAAGGAGGCTGTCTGTCTCTCTCAGTCTCTCTCTCACTGTCTCTGTCTCTGCTCTCTCTCTCCCTCTCTGTCTCTGTCTCTCACTCTGTCTCTGTCTCTCTTCTCTCTCTCTCTCTCTCTCTCTCTCTCTCTCTCTCTCTCTCTTTCTCTCTCTCTCTCTCGCTCCCTTGTCTCTCTCAGTTATTACTGGTCTAATAATGTTGGGAAATTGAATTTGAGGCGATATCTGTCCATTTCATCTGTGTCCCAAAACATATTACTGGACCCATAGCACCAGAGGCTAACCCACCCCATGCCTCTCTCTCCCTCTCTCTCCCTCTCTCTCTGTGTGTGAACAAAGGAAAGAGCTGACAACAGACAGTTTGCTTGACAGGTTCTGTGGAGTAAGCACCCTAGGGTACCAGACGGGATTCTGGGAGAAAGTCAGAAGTTAGCGTATCCCAGGGGCTGCGAGAAGTTGGCCATGTTTTCAGAGCAGGGAGACGAGGCATGTGACAGAGTTTGCTTGTTTTCAGAGCAGCGAGATGAAGTATTCACCTCACCTCTCTGCGGCGGCCATGTTTGTGGTGAGTAGGGGTCTAACGGTATGTATTCATACCAAAAATGTTCGGTACGGGTCCTTCGGTCCGTTCGCGTGTGTACTGAACCAATGCAGTGTTCTTTTACCCACTGCACTTGGAAGTAATCTCAGCCGCTACGCATGCGCACACGCCACAGAGAGATTGTCAGTATATTTAGCAGTCGTTATGGCCAACGCAGATAAACTAGAGGCTGAAGTTCCTCCAGGAGGGGCGTGGTGATCTCGTGCTGGACATTGTTTGCAGGACTATGTGTGTTTGTTTTGCTTGTTTCAGTGTTTTATTTGTGATCGGTGCCACCATGAGAATTCCCTACACATGGGATGAACTATTGAACATCAGACGAACTTTGCCGTCTGATTCTTCCCCTATATTTCAGGGTTTTCACAGAGATATCACAAGAAACTGTAACTCTGGAACGTAGCTTACACCTGAGGCATACAAGGGCTCGCCCATGGAGGCTACTCCCCCGCCGGAGAGCGAGGGGGAAACGAGCTGGTTGCCTATCCCGACTACAGAGGAAAGGTTTCCGCACACTTTTACCTGGACTAGTGCTGGCTAATGTGAGGTCACTTAGCAACAAGATGGACGACCTGCTCCGGCTGAGGACTGACAAGGATTACTCCTATACTGCTGCCTTCTGCTTTACGGAAACTTGGCTTCATCTCAATATCCCAGACACCGCCGTCGACCTGCCCGACTACCAGCTTTTTAGAGCAGACCGCGACACAGCAGCCACCGAGAAATCAAAGGGTGGTGGAGTCTGCTTCTATGTGAGTAACAACTGGTCCAATGATATAACAGTCATTGCTGAATCATGCTCTCCCAACCTGGAATTACTGGTGATAAACTGCAAACCCTTCTACTCACCTAGAGAATTCTCATCCATTATTCCACCGCAGGCGCACACTGACACCGCACAACAACTTTTAGCGGATCAGATTACAGAGGTGGAAAATAAGTTCACCAACTCGATCATATTCATCCTGGGTGATTTCAACCACGCTGATCTGAGATCTGAGCTCCCGAAATACCACCAGTTGGTGCGCTGCCCCACCAGAGGAGAACAAACTCTTGACCATTGCTACTCTACCATCACCGCGTGCGCCGCTCGGCAACGGAGATCATGCTGTGATTAAACTCATCCCCACATATCGGACTCTACTCAAAAGGCAAAAACCTACCAAGAAATCAGTCCAGAGATGGACACCTGAGGCCATTGAGTCATTATAAGACTGCCTGGACATTACAGACTGGGAATCTATTAAACTGGCATGCAATAACATGGAAGACTATACAGACTCCTGCACATCCTACATCCACTTCTGTGAGGAGATCTGCATCCCCAGACAAACCATCGTCATTTATGGCAACAATAAACCATGGTTCAGCAAGGAAGTGAGACTACTAAGAAAGGAGAAGGAGGCAGCCTACACGAGCGGAGACAGAGACACATAAAGCCAAAGACTCTCTCAGCAACGCCATCCGGAATGCTAAGAAGACATATAAGGACAGAGTTGAACAACAAGTCGGCGATAATAACACCAGAGCTGTATGGAAGGGACTACAATCTACAAGAAAAAGCACCCCCCCAGCCTCTGCCGACCCGAATCTCCCAGACCAATTTAATGTATTCTGCACAAGGTTTGAAGCTCCACACAAGCTCCACACAGCTCCACCAACTCTGCCTCTCCTACCACTGCTACCACGCAGGTCCCCCCCCCTCATGTCCCCCCCCCCCCCCACCTACTCTGCCTCTCCTACCACTGCTACCTCACCTGCTCCACTCTCCATCACTGAGCATGAGGTTCGGACCCTCTTCAAAAACCAGAACAAGCTTGTGGCCCGGACAAGGTGTCGCCTGCTGCCCTCAAGCATTGTGCCAGTGAGCTTGCTCCAGTGTTTACAGACATTTTCAACCAGTCTGTTAACTCATGCAGAGTCCCCACATGCTTCAAATCAGCTATCATCATCCCGGTGCCTAAAAAGCCCAAGATCACCTGCTTGAATGACTACAGACTGGTCGCCCTCACCTCTGTCATGAAAACATTTGAGCGCTTGGTTCTGCCCTACCGCAAAGCCTCCACAGACCATCTCATGGACCCCCTGCAATTTGCGTACAGATCCAACCGCTCAGCAGACGACTCAGTCAACCTGGCGCTCCACTATATTCTACAACACCTGGACAATCGAAACACCTATGCCAGAGTCCTGTTTGTGGATTATAGTTCAGCCTTCAACACCATCATTCCTGACCTCCTCCACAATAAACTGGCTCAGCTGAATATCCACCCCTTCATCTGTCAGTGGATTACTGACTTTCTCACCAACAGAAGGCAGTATGTCAGGATGGGCCCTCACCTGTCAGCCCCGCACAGTTAACACCGGTTCTCCTCAGGGCTGTGTGCTCTCCCCCCTGCTCTACTCCCTGTACACCAATGACTGTACCTCTGGTGACACATCTGTCAAGACCATCAAATATGCAGATGACACCACCATGGTTAGGGCCTCATCACTGCCAACGACGAGACTGCCTACCAGAGGGAGGTCGGCCGCCTGGTGTCCTCATCTGCAGCCAATAACCTGGAAGACAGTGGAGGTGATTATGGACTTCTGGAAAAAGGCCCCAACTCACTCTCCACTGGTCATCAATAACTCCCCTGTCACAATAATGGATTAATTCAAATTTCTAGTGCACTGCACATGGCAAATAAAGTTGAATTGAATTGAATTGGATCCCTTAAATCGCCTGTTTCGGAAAATTACGATTTCTCAGTTACCTACAATGACGATGGACAAAGACAGGTGGATTAGACCAAAGCTATATGCCGGCATTGTTCTACTGAGATCGGGTATGCAGCTGGCTGTACGTCGAACTTGCTCACTCATTTGCTCAACCACAAACTATAGTTGTCCACAACTTATCCAAGGCTATCCGATTTATCCAAAATGTATACAGTATATATGTTTTGGGAATTTTGACCTTGTTGTACCGAAAACGTACCGAACTGTGACTTCACAACCGCGGTACGTAGCAAGCCTACATTTTTGTGTACTGTTACACCCCTAGTGGTGAGGCATTTGGCCGTGGCCGAGAGATGGCGGCCATGTTTGTTTTCAAAACAGGGTGGTGAGGTATTCATAAAGGCGGCGGCCATCTTGTCAGAGGTGGTGATGTATTCACAGCAGCTCTCTCTCTGTCTTCTGTTCACTACGCTAGTTGTCTGTCAAACAACAAGACCTCTTCAAACGGTTTCCTTTTCTGTTGAATGACACGATCACAGAAGGCTGTGATTCCATTGGTGCAGGCGCCAGGGCAACATATTTATCTACCAGCAAAATGTGGGTTACATTTACATTTTTGCCATTTAGCAGACACCTTTATCCAAAGCGACTAACAACAAATACATTTGTCTAAGTAAGTAAATCATCTATCCATCAGTCACCATAAGAAAAAGTATTCTATGCTCGGACCAGGGGACATTGGCAGTCACAATGTCAGAAGATGGAAGAATTACTTAATTTGATTTTATTTATAATAGAGGGTTGATTTCTTGCATTGCCAGATAAACCTGTCAATCAGCCACGTTGGAATGTAGCTTACAGCGCATGGTACACACACATACCACAACACACACACACACACACCCACACACACCCACCCACACACACCCACACACACACACACACACACACACACACACACACACACACACACACACACCACAACACATACACATGGTGAAACTACACTTCCATTTAGATCAGTCACACTGAAGCACCCCACAATGTTCACCCATCAGACACCTTGGCTGGTCCCAGAAAGGTAATTTCATGCCCTGTGCAGGGGTTAATGAGAGATTCTGAGAAGGTGTGTGTGTGTGTGTGTGTGTCTGGTTCTATTCTAGTGTATGAGTGAGTCATGTGTATACAGTATGTGTCACAGCCTGATATGAAACCACCAAATGTCCTCTACTTGATTCCCGATGTGTGTATGTGCGTCTGTGTAGCTATAGCGTCATATGCCATCAAGGGGGAGAAATGCGACATGAAATATGTCAAAATGTGCCACTATCATGCACAAATCAGCCTAATGCTAGATAGATAACTTTACATTAAATATGTCTACCTTCATCCGCTGTCGAACGCCACATGTACAAATTCATTTGTAAATAAACATTGTACATCTTGGAAATGTGAATCACGCTCCGAAGACATGGTGTATTTCTATGGGAAAGGTTGCGGCCTGGCACTTCCATTGGACTGGGACGCCGGGGCGCTCATACAATCTCCGCGTTTGTTGCAGAGGAACAGGGTGACTGTGTGGGACTGTGTGGGTAGTGGTGGTCTAGTGGATAGTGAGTTGGACTTGTGATCGGAAGGTTGTGAGTTCAAATCCCGCCTGAAACCACACCACTACTAGTGTGCCCTTGAGTAAGGCACTTAGCCCTCAGTTACTCCAGGGGGAATGTCCCTGTAATTCGTAATTGTAAGTCGCTTTGGATAAAAGCGTCTGCTAAATGGCAAAATTAATTAAAATTAATTAAATTAATTAATTAATTAACAAACGTGCAGGTATGAGTGCTCCGGTGTCTTGCTTTGGTAGTCTAAAGTCTTGCTTTGCTAGTCACACACACACACACACACACACACACACACACACACACACACACACACACATAATCGTTGGTAATTGTAGCTGACATTGCTGCCTATGTTGGCTTTAACACAGCACAGCTAGGAGAACAATAATATGTTCCCCACAGCCTCCCACTCATCCTCCACACACTCCCTAACGACTATTTTTCTAACGATTAATTAAGCGATTATTTTTTCAATTAGTCGATTACTCTAACGACTAATTTAGCGATTAGTCTACCGATTATTATTTTTACTGTTCGATTAATGTATCACTTAATTTTCCCCAAATAAATGTCAAAAACTTCTCTTATTAACATTTTAGTATTTTATTCAATTATTATTGTACAAATATATAAATTAGGCTTCTGCACTGCAGGGCAATATTCCACCCCAAAAAATATCCTCTCTTTCTTACAGTCCAACATAAAATAATAATATTATAAAATATAAAAGTTTACTTCAAATAAAAGGAAAAGTGCAAGTAATGCAGTAGGCAAGTTCAAGTCATTTTCAGGAGGAATACCAAAATAAATACCAACATAAAATCCTCTAATTAGTGCAATTCGAGTGAAATTCTAACCGGAATACCGTAACTATACCTCTCCGTAACTATACCTCTCAGTAACAATAACGATCTCAGTAACAATATAACATTCTCCCCCTCCCACGCTCCTCTCTCTCCCCCCCTCCTCTCTCCCCCCGCCTGCCTCCTGGTTATTATTATTATTATTATAGGTCAGTGTTTCTCAAAGTGTGGGGCGGGCGCGTCGCGAGAGACAGTCAGGAGGTCAACAAGTTACAGTATCTTAGCTGTTCATAATGATGGCATGTCTAAAGAAAAACGACAGAAAATCACAATACTTGAGAGTAGGGATGCACGAATGATCGGCCAGGTTCAGAGGGATAAGCCTTAACCGCGCCATTGATGTACGACTGTGTCGGTAAACTCCGGTCGATAAAAGCTCGCATGATTATACTACTATCTAGTATACTAGATTACAAATACCTTGGCCTTTGGCTGGACTCATCCCTTTCCTTCACCACCCACATAAAGCACCTGCAGACAAAAGTCAAAGCTCGCCTAAACTTTTTATACCGGAACAAGGCCTCCTTCACCCGTGCAGCCAAACATACCCTTGTCAAGATGACCATCCTGCCCATATTTGACTATGGCGATACCATCTATAGGATGGCATCTCAGTCTGCCCTCAGGAAACTCGACACACTCCATCACTCCGCCATTCGTTTTGCCACTAGTGCGCCTTTCACAACTCACCACTGTGTTCTGTACACCCTTGTAGACTGGACATCTCTTCACAGCAGACGGCTCTGTCACTGGCTTCATATTATCTACAAATCCATACTTTGCAAAACACCTTTCTACCTCTCATCCCTTCTGCACCTCTCTCACCGCCCCGTCATCGTTCTAAGATCCAGTGATCTTGTCCGACTCACCATCCCCAAAGCCCGTACCGTAGTCGGGCGCAGCGCTTTCCGGTTCGCTGCAGCACACGACTGGAACACCTTACAAAACACCCTCAAACTCACCGCCCTCACCTCACTCACTGCTTTCAAACAAATCCTGCAGCGAACCATAGTCGATCAATGCACCTGTTGATCACCGTCTCTCACCCATCCCATAACCCCCCCCCCCCCCAAAGAGCCATTGCTTTTTGGTCAGGCTGCATTTGCAAATAAGAATCTGTTCTTACATGTTTGCCTGGTTAAATAAAGGTAAAAAAAAAAGAAGAAAAAAAAAAGAAACTAGTATACATACTATCGCATGTGCGGAGTCCATACTCCACCCACTTTACAGCACAGTCGGAGTTCGGCCATTCCGTGTTCCGTGTGAATGTTCGCCAATGTGAGACGTACATTTTTTATGACGCGATCAAACAGTGCAAGCAACCCATGCTGTTCTGTAAATGAGACGAGCATTGAGTGATGACTACCTACTGCCAAGTAATATAATTATAGCAAACATGTCGGCAGTTTGGTATCTGTTCTCTGACTCTGAAAGACAACAAGAGGCACATTCTGATATTATAGACTTTCGGTTTCGTTTTCGCGTCTTAAAAATAAAAGCGTGAGTTAATCGTTGTTGAAAATCAATGACACGTCGCTCGTAACTGGTCGCAGCCATGTTGTTTATTTGCGACGCACATTACGCAAGTCGACGTATTGACGTAGTCGATTGCGTCGACTATGTCGACGCGTCGTCCCAGCCCTAACACACACACATGCACGCACACGCATGCACACGCATGCATGCACACACGCACACGCACACACACACACACACACACACACACACACACACAAACACACAGAGCTGGATGATGGAGCTCAGCAGACATTGCACTACTCAGAACTGTGTGTGTGTGTGTGTGTGTGTGTGTGTGTGTGTGTGTGTGTGTGTGTGTGTGTGTGTGTGTGTGTGTGTGTGTGCGTGCGTGTGTGTGTGTGCTTGTGCGTGTGTGTGTGCGTGTGTGAAAGGTAGAGAGAGAGGAGGGAACTCCTCGGCCAGTTGAGCAGAGAGACAGATAGAGTCCCAAGCACGTTAGGAGGTTTGGCCTTTCCTTCTACTCCATGCAGGGTGGTAATGGGCTTTGGCATGCCCCTGTATTAGGTGACAGGTGGTAACTGTGTCAGTTCTAATTAGCAGGGCTAAGGATCGATCCTCTCTGTGCAGCTGGGGGCACGTCGCCGCGGACACTGTTGCTAAGCAAGCTTCACAGACAGCAGCATGGATCAAACATCAGGCTGTGTGTGTGTGTGTTGTCCTGATGTAGGCCAGGTGTGTGTGTGTGAGTGTGTGTGTGTGTGTGTGAGTGTGTGTGTGTTGTCCTGATGTATGCCAGGTGTGTGTGTGAGTGTGTGTGCGTGTGTGTGTGTTGTGTGTGTGTGTGTGTGTGTGTGTGTGTGTGTGTGTGTGTGGACAGGACTACTCCTACAGGATAGACCCACTCAGCACTGAAAAATACGGCCCTGCATGAAGACATTCAGAAGTTCACAGTAAAAGCCGTCTCCCACTAAAACCAACTTGTCCACTTGGTACCCATCGAAACACGAACCATACTGTCTGCTGCACAGCAATCGAGAGAGGGAGACAGTAGTGCAAGGGACTTTACATCGCGCGCCACGATCGCATTGTAGCACTGACCTTGAAGGAGCTCCGCAACACTACCATCCACACAAAATTCCATGATAACTACACTGTTAAAACGGACTGGTTTCCGCTTCTGCATGGGAAAAGCGCTACTCTTGACCATACCATAAATCACTCCCCTAACACCCCTGATATTGTGCTGATTGACGAATCTAAGAAAACGGTCATTATCCTGAAAATTGGCTGCTCTTTTGATGCGTATATGGACATTTGTTATGCATCAAAACTGTTGAAATACCAACCGCTGTGTAATGCTTTCAACAACTTTGGCTACACATGCAGAGTCGTTGCTATACTCTTTGGTAGCTTGGGACATAAAAATGTGCGTGGCCTACAAATTTGTGGACTTTCTAAAAAAAGGCCAAACATCTCCCAAAATACTGTTCAGTGTTCAGCTATAATTGGTAATCTCTTCATCTGGAAACGCAGGTGCCACCTTTACCTTTACTTGATGTACATATTGTGGGCTTACCCTTTGTTGCTGTTAAGACC
>NC_137678.1:36463360-36515860 GCF_963989245.1 Nansenia antarctica | reverse complement strand
CTGTCTGCTCCCCTCCTCTCCTCACCTCTCCTCTCCTCTCCTCTCCTCTCCTCCCCTCCCGTCTCCTCCCTTCCCCTCTCCCGAGATCAGTGATGATACAAACGACATATAACGTACAACACGTTTCAGTCATTCATCCAGGAGAAAGAATGTTCTATTGTTCTCTAACAGGAAGAGGAGAGGAGGAGGAGAGAAGAGGGGGAGAGGAGAAGAGGGGGAGAGGAGGAGGAGGAGAGGCTTGTTCTGTAATGGAAGGAGGAAGTGGAGGAGAGGAGAGGAGGAGTGTAAACAAAGCAGGGAGTAACTCAGCATCAGCCAATAAAAGCAGAGACATTAGAGGAGGCAGCTTCCCACAGAGGTGCTGATGGTACTCTCTCTCTCTCACTCTTTCACTCTCACTCTCACTCTCTCTGCCTCTCTCTCTCTCTATAATTCCATTTTAAAGGGCTTTATTGGCATAGGAAACATACATTTACATTGCCAAAGCAAGTGTGAAGATAAAAACAAAAAACTAAAATAATGTTATCTAAGTAAAGATATACTAGAATAAAGAAATGATTAAACTTATTTACAGTCTTATGGTGGTTTTATCCCGTTGGACGTCCTTTTTCTATCACAACAGCCAACAAATCGTGCTGCTGTGTTTGCACATTGTTCACCCAG
The DNA here is from genome assembly GCF_963989245.1 of Nansenia antarctica. Taxonomy (NCBI): domain Eukaryota; kingdom Metazoa; phylum Chordata; class Actinopteri; order Argentiniformes; family Microstomatidae; genus Nansenia; species Nansenia antarctica. The sequence continues at coordinate 36,515,197 of NC_137678.1, read as the reverse complement.
CAGGTATGGCAGTGTTTTGTCATCAGCTGTCTTGAAAATCTTTTTGGGTGTTTGTAATCAGTAGGAAGTATGTGTCTCTGACGTCTTTGTACAGTTGGCAGGTAGTTAAAAAGTGCATCTCTGCTTCCTCCTCATTTTGTGTGCAGTGGGTGCACAGTCTGTCTTGTCTTGGGAGCCAGGTCTGCCTGTGGCGGCCTCTTTCGATGGCAAAGCTGTGCTCACTGAGTCTGTACATAGTCATGGATTTCCTTAGTTTTGGATCTGTCACAGTGCACAAGTATTCTGCCACTGTGTATTCTCTGTTCACTCTCTCTCTCTCTCACATTCTGTCTCTCACTCCCACTCTCTCACTCTCTCTCTGTCTCTCCCTCTCTCTTTCTCTCCCTCTCTTTCTCTCCCTCTCTCTCTCCCTCTCTCTCTCTTTCTCTCCCTCTCACTCTCACTCTCACTCTCTGCCTCTCTCCCTCTCTTTCTCTCCCTCTCTCTCTCTTTCTCTCCCTCTTTCTCTCCCTCTCTCTCCCTCCTTCTCTCTTTCTCTCCCTCTCTCTCCCTCTCTCTCTTTCCCTCTCTTTCTCTCCCTCTCTCTCTCTTTCTCTCCCTCTCTCACTCTCCCTCTCGTCTCTCTCCCCCAGTGGGAGGAAGGATAAACGGGCCGTAAACTCTGGATGATCCTGACGCCAGATTAGACCTCCTCTGTGTGCTCCCATAAAACATCTGCCTACACTTTCTCCTCCTCCTCCTCTTCCTCCTCCTCCTCCCCCCTGCACGGACACACTTACACACCCACAACACGCTCCCCCCTCCACGGACACACTTACACACCCACAACACACTTAGCTTTTACCTTTAACATGCTTGTCTATAATTGTATAATCGTTTCTAAGGGGCACCAATAAATCTGTCCAGGCCATTTTAGAATATAATTGATCTCTTTAGCAATGATTGATTTCTTTTCACAGTTTCTTTGCATACCAAGGGCATGCAGGTATACATGAGAAAATTGCTTTTAATGTCATCCCTTTTCAGGAGGAATGAAGCATTGTTTCAATGAGCTGTCAGGGTAAATTTGAAATGACTAACATGTAATGTAAAATTTCTAGACACATGATATCAAACAGCACTACAAGTGGTGTTATTAAAAAGTAATTACATCTTAGATGTGATTTTCAATTATGCTAACTGACTGGATGTTTCAATCACCAATGGATGAAGTTGTTGTTGTTGTTGTTGGTTAATTTGCATCGCTAATAGCATCGCTGAGTACTACCACTCCAGGTACACAACAAACCAACTAACAAAACACCTTTGTGTGATGTGTGCATTTGTCATTACTTAAACCTGGATGGAGGTTTAACACTACAAAAGCCATGGGTGGGGTCATTTGACCAAGTGAGTAAAAAAAGATGTATACCTTTGCACTCGATCAAATTTCAAGATCCTCCTTTCATGACTTTTCCTATCCGTATTCTTACATTTTCAAAATCACATCAGGATAAGCTAGTATAAAGCTATTTTGCAGTTTGTGCAGTCTGTGTAGGAGGCAGGCTAATTTACAAGAAGCACCAACTAATGGTATTTGTGTGTAAGTAGCAGCTTCCCATTCTAAAGACTACGGTCATTTGACCCCCCGAGCTTGCGCTAAGAGTAGGTGAAATAGTCACGGCTGTTCTCGTGTCAAGTAATGGAGGTGAAATCACCAAGGAGGATGTTCACACAGACCCGTCAGCCTGAGCTCAGACACCCGGAAAGAAGTGTGTGTGTGTGTGTGAGTGTGTGTGTGTGTGTCTTCAGACACTCAGAAACGCGCATCTCAGCGGTCCGTCGGCGCTGACGTATCGAGTTGCCTCTGAGACGCCATCGATTGGCCGGCTGGCTTCCTCCCAACTCCTTGTAAACAAGCCCATCAACCAATCATTAAAGCACAGCCCGTCAACCAATAATCAAAGCAGAGTGTAGTCCAACGACAGTTAAGAGACCGATGGGCAGTTTGGTCTAAGTATGCTTTGACAGTTTGGAAACTCGGAAACTTGAGAAGTTCCAGACGAAACTTGCGAAGCCTTGTGTGGAGGGGAGAGGAGAGAAGATGAGAGGAGAGGAAAGGAGGGGAGAGGAGAGGAGGGAAGGGGAGGGGAGGGGAGAGGAGGGGAGAGGAGAGGAGAGGAGAGGAGGGGAGGGGAGGGGAGGGGAGAGGAGAGGAGGGGAGAGGAGAGGAGAGGAGAGGAGGGGAGAGGAGGGAAGGGGAGGGGAGAGGAGAGGAGGGAAGGGGAGGGGAGAGGAGAGAAGAGGAGAGGAAAGGGGAGGGGAGGGGAGAGGAGGGGAGAGGAGAGGAGAGGAGGGGAGGGGAGGGGAGGGGAGAGGAGGGGAGGGGAGAGGAGAGGAGGGGAGAGGAGAGGAGAGGAGAGGAGGGGAGGGGAGAGAAGAGGAGAGGAGAGGAGGGGAGGGGAGGGGAGGGGAGAGGAGAGGAGGGGAGAGGAGAGGAGGGGAGGGGAGAGGAGAGAAGAGGAGAGGAGAGGAGGGGAGAGGAGAGGAGAGGAGAGGAGAGAAGAGGAGAGGAGAGAAGAGGAGAGGAGGGAAGGGGAGAGGAGAGGAGAGGAGAGGAGAGGAGAGAAGTGGAGAGGAGAGGAGAGGAGGGGAGGGGAGAGGAGAGGAGAGGAGAGGAGGGGAGAGGAGAGGAGGGGAGGGGAGGGGAGAGGAGGGGAGGGGAGAGGAGAGGAGAGGAGGGGAGAGGAGGGGAGAGGGGAGGGGAGAGGAGAGGAGAGGAGGGGAGGGGAGAGGAGAGGAGGGGATAGGAGAGGGGAGAGGAGAGGAGGGGAGGGGAGAGGAGGGGAGGAGAGGAGGGGAGAGGAGAGGAGGGGAGAGGAGAGGAGAGGCGAGTAGAGGAGGGAAGGAAGGGAGGGGAGGGGAGGGGAGAGGAGAGGAGAGGAGAGGAGAGGAGAGGAGGGGAGGGGAGAGGAGGGGAGGGGAGAGGAGGGGAGAGGAGGGGAGGGGAGGAAAGAGGAGAGGAGAGGAGGGGAGAGGAGAGGAGAGGCGAGTAGAGGAGGGAAGGAAGGGAGGGGAGGGGAGGGGAGAGGGAGGGGAGGGGAGAGGAGAGGAGAGGAGAGGAGAGGAGAGGAGGGGAGGGGAGAGGAGAGGAGGGGGGGGGAGGGGAGAGGAGGGGAGGGGAGAGGAGAGGAGGGGAGAGAAGAGAAGAGGAGAGGAGGGGAGGGGAGGGGAGAGGAGAGGAGAGGAGGGGATAGGAGAGGGGAGAGGAGAGGAGGGGAGGAGAGAGGAGAGGAGAGGAGGGGAGGAGAGGAGGGGAGAGGAGAGGCGAGGAGAGGAGGGAAGGAGGGGTGGGGAGGGGAGGGGAGAGGAGGGGGGGGGAGAGGAGAGGAGAGGAGAGGAAGGGAGGGGAGAGGAGAGGAGAGGAGAAGAGAGGAGAGGACAGGAGAGGAGAGGAGAGGAGGGGGGGGGGGAGGGGAGAGGAGGAGAGGAGGGGAGGAGGCACCAGCTGGCGAGGCAGCGTTGATGTCAGTCACGTAAAGGCAGTATGAAACAAGCGCCATTAACACACACACACACACACACACACACACACACACACACACATACACACACAAACAAACACAATGGAATGAGCACCATTAACACACACACACACACACACACACACACACACACAGACACAGACACACACACACACACACACACACACAGAAACAGAAATGAGCGTCGTTAAGCACGCACGCATGCACGCACGCACACACACACACACACACACACACACACACACACACACACACACACACACACACACACACACATGCGCACACACACACACACACACTCACAGAAACTGAAATGAGCATCGTTAAGTCACACACACACACACACACACACACACACACACACTCGCACACACCCACGGGCACACACATACACACACACAAACACAGCAGAGTGAGCATGGGTAAGACGCTCTCCTCCATCTGGGCCGTATGTCGTCTCCACAGGAGCCTCGGTTCTGATGATGTTTCACTTCAGGACCGTCTGTCTCTACTACTGTACACCCACACACATCTGGGCCTGGCACACACACTCACACACACACACACACACGCGCACATCAACACACATCTGGGCCTGGCACACACACTCACACACACACACGCACATCAACACACATCTGGGCCAGGCACACACGCACGCATGCACGCACGCACGCACGCACACACGCACGCACGCACGCACGCACGCAGGCACGCACGCACGCACACACACACACATACACGCACATCAACACACATCTGGGCCAGGCACACACACACACGCACACACGCTCACACACACACACACACTCACACACACACCTACCCTGCCTGTGGTCGGAGGCCAGGCTGGTCTGGCGGACATTATTCAGGAGGTAAAGAGGAAACGTCAACCACCCTGGTCTTCTAGGAGAGGTTACAGAGGTGTATGTGTGTGTGTGTGTGTGTGTGTGTGTGTGTGTGTGTGTGTGTGTGTGTGTGTGTGTGCGTGTAGGTACAGGTTAACAGATGTGAGAACAGCAGGTGGTCATGGGAGTTGGAGTCAGTGGCAGGTGAACAGGACTACGCCCATTAATACTGCTGACATACACACAACACCCCCCTGGACCCCCCCTGTCCCCCCCTCCCTCTCTACCTCCCTCCCGATATCACCCCTCCCTCCCCCTCTCCCTCTCTCACTCCAAGCCAATATCATCCCTCCCTCCCTTCCTCCCTCTATCCCTCTCTTCAAACCCCATTTCACTCCACTCTCCCTTTCTCCTTCCCTTCTCCCCCTCCTCGCTCCCCCCTTCCCTCCTCCCTCCCACTCCCTCCCCCCTTCCCTCCCTCCCTCCCACCCTCCCTCCCTTCCTCCCTCTCTTCAAACCCCATTTCACTCCATACTCCCTTTCTCCTTCTCTTCTCCCCTGCGTCCCTCCCCCCTCCCTCCCTCCCTCCCTCCCCCCTATCCCTAGCCTGTTATCAGTCTGCCACTGGTGTGTGTCTGTCAGAGGCTGTCAGTGGTGACAGCAGCAGAGATGACCTCTCTAAACTGCTCTCTGCTCGGCCGACGACGCATGTCTGACTTCATTTAGATTGACACCACAACAAGAGGGCAGAGAGAGGGAGAGAGAGGGAGGGAGAGAGGAGAGAGAGAGGGAGAGAGAGAGAGAGAGAGAGAGCAGAGAGCAGTGAGAGAGAGAGAGAAATAGAGAGAGCAGAGAGAAAGAGAGAGCAGAGAGAGAGCAGAGAGCGAGAGAGAGAGCAGAGAGAGAGAGAAAGAGAAAGAGAGCAGTGAGAGAGAGAGAGAGCAGTGAGAGAGAGAGAGAGAGCAGTGAGAGAGAGAGAGAAAGAGAGCAGTGAGAGAGAGAGAGAGAGAGAAAACAAAACTGGGACAGAGAGGCAAGTGTTTGTGACGTCCACGTCCCAACAAGGCTACATTGTGAGGGTATCATTAGAGGGAGATGATCCCCCTCTCATCCCCTTTGTTCAGCCTCGCTGGCGGGGCCACTGTTGACGAGCCAGGGGAAAGTAGGCGATTGCCTAATCAGAGGATCCATCCTCGGAGAGGCCCTCAGCCGAGACAGGCAGAATAGATGAATACCTATTGTGATCCTTTGAATGGGGAGCGCCGGGGTCTTTTGTTCTAGAGAACAGAGAGCCGAGTCGTGTCTCCTCTCGCACGCACGCAAACAAACACACACACATGGAGGCACGTGCATACACACACACACACAGGCAGGCAAGCACACATACACACAGGCAGGCAGGCACACACACACACACACACACACACACGCATAGGTACACACACGCACACACACGCAGGAACCCAAGCGGCAAGCAATTACCAGCTGCTCAAGATGGCCGCCGGGAACGCGGCGCCACAACAAGGTGTCCCGCGGCGATGGACGTTGGAGGCTCACGCCGGCTGCTCTGTCGCGCTAACGACCTGGCGGCGCAGGACAACTGTCTGCTCCAGTCACAAAGGAGCGCTGTATCAACAGAGACCCATCTGGGCTCGGCTGGTTCTGTCTGGCTGCATCACGACGCCAGAACACTGGGACCTGACTGTTGAGCTTGACTGTTGTGGTGGTGATTGTTGTGGTTGTGGTGGTTGTTGTGGTGGTGCTTGTGGTGGTTGTTGTGGTGCTTGTTGTGGTGGTTGTTGTGGTTGTGGTTGTTGTGGTGCTTGTTGTTGTTGTGGTTGTTGTGGTGGTGGTGGTGGTGGTTGTGGTGGTGGTGGTTGTGGTGGTTGTGGCGGTGGTGGTGGTGGTGGTGGTGGTTGTGGTGGTTGTTGTGGTGGCTGTTGTGGTTGTTGTGGTGGTTGTGGTTGTTGTGGTGGTGGTTGTTGTTGTGGTGGTGGTTGTTGTGGTTGTGGTGGTGGTGGTTGTGGTTGTGGTGGTTATGGTGGTTGTTGTTGTGGTGGTGGTGGTGGTTGTTGTGGTTGTGGTGGTTGTGGTGGTGGTTGTGGTGGTTGTGGGTGTTGTGGTGGTTATGGTTGTTGTGGTGGTGGTTGTGGTGGTTGAGGTGGTGGTGGTGGTGGTTGTTCCTGTTGTGGTGGTGGTGGTTGTTGTGGTGGTTGTGGAGGTGGTTGTTGTTCTGCTGGTTGTTGTGGTTGTTGTTGTTGTTGTGGTTGTTGTGGTTGTGGTTGTTGTAGTTGTGGTTGTTGCAGTTGTGAATGTTGTGATTGTGGTGGTTGTTGTAGTTGTGGTTGTTGCAGTTGTGGTTGTTGTGGTTATGGTGATTGTGGTTGTTGTTGTGGTTGTTGTGGTTGTTGTGGTGGTTGTGGTTGTTGTGGTGGTGGTTGTGGTTGTATTTAGTACATTTATGCTAAGCTAGCAGTATTCAGTATTCAGTGGTTGGTCATGTAGCTGGTGGTTGTCTCGACGCTATGTGTGCCAGTCTGATTAAACATTCATATAAACTGCCACAGGTACTCAACTCTTTTGTCAGCATTTGATGGAAAAACAAAAAAATTTGCAAAGCGAGATTGAAAGCATTTTTTATGCTAAAAGTATTTACATGTTGCAGGCTGCCAGTGTGTGTGTGTGTGTGTGTGTGTGTGTGTGTGTGTGTGTGTGTGTGTGTATGTGTGTGTGTGTGTGTGTGTGTGTGTGTGTGTGTGTGTGTGTGTGTGTGTGCGTGCGTGCGTGTGTGTATGTGTGCGTGTGAGTGGAGGCGGGGGTTGTGTGTTAGGAAACAATAGGAGCTGTATCATACACCGCAGTGTTTGCTAATTGAAAGGATATTGCCTCACCAGGACCACAATAAAGACTTAATGCATCTCCAACATTATCGTCAGCCATTACGGCAACATCTGCTGCACACGGCCCGACAGGCAGGCCACGCCCCCACTGACAGGCCACGCCTCCCAGTCAGGCCACGCACAGGCCACACACCCCAAAATAGGCCTCGCCCCCATACATGTAGACCAACAGAGATGATTGGCTGAGAGCTTTCAACAGTACCACTGATGAAGCCTTCAACTGCAGCATCTCAGAATATGTGGATTCGAGAAGATATATAATACAGTGTTTCCTCTATATGCATTTATTCGTGGCGGGCCGCCACGAATGAATTTCCTCCGCCACTAATTGATTCAGACAGTCCACTTTGATTCAGGCTGCGCAGAAAGGCAGCGAGTTATTATGCCCGGAGAACATTAAAAAAGCAGATTGAAGCTAGATTTAGGCCGCTTCCAGACCTACATTTCGTTACGATTTAGGGTGTAGTTAGTTACAATATGTTACAATGTTGCAATTAACCTCGTCGTTTGTGTTCGCACTGCAATCGAGACTGAATCGCTCTCAACAGGCGCTTTCAAAACAGTTTTGTGATTGGTCCGAATTTAGCGGGACATTTGGATTTCAGGAAATAACTCCTCTCTCTCTCTCTCTTCGCTAGCTTCGAACTATTCATAGCAATATGCGCGGGGCAAAAATAATCTATTGCCTCTAAAATCACTACGAACAGAACGGCGGAGGTACGGGTAAGCAGGGCTCATGTTGGTGTCCTCAAAGGTAAGAGTTGGTTTTCTTTAACTCAACTGATAGCATTACCTTGCTGTTGTTGTTTACCGAATGCTCCATCTGACTGTCACACTGTGATTTTGTGTAAACAGTTAATGAGTCTAGGGGGGTAGTGGTGGTCTAGGGGGGTAGTGGTGGTCTAGTGGATAGTGAGTTGGACTTGTGATCGGAAGGTTGTGAGTTCAAATCCCGCCTGAAACCACACCACTACTAGTGTGCCCTTGAGTAAGGCACTTAGCCCTCAGTTACTCCAGGGGGAATGTCCCTGTAATTCGTAATTGTAAGTCGCTTTGGATTAAAAGCGTCTGCTAAATGGCAAAATTATTTTATTTATTGAGTAACGTTAGCCGGTTTTGTGCGTGTACTCTCACGTAGGCCTACTTCGTATTGATGAGCTGATGATCTTTCATTGTGTGTGCGTGTGTGTGTGTGTGTGTGTGTGTGTGTGTGTGTATGTATGCATGTATGTGACTGTCAGTCACAAGTTTATATTCTACGGATGTTGTTCAGTGCTGTATGCGCGTTCCCGGTTCCATGTGTACTCTACTCTTGTGTACTTCATATTCGATGAGCTGATTATCTCTCGTGTACTTCATATTCATATACCTGCTCGGCTTTAATGACTTAAAAAAAAATGTGTTGCCACCCTCTAGTTTTTGGTGAAATTCCGTCTTTGTTTTGAGCGCCAGTAAAACTGACTGCTCCGCCACTAATGTGATAAATCCTGGAGGAAACACTGTAATAGATATACATTTAATATAATATATAATTCACTGCATATTTATATTAATATTTATATTTATAGGATGGTGTCTTGGTTCATAGAGCTGTTGTTACCGTGGCGATCTTAGTTTGTCTTAGTTGCAGGCTTGATTGACAGACAGACAGGAAAAACCCCTGTGACTTTGTAACAAAAACTACAGCGAGTTTTTTTAATAGTTCATTAATAGTTTCATCAACCCAATTTCAATGAGGCGATAACATTTGCAATATAAACAGTGGGTGTTGGTGATGGTTGATAACATTTGCAGAATAAACAGTGTGATCCAACGGCTTGTTTTCTTAACACACATCTGTCGAAGCAATCTCTTTGATATGCTAATAACCTAGCATCTGACAATAACACCTGTAATACAGAGAGAAGAGTGAGAGAGAGAGAGAGAGAGAGAGAGAGAGAGAGAGAGAGAGAGAGAGAGAGAGAGAGAGAGAGAGAGAGAGAGAGAGAGAGAGAGACCTTCATTCTCCCGGATTCGCTAATCCTGGCCTGGTGAATATATTTCATCTGAGTTTTAATTACTGAGGGGTAGAACTGAGGGGTAGTAGAACTGAGGGGTAGTAGAACTGAGGGGTAGTAGAACTGAGGGGTAGAACTGAGGGGTAGTAGAACTGAGGGGTAGTAGAACTGAGGGGTAGAACTGAGGGGTAGAACTGAGGGGTAGAACTGAGGGGTGGCCCCGCGGTGGTGTAGCGGTCTACGCACTGGCCACTAGTGCATGCTGCCCACCGGGGCCGGGGTTCGTATCCCGGCTCGCCAGATCCAGATATGGCCGAGGCACACGGGAAGCGGCATATTGGGCGGCCGCTTCCGAGGGCGGTATAGGAGTATTTCTGGACAAGGATCCGTCGCGCAACACCGCCCTCTGGGTGCCGGAATATAATGGTACTGGGCTCGAGGAGCCAGTCAGCTAGTCTGCCTGGCGGCCTCTTCTGGGACTGCCGGCCACGGGGTCGTGCGGCGGATCCTATGCAATAGGCAAGGGGATAATTGGATGCTAGGTTGGGTTCAATTGGCTACCAAATTGGGTGAAAAAGGGATAAAAAAAATCTGAAAAAACAAATTTAAAAAAAAAGAACTGAGGGGTAGTAGAATTAACGGGTAGTAGAACTGCACGCCCTCCCTGTGTCTCGACCCATCATGAAGCTGCATGTGAAGTCCGCCTCCTTCACTGGCGCCCATACGGCAACCGCATCAACACCACCCCTTTAATGACCTGGCATCAACGCCTCCCCTTTAATAGCCCAGTGCCTCACAATTCAGCTGCTATTAGCGGACAAGAGGGAATCAGAATAAATTGCCCCAGCAATGGTGGGTAAATACCACCCCGCTCTCCCCCCTCTATCCGCCCCCCCCCCCCCATCTTTGCTGCCTTATCAGCCACTCATAGGTTCACAGAGAAGAAAAAACACACACGTTGAGTTCTCCCTCTCACAGATCAGCATAAACAACGCCGGTCTAAGACTTGGCAGGAAGCCAGCAGGGCTCAGCGACAATGACACTGTTTACTCCCATGCGCCAAACTCACTCTGACGGATGAGTTTATTGGAGAGAGAGAGAGAAATAGAGGGAGAGAGAAAGAGGGAGTGAGAGAGAGAGAAAGAGGGAGGGAGAGAGAGAGGAAGGGGGAGAGAGAGAGATGGACAGAGAGGGAGCAAAAGGGAGAGAGAGAGGGAGGGAGAGAGAGAGAGAGGGAGAGGGAGAGAGAGAGAGGGGGGGGTGAGAGAGAGAGAGAGAGAGAGAGAGAGAGAGAGAGAGAGAGAGAGAGAGAGAGAGAGAGAGAGAGAAGGACGTGAATACATTGAGCTGAGGTCCGTGATAAATATGGAGGAGAAGATGATCCGTTTCAGATTGAAGGGTTGGGAGCTCCGGATGTAAAGGTTAGTGATTTATCACGCCGTAAGTAAACAATGTGGGAAAAACTGATCATCCATCAGAGGCAGGTGTTTAGATAACACACAGAATGGCTCTATATAGCAGCCTGTCTGTTTACCATCAACATTATCACTAGCCTGTCTGTTTACCATCACCAACATTATCACTAACCTGTCTGTTTACCATCAACATTATCACTAACCTGTCTGTTTACCATCAACATTATCACTAACATGTCTGTTTACCATCAACATTATCACTAACATGTCTGTTTACCATCACCAACATTATCACTAACATGTCTGTTTACCATCAACATTATCACTAGCCTGTCTGTTTACCATCACCAACATTATCACTAACCTGTCTGTTTACCATCAACATTATCACTAACATGTATGTTTACCATCAACATTATCACTAACCTGTCTGTTTACCATCAACATTATCACTAACATGTCTGTTTACCATCAACATTATCACTAACATGTCTGTTTACCATCACCAACATTATCACTAACATGTCTGTTTACCATCAACATTATCACTAGCCTGTCTGTTTACCATCACCAACATTATCACTAACCTGTCTGTTTACCATCAACATTATCACTAACATGTATGTTTACCATCAACATTATCACTAACCTGTCTGTTTACCATCAACATGATCACTAGCCTGTCTGTTTACCATCAACATTATCACTAGCCTGTCTGTTTACCATCAACATTATCACTAGCCTGTCTGTTTACCATCACCAACATTATCACTAACATGTCTGTTTACCATCAACATTATCACTAACATGTCTGTTTACCATCAACATTATCACTAACCTGTCTGTTTACCATCAACATTATCACTAGCCTGTCTGTTTACCATCAACATTATCACTAACATGTCTGTTTACCATCAACATTATCACTAACCTGTCTGTTTACCATCAACATTATCACTAGCCTGTCTGTTTACCATCAACATTATCACTAACCTGGGGCCCGTTCCACTAAGCGAGATTATCTTCTAAGCCTCGATAAAGTTCTAATCGGCGATAATGTTAGCTTGCGTTCGGTGCCATCAATGTGGCTCAAATAATTCACTGTTTGGTTGCTATGCAACATATCCTTCTGAGTCAGATATAATTAGCCTGGTCGCGAGCAGGCTAAAAGACTGGCTAAAGTAATGCGTGCGTCAAAATTGTCTCACAGGCGGAAACTACATCCCGAACGACAGTTCCATCAAGTGTCTTTTAGGACATATTAGTTCCCACTTTTTACGAGATAGATAGATAGATAATTTGATAATTTGAAAGTGTGATCGATCGATAGATAGATAGTTTGATTGTGTGATAGATAACCTGATATTTTGAAAGTGTGATAGATAGATAGATCGATGGATAAATAAATTAAAAAGTGTAAAAAATAAAATAAAATAAATAGGTATGTCTATCAACTTGCATTGCTTTTGACACAGCGGTCTGGCTGGCGCAGTGGTTAAGGCAACCAGCTAGAGTTCCAAAGGTTGTGGGTTTGAGACTTGACTAAGTTTTTTTTTTTTTTTTTTTACATTTAACCGAAGATTTCATGCAAAGGCTTCAAACACCATTGTAATCGTGTCAGTTCTTGTAAATTAGCCTGCACCATAATTTTATAGCCTACATACTTTTTTAGATGATATTTTAGATTAGATTCAGACAACGAAATGCAGTAAAAAGTGTGTCCGAAGAGGGATTTAAAAATTACGAATAGATACTATGGCAGCGGTCGATACCACTAGGCCATTGTGGCGTTATGACGGTTTGTAGCCTGCTGCTGATATCACCACAGTAGTAAAAATTCATTTATTAAAATATGAACATATAACAATAACTGGGGCTAGTATGACCTACGCATTTAATCGGTCAGCAATTTCTTGCCAAACCATTTCCCTCGCCTTGTTAATTGCGGCAGTATTGCACTATTTTACATCTTATTTTTCCGTCTTCATAAAGATCAATAATTCGGAATGCTGCGCAAATGTAGGACCCCTGCAGAGTGGAGTATCTTCATTTCGACAGATCGACTCTTCGGGGCTCTTTATGTCTGCGTGCACGCGCCCATATCGAAGATGTGTAAGCCGGTGTTCTGTGAACACTGATGACACAAGCCAGATCCTCGTTCGAGGAATCACCTGAGGCTTGAATTCCAATCCCGAGTTGCCTGATCGCCTGATTTATTTCAATCGCCGATATACTAATCCATGTTAGTGGAACGGCCCCCTGTCTGTTTACCATCAACATTATCACTAGCCTGTCTGTTTACCATCAACATTATCACTAACCTGTCTGTTTACCATCAACATTATCACTAACCTGTCTGTTTACCATCAACATTATCACTAACCTGTCTGTTTACCATCAACATTATCAATAACCTGGAATGAATACGAAGAATACACATGTATGGACTAAGTACACATGTATGGACTAAGTACACATGTATGGACTAAAATGGACTGACTTATATAGCGCCTTATTCCAAAGCGCTTTACAATGGCCTCTCATTCACCCATTCACACACCAATGGCGGCAATCTACCATTCAAGGCGCCGGCCCGCTCATTGGGAGCAATTTGGATTTAAGTGTCTTGCCCAAGGACACCTCGACATGTGGCCAGCCGGGGCTCTAACCTCGAACCTTACGATCATTAGACCTGCGCCACAGCCGTGGACTAAGTACACATGTATGGACTAAGTAAGAAGCTGTCTACCATGTTCACTAGACACCACAGGTATTACACAGTCTGACCATGCCAATCTGCTTAGTGCACAGTTGTAAAGCAGGTGTAATATTACAGTGGTTGAATATAGTGTGAAGAGTCTTACCATGTTCCATTTGGGGAAGAGGAAATCTGATCCCACGTACTCAAAGAAGTGGGCGAAGCCCTCCTTCAGCCAGACGTCCTCCCACCAGGCTGGCGTCACCAGGTCCCCGAACCACTGCAGAGCCAGGGGACACAACACGTCACAACGAGATACCAACAGAATGTTTCAGTTTAGATGTTTCAGTTTAGACTGTTTCTGTTTAGATGTTTCAGTTTAGATGTTTCAGTTTAGAATGTTTCAGTCTAGTATGTTTCACTTCTAAATGTTTCAGTTTAGAATGTTTCAGTTTAGATGTTTCATTTTAGAATGTTTCAGTCTAGTATGTTTCACTTCTAAATGTTTCAGTTTAGAATGCTTCAGTTTAGATGTTTCATTTTAGAATGTTTCAGTCTAGTATATTTCAGTAAAAAATGTTTCAGTTTCGATGTTTCAATTTATAATGTTTCATCTCAGCTTATAATGTCACAATAAAGAGTTCTTCAGTTTAGAACATTCGGTTCAGAACAGTTCAGTGAGTGAGTTTCTTGAACGTTTTGAGGCTGAATTGAAGTTGAACGTTATTTCTTTTTCATGATCCAGGTCCATGCCTCCAGCAAAGTTCTTCATTTAATGAATGTTGTTCTTTCACACTGTAGATCTACCTTCAAAGATTGATTTTGTAACAGCTGAAGTAGGCAGGCAGAGGACTCAATAGCAGGACCAAAAAAAAGTCTAGTCTTTACTAGCAAAAATGGGTTCGGTACACAGGCAGTCAGTCAGTCAGTAGGAACGCATAATCCGGCAAGGAGTAGGCAATGATAGGAGGGTAAACAATGGAGGATCAAAAACCAGGAAAAAAAAATAACGTTAGGATAATTACTGGGACTTGACACAAAAGTACAAAGATGAACTGGCACAGAGACAGGGGAACACACAGACTAAATACACAGGGAAGGATGATGCGAGACAGGTTAGACCAATCAGGGTGGGGTAGACAATCACACAGGTGGGAGCGAAGTGTCTGAAACGAGAGACAAAGTGAGTGAAACAAAAGTAAACAGGAAACTATACATGAAACACATGAAACAAAGACTGGAAAAGGGCGAGACGTGACACATTTTGCAATTGTTACACTCTGGCGGCTTTGAAGCTGGGTTGTCTGTCTGAGAAATTAAATACTATTTAAGCTATAAAGCTTTTGGGGAAACTGACCCCGGTTTAATTTCAGCTCCACTTCAAGTGGGTTTGTGTTTGTGTGAGAAACGCTGACGCAATTCATCCAATCTTCACCTGGAACCAGAAAGCCTTTGTGTTCTGAGGTAAAGTTCGATACTGAAAGTAATTCAAAGAAGTGAGTCCATTGTCCTTCAGCGGGGGGTTTCTATATTACCCCTGGGGGAGAGCGATCCAGACGTCTCCTTCTTTCTGAACTAACATCAATGTTGGTCCAGCGAGCCAGTAAACACAGAGTCGCAAAGAAAGAAAATAATCTCGCAATTTTCAGCCACTTTACGCCGCCCGTCCCTTCGGATAATCAAACTGCCACTGAACAAGGGCTGCAACGCCTCCCCACAGACGCATCTGAGTACGTAGCGTTTACTTCTCCAAGGGTACGGCAGGTTAAACAGCGTCCCTGAAAGAATACTATTAAACGCAATAGCATCACAACAACGACAACAACAACAGCAAAGTAAATGTGCAAATCCTTCCCTCAGATGGTTACCATAGCTACTATCGCCCTGTCTGGGCTTGAATAGGGGATGATGCTGACAACTGAACAATCAGCGACCCAGACAACCACCACACTGAAACAGCCTGAACAATCAGCTACCCAGAGAACTACAGCAGTGAAACAGCCTGAACAATCAGCTACCCAGAGAACTACAGCACTGAAACAGTCTGAACAATCAGCTACCCAGAGAACCACCTCACTGAAACAGTCTGAACAATCAGCTACCCAGAGAACCACCGCACTGAACCAGATCCATATTGATATATTATCGATGGGATATTGATCTGCGGCAGCAACGCCAGGTCCATCTACGTCACTGAAACAGACTCATGTAATATTGAAGTGTGACTGCCAGCCAACGTGATGATGCTGACCGCATACATAATACATAATACACCAGGCTGCAACTGGACATGCCAGGCCTGGCCTTCAGACCTGGCCCTCTCCTCTCCTCTCCTCTCCTCTCCTCTCCTCTCCTCCCTCCCCTCCCCTCTGCTCTCCTCCCTCCCCTCCCCTCTGCTCTCCTCCCTCCCCTCCCTTCCCCTCTCCTCTCCTTTCCTCCCTCCCCTCCCCTCCCCTCTGCTCTCCTCCCTCCCCTCCCCTCTGCTTTCCTCCTTCCCCTCCCCTCTCCTCTCCTCTACTCAATCTCCTCCCTCCCCACCCCTCCCCTCCCCTCCCCTCTGCTCTCCTCCCTACCCTCCCCTCTCCTCTACTCTACTCCCTACCCTCTGCTCTCCTCCCTCCCCCTCCACACCCACCTCTCCCTTCTTGTTGACTTCTATTTAGGTACAAAGAACCCTCGCCCTCTTTGATCATGTTTCCATTTCCATCTCCTGCGGTCCTCGCTGTCGATCCTCCTGCTGGGCTGTTCAATATTAATGGCTGTGGAGGAGAAAGGAAAGTGAAAGGTCTGTTCTCCTGGATCTGCTCTCTACTCGCCTGGCCTTGATCTGCTGCATCCTGGTTCTGCTCACTACTCGCCTAGCTTTGATCTGCTGCATTCTGGTTCTTCTCTCCCTCCCTCTCCTTCCCTCTGCTCTGCTCTCCTCCCTCCCCTCCCCTCCCCTCTCCTCTCCTCTCCTCTCCTCTCCTCTCCTCTCCTCTCCTCTCCTCTCCTCTCTCCCTCCCCTCCCCTCCGCTCTACTCTCCTCCCCTCCCCTCCCCTCTCCTCTCCACCCCTCTCCTCTCCTCCCTACCCTCTGCTCTCCTCTACTCTACTCCCTACCCTCTCCTCTCCTCTCCTCTCCTCTCCTCTCCTCTCCTCTCTCCCTCCCCTCCCCTCCCCTCTCCTCTCCTCCCTCCACTCTGCACTCCTCCCCTCCCCTCTCCACCCCTCTCCTCTCCTCCCTACCCTCTGCTCTCCTCTACTCTACTCCCTACCCTCCCCTCTCCTCTCCTCTCCTCTCCTCTCCTCTGCTCTGTTCGCCTGGCCATGATCTGCTGCATCCTGGTTCTGCTCTCTACTTGTCTGGTCTTGCTCTACCTCATCCTGGTTCTGCTCTCTACTTGTCTGGCCTTGCTCTAGCTCAGGGGTCGGCAATTAGGTTTGGCCTCGGGCCAAATTTTTTTGGAGCCACTAGATGGCGGGCCCGAACATAATCAAAGGCTAATTTCAGTAATTGATTGTTTAAAAATGTGACACGTTCTAATGCTTTGACTTTTCTTTCGACTGTACACATCGCTAGTCAACTAACACAGCTTGTTTTGTGAACCTGCTAACAATGTAAAGTAGTGTTCTAGTTAACTAGGTAGCTGTCCAATCCATTATGTTGCAGTATTTTGGCTTGACTAGCGAGTTTGTGTTGTGATTCTCAACAACGTTGAAACGTAGTTTCACACTTTTCCATATTTTTGAATAATAAATGTGTGGACTGACGATGTAGCGTAGCCTAACTTATTCTAATAATTAGGTAACATAGTTTAATTCTGATAATTATTCCCCCCTCCTCCCAGACAAGGTCACATTATTATTATTGGATTGGTTGTTTGCGTGCCGGGTGAAGTTAGCCAAACATTTAACCTGCTAGCAAGAGAAACATAATGTCACTCTCCAAAGGTCTAAAGAGGAAAGTTGACGGTGGAAACAGGGCATTTAAAGAGGAATGGACAGTGAACTATACGTTCATCCTACCTGGTTTCATCAATGCAAAGCCGTTGTGAGAGACATTTTCCGTGCTCACAATGTTCCCTTTCTATACATGCGAGTCGTCCTTTTCGTCAATGAATGCGATAAAGACGCACGAGAGGAATCGATGGATGCATAAAAACCTTGAGAACTGCCTGTGGATTAAAGTGACGTCAATATCACCAGATATCAAGCAAATACTGACCGATGGGAGATGCTTTTTGTTTTCGCCGATTTTGTTTTCAATGTTTTTCAGAAAATTAAACAGAATTTGCGTTGTTACTGTTCATATGTGTGTTGCAGTCACATATACGTAAACATTACGTTTGAATGGCTTACTGAGCTCGTGTTATTTTGTTCAAACCACACACGGTATGTCGGCTATTTCAGCACCGTGACGCGTTGTCCACCTGCTTATGATTCACTCTGAGGGGTTCAGCGTCAGTGCGCTTCGGTGCACCTTGCTGCCTGATTGTCTGTCCCTGTGTCATTCACTCTCAACATGGATAAAAGTACAATAAGCATTATTCAGGTGGAGTTCGATTCTCTATTCGGACATTATAGGCGCTATATGTGGGACTGTCGGTCCGATATTATTATTTAAAAAAAATAAAAAAAATAAAAAAGTGGATTCTCAAAATAATCTGCTGGGCCAAATATTATTGGTGACGGGCCAGCAATGGCCCACGGGCCGCCTATTGCCGACCCCTGCTCTAGCTCATACTGGTTCTGCTCTACTTGTCTGGCCTTGCTCTACCTCATACTGGTTCCGACCTCTACTCGTCTGGCTTATACCTCATCTTGGATTTGATCTCTACTCGTCTAGCCTTGATCTGACCTACCTCATCCTGAGGCCGACCTCTACTCATCTGGCCTGTACCTCATCTTGGATCTGCTCTCTACTCATCTGGTCTTATGACCTACCTCCTCCTGATTCCGACCTCTACTCATCTGGCCTGTACCTCATCTTGGTTTTGCTCTCTACCCGTCTGGCCTTGATCTGACCTGCCTCATCCTGGATGTGATGTCAGCTCTTTTACCCACAACCAGGGTCTCCTAATGAGAGGGAGTTGAAGGAGATGTAGCATGGGACTTCAAAGCGGGAAAAACACAAAGGCTTTTTTTTCCCCCATTGCTGCTCTCGTGACAAATTTAGCGTACGCGTTAAAGACGTCAGACGCCATAACCAACTGACTCAAATTATTTCTCTTTTTCCGCTTCGGTTTTTAGTTTTACGCCTTGGTGACTCGTTATTGTTCCCTGCCAGTTGAAGGGGTGAAGCTGCGTTGTGTAAAAGCGTCTGCCGGAGTCTCGGAGCGGCGTGATCCTCTCTGCCATGCAAGCAGAATGGCAATGAGCACCCAGCAACCTGCACATCATTGCCAATTATGGGATGTATGTAAAAGACTCTCTCAGTGAGGAGGGTAATTGAAAGAACTAGAACTGAGTCCTGGGGGGTGCAGGGCGTGCAGGGGGGGGGGGGGGGGGGGGGGGGGGGGGTGAGGTGTGTGTGTGTGGGGGGGTGTGGTGAGGTGTGTAGGGGGGGGCATCAATGGGACGTAACACGTTTGATTTAAGAGCGACAGTGGAAGACTATATACACCCTATAAGACCTTATATAACCAGAGAATAACGCCTTTATAACACCTTGACAACCCTTGAATAACACCTTTATAACCCCAGAATAACGCCTTTATGAATGAATGAATGAATGAATGGTCTTTATTGTCATTTCTATAGTACAGGTACCAAACAACGAAATTTGGGAGGGGTGGCTCCCCTGGTGCTAGGAAAGAAAAAAAAACTAAAAAAACAAGAAGGGAAAGGAGCTGGTTTACATAAATAAAGGCACACTATCTACTATGTACACTATCCACTATACTATACTGTACAGATAAAACACTGTGCTGTACTTGTGCTGTATGCTATACCTATTCTAACATTTCCTATTTCTCTGCAACCTTATGTACCCTAGGGTTGTCATATTGCACATAGTGTTATTGCACATTCATTTAAAGTGTCGCAGTTTGCAGGCTTGAAATGTACACATTTGTGCCTCAGCACTACACCTGATTTTTCAATCCAGCAGCTGCCATCAATCCGTCCAGACTGTCCAGGGCCCAGAACCTAGGTCTTTGCTGTGTTCAGGGCCTGGATGGCCCTGGGGTAGAAGCTGAGCTTCAGTCTGTTTGTCCTTGCGGCCATGGTCCTGTACCGCCTGTTCGAGGGCAGCCGGGCAAAGTGTTCGTACCCAGGGTGGGATGGGTCTCTGGAGATCTTGGAGGCCTTCCTGAGGCAGCGTGTGTTGTACAGATCTTCCAGAGAGGGGAGGGGGGCGCCGGTGATCTTCTGGGCTGTTCTCACGACTCTCTGTAGCGCATTTCTCTCTGCGGCTGTGCAGCTGGAGAACCAGTTGCAGATGCAGTAGGTGAGGATGCTCTCCACTGTGCAGCGGTAGAAGGCCACCAGTATCTCCTGCTTGTTGTGGTCCTTCCTGAGGACTCTCAGGAAGAAGAGCCGCTGTTGTGCCTTCTTGATGATGGCTGCTGTGTTGTTCTTCCAGGACAGGTCATCCTGTATGTGCACCCCCAGGAATCGGAGGATTGAGACTCTCTCCACGCTCTCTCCGTCGATGAGCAGGGGCTGGACCTCAGATTTTTTCCTCCTGAAGTCCACGATGATTTCCTGGGTCTTTGACTGGTTCAGCAGCAGGTTGTTAACCTTGCACAGCTTGCTCAGCTGCTCTACCTCATCCCTGTACGCCGCCTCGTCCCCCCCCGAGATGCAGCCCACCACGGTGGTGTCGTCTGCAAACTTTACGATGGAGTTGCTGGGGTGGACGGGGGTGAAGTCGTAGGTGTAGAGGTTGTAGAGGATGGGGCTTAGCACGCAGCCCTGGGGTGACCCAGTGCTGAGTCTGAGGGCTGTGGAGGTGTGGGAGCCCACCCGCACCCTCTGGGGGCGGTCGGACAGGAAGTCCTTGATCCATGCACATATAGAGTGTGATAGTCCCAGGTCTAGTAGTTTGGTCACTAGCCTGTCTGGAAGGATGGTGTTGAAGGCAGAGCTGAAGTCCACAAAGAGCAGTCTCGCGTAGCTGTTTCCCCTCTCCAGGTGGGATAGAGTGGAGTGGAGAGTAGTCGCGATGGCGTCCTCTGTGGACCTGTGGGCTCTGTAGGCGAACTGGTATGGATCCAGGTTGGGCGGGAGGCGTGTGACTATGTGGGCCCGGACTAGTTTCTCGAAGCACTTCATGATGATTGGTGTGAGTGCCACCGGGCGGTAGTCGTTTAGGCAGCTCACCGTGCTTTTCTTCGGGACTGGGATGATAGTTGAGGTTTTCAGGCAGGGTGGGATGGTGGCCTGGGACAGGGACTGGTTGAAGATGTTGGTGAAAACCCCGGCCAGCTGGTCGGCGCAGTCCCTCAGCACCCGTCCCAGGACGCCATCCGGCCCTAAGGCTTTCCTGGGGTCCACCGCCTTCAGCACGCGTCTCACTTCATGCTCTGTGAGGGTGAGGCTGCTGAGAGCTGGAGAGAGTGGTGTTTGTGTTGTGGTTACCTCCGTTCGCCCCTCGTCGAACCGGGCGTAGAAGGAGTTCAGCTTTTCCGCCAGCAGGGGGTCGTCCTCTGCGGCTGTGAGCCTGTTGGCTCTGAAGTTTGTCATGTGCTGAACCCCCTGCCACACCCGCCTGGAGTCGTTGCTCAGGAAGCATTCCTCAATCTTCTCTCTGTGGTCTGCCTTGGCCTCCCGGATGCCGCGCTTTAGGTTAGCCCTGGTGGTGCTGTACAGCAGTGTGCCCTTCCCTGCGAAGGCGTTGTCCCTCTCATCTTCCGGTGGCGCTGCTCTGTAGCGACCCGGGCTGCCTCGCTGCTGCCTCGTTCTGATGTTTGTTTGTGTTATCGTGTTTTTAGCAGTTTAACGCTGTGTGAGCCTGTATTCATACCTGTGTGGTAACAAGATGATGGTTTTAGCAAGACTACTGTTCATTATTTTTATCGTCTGGGAGCTTATTAAACAATGTCGCTCCATGCCGTCGTGTCGGGAATCCACGCCGGCGTTCCTCCGCTATCCCCGTGATCTACTACTGCTGCTGCGCTCCACCGACACACCTGCTCCCCAGCTACCGAGGGAGCTGTGGGCTCGGCCTCCGGACCACCACGGCCGCAGACTGAGGAGGAGGGGGAGACGCGGAGGGGTGAGACAGCGAATGCGAAGAAGAGCGGACAGGCCACCTCTGCCTTCTATGGTTCTCTGCAACGCCCGTTCATTGAAGAACAAAGTTGACGAACTCCGATGCAACACCAGAGCCCAACACGAGTACCGCGACTCGTGTCTGCTCGTTTTCACCGAGACCTGGCTACAGAAAGACGTACCGGACTCGCTTGTGGACCTTGAGGGCTTCTCTCTCGTGCGCTCCGATCGGAACTCAAACTCCGGGAAGCGTATAGGAGGTGGCACCTGCGTCTTCATCAACCAGAAGTGGTGCACCCAATTCACCACAAGAGAGTCTGTCTGCAACCCTGACATTGAGCTGGTATGTTTAAGCCTCAGGCCCTTTTATCTTCCTCGAGAATTCGGGAATATTGTACTATGTACAGTTTACATTCCACCGAGTGGTAATGCTGCTAGAGCAGCCAGCGCGATAGCAGACTGTGTGCACAGACAATTGAAACGCACTCCTGAAGCACCTTGTTTTATTGCCGGCGACTTTAATCACTGTAAGCTTGAGTCTGCGCTGCCTGGATTCACGCAGTATGTTAAGTGTAACACGCGAGGTGAACGAATCCTTGATAAATGCTATGGCAATGTTAAGGACGCCTACACTGCCAGAGCTAAACCCCCGTTAGGTAACTCCGACCACAATGTTGTCCAGCTAATTCCCACGTATAAATCTCTGCTTAAAAGTAGCAAACCCCAAGTTAAAACAGTTCATGTCTGGAATGATGATGGCATTGAAACCCTAAAAGGCTGCTTTTCCTGTACCGACTGGGACCTCTTTCACGGTCTGGACCTTGAAGAGGCTACTGACACTATTACAGATTATATAAAGTTTTGCAGAGATAACGTGTTACCCCTGAAATCTATAACTGTGTACCCTAACAACAAATCCCATATCACGAAGGAAATCAAAAAGTGCATAGTTCAGAAAAGAATTGCATTCAGGAATAAGGATCTTTTGGCCATGAGGAACATCCAAAAAGAACTGAATCACAAATTAAGGGGGGCCAAGAGGAAACAGAAAGAGACATTTGAATCCCACTGCTCTTCTATGAACACTAAAAAACTATGGGACTCCATGAAACATATGACTAACATGGCCCCAGCTAAAAGGTGCCTTAGTGTCCTAAACGAGGGTGAAAAAGCCAATGAACTTAACCATTTTTATGCCAGGTTTGAGACTGCCGACTTCTCGATGGAGCAAACAGTGGCTCTTCAGGCGCTGCCTGAGTTGGAAGCAAGTATCACCATTGAGCAGCGCGAGGTACAGAGACTGTTCGCTAACACCCGCCCTAGAAAGTCATCTGGACCGGATGGCATCTCTGGGCTCATGCTAAAGTCCTGCAGTGAGGAGCTGGCTGAGGCCTGGTGAAGTCAGAAGTCTCTTCCAGAATCTTCCAGAAGTCTCTGGACTCTCACACTGTTCCGTCCATCTGGAAAGACGCTATCATTATTCCTGTTCCTAAGAAGGCTAGCTTCAAGGAAAATAATGACCTGCGACCAGTCGCTTTGACATCTGTTGTAATGAAATGTTTTGAAAAATTCATTATATGTAAAGTGAAAAATGCAGTCAGTTGCTCTCTGGATCCTTTTCAGTTTGCGTATAGATGTAACACAGGCACAGATGATGCAACCTCAGCCATGGTGCACTTCATATCTAAGCACTTAGAGGACCCTACCTACTATGTCCGACTCCTATTTGTTGATTTCAGTTCTGCTTTTAACACGATACAGCCACACCTTTTAATTGAGAAGTTAAATGGGCTTAATGTCCCCCCCCTCATTATAAAATGGTATCACTCCTTTTTAACTAACCGCACACAGCGGGTCAGTGTTAATGGCACTCTTTCGGAACCCAGAACCATAAGCACTGGTGCTCCACAGGGTATAGTCAGTTCCCCTGTGCTCTTTACTTTATACACAAACGAGTGCAGAAGCACCTACCCTAGCAACCGCATCATAACATTTTTGGATGACACTGCCATCCTTGCTTTAATCAAAAAGGACAGTGACCTAAATGACTATTATTCTGAAATCCAGAGGTTTGTTAAATGGTGTGATGTTAACTGCCTGGTTTTAAATGTTAAGAAAACTGAGGAGATGGTGTTCGACCCCAGAGGTGTTGGGGACCACAGGCCTGTGGTCATCCACAAACAATCCATCTCTCAGGTCGCCTCTTACAAATATCTTGGGGTTTTCATTGATAACTCACTCACCTGGAGCACTCATGTAGACAGCCTTTGTAGCAGATTACAACAACGACTACACTTCCTACGCCGCCTTAGAGTTCATGGTGTTGACCCAAAATGTATGCTACTTTTCTACCAGTCTGTCTTAGAGAGTCTCATCAGATACGGCATTACATCTTGGTTTGGTAACCTATCTGTAAAACTAAGGTCCAAACTGGTCCGACTGATACAGACTGCATGGAAGATCATAGGGGTGAAAGACCACTCATCCCTGCAGTCTATTTTTGAACAGGCTACTCTCAGACAGGCTAGTAGAATTCTCATGAATCCCTCCCATGTCCTACATGCAGAGTATGAACTGCTGCCCTCTGGGAGGAGGTTCAGAGTCCCCCGCGCTAGATTAAATAGATTTAAACATTATTTTATTCCCGTTTCTGTTAAACTTTTAAACTGCACCAGATGAATGTAACTTATCTTGCTTATCATTTTATTCCCACTCTTGTTTTAATCAGGTCCGCCTTCTGTTTGTGTGCTAATATCCTGTATTGTCTGTTGCTCTTTGTTGGCTGCTGTGGGGTGTAAGCCCAATACAAATTTCCCAGTGATGGGACAATAAAGTGACTCTTGACTCTTGACTTGATTGATCAGTTTTTGGACCTTCCCAGTCATCCATGGCTTCGTGTTGGGGTAGACCCGGACCCGTTTGTCCACGGTGACTGAGTTGGTGCAGTTCACTATGTGGTTCAGAACCGACGACGTGAACTGTTCCAGGTCCTCATGCTCATATTCCTGCCATGAGGTGTCATTCAGGCAGATCTGCAGTGGAGCGGACCCTGCTGGCCAGGTTCTGACAGTCTTAGTGGTGATGGGAGCACTTTTCCTCATGGTAGTGTAGGCTGGGATCAGGAGGATTGACACATGGTCAGACATGCCTAGATGAGCTAGCGGTCTAGCCTTGTAAGCAAGCTTGATGTTGGTGTATACCTTATCCAGTGTTTTTTCTCCTCTTGTTGCACATTTAACATGCTGATAGAACTTCGGTAGTAAAGTCTCCGGCGATTATATGGACTGCCTGTGGGTCCGCGCTTTGTTCACCACTGATGACGTCATATAGCCGCGCCAATGCTAAGCTACCATCCGCGTTTGGCGCAATGTAAACACATGTTATGTACATGTTATGTATAACCCCTGAATAACGTCTTTATAGCCGCTGAATAACGCATTTATAACGTCTTTATAACCCCTGAATAACACCTTTATAGCTGCTGAATAACGCCTTTATAACCCCTGAATAACACCTTTATAACACATGAATAACGCCTTTAAAACTCATGAATAACGCCTTTATAACGCATGCCAACCTCTGCCAACCTCTACCATCCTCTATCACCCTCTACCAACCTCTGCCTCCCTCTACCAACCTCTACCACCCTCTACCATCCTCTACCACCCTCTACCATCCTCTACCACCCTCTACCATCCTCTACCATCCTCTACCACCCTCTACCACCCTCTACCACCCTCTACCACCCTCTACCAACCTCTACTACCCTCTACCAAACTCTACCACCCTCTACCATCCTCTACCAAACTCTACCAACCTCTACCAAACTCTATCAACCTCTATCATCCTCTACCAACCTCTACCAAACTCTACCAACCTCTACCAAACTCTATCAACCTCTACCACCCTCTACCACCCCCTACCACCCTCTACCAACCTCTACCAACCTCTGCCTCCCTCTACCAACATCTACCTCCCTCTACCAACATCTAACAACCTCTGCCTCCCTCTACCAACATCTAACAACCTCTGCCTCCCTCTACCAACCTCTGCCTCCCTCTACCAACCTCTACCACCCCCTACCAACATCTACCAACCTCTGCCTCCCTCTACCAACATCTAACAACCTCTGCCTCCCTCTACCAACCTCTGCCTCCCTCTACCAACCTCTACCACCCCCTACCAACATCTACCAACCTCTGCCTCCCTCTACCAACATCTAACAACCTCTGCCTCCCTCTACCAACATCTAACAACCTCTGCCTCCCTCTACCAACCTCTGCCTCCCTCTACCAACCTCTGCCTCCCTCTAACAACCTCTGCCTCCCTCTACCAACCTCTGCCTCCCTCTACCAACCTCTGCCTCCCTCTACCAACCTCTGCCTCCCTCTACCAACATCTAACAACCTCTGCCTCCCTCTACCAACATCTAACAACCTCTGCCTCCCTCTACCAACCTCTGCCTCCCTCTACCAACCTCTGCCTCCCTCTACCAACCTCTACCATGGAGACAAGGAGAAAAGCTCAACTGTGTTTGTCTCTATAAACTGACAGGAGAGAAGAGGGAAAAAGAACAAGCAAGAAAGAGCATGCAGGCGCGTGCAAGCACACACACACACACACACACACACACACACACACACACACACACACGCAGACACACACACACACACACACACACACAGACACACACACACAGAGGTGAAACCTTGCAGAAGGCTATATGGAGTTTGTGCACTTGAATACGTTGAATAATTCAGCGCTGCCTAGCAGCCGCACAGCCTGCTGGGTAATCCTCAAGCCACTGCTGTGATGTCAAAGCCAAGGATGATCGGGGGTCAAAGGGCACCCTCTCTCACAAAGACGGCACCCCATACCAACCAACCTCCTCTGTATACATGTCCATGCCAATTATAGACACACACACACACACACACACACACACACACACACACACACACACACACACTAGGGTTGGGCGGGTTTACGGTTATACCGATGGTTTTCGACAATAACAAAATGTTTTTTTGTCAATACCGTCACAAAACCGTCTATAAATTGCTATATAAACACCTTAAGAGTGTTTATCCAGCACCACTGTCTGTGTGGTTGAAGATGCTATGAAAGTGATGACAGAACTTTTTGTAAACAAGAAGATATGGCGAACGCAAGAAAAAAGCTGCTGCAATTTGGAAGCATTTCGGGATCCGACTGAATGACAAGGGCGAGCTAGCAATTCTTGACGAGGCTGTGTGTATGACTGCCTATTGTCGCGAGCCTGTAATTGAGGGAGAAGAAGATTTCTCTGGTGGAAATCAAATGGAGCCAGCCGCTTCCCACTGATGTTACGGGTGGCCCGAAAGTACTTGTGCGTGTGTGCCACAAGCTTAGCATCAGAGCGGCAGCCCAGCAGGCTAAGTGTGTCTGTTACGTGCCCTTCTGAGGCCTGTTTGTTTTTCTGGCAAAAAACTTGAAGAATAGCCTAACGTTGCGGTTTGTAGGATACGCTTGTATGCCCATTTTCGTTACTGCCATTTTTGTTATTTTGTTATTATTTGGACGGATCATGAAAAAATGGGCCCCTGGGCCTGGACGTGTAGAAAGCCCCCCCCCCCCCCCTCCCCAGCGCAAACACATTTTTTTTTTAGAGCGCAAGTAAACACAATGCCAACAGCATATAAGACATAGCCTACGTTTACCTGCATCTCAACAGGTTTTACAGCGGAGGAACACTCAAAGCCAACAGCACAATAACTAGAAAAAATTCACCTGTATTTCAACGACACAGGATTTACAACACAGGCATGCCACACTCAATTGAAGCCAACAACAGTACATGTACAGTAACAAAATACACCGCTTTCAACCAAAAACAATTGGCAACACTATGGTGTCATATATAGCAACCACAGGATGGCTTTATAAGACTAAATTAATCATAAAATAGTTACCTTATGCAATGCATTTTTTCCTGGCTCTGCTTCGTGCAAAATCATCCACGATATCATTAAAGTCCAGTGATTTGGTCAGTTCGCTCTCAATTGCCATGAGAGAAAGAGCCTTGAGACGGTGTTGCGTCATTTTAGTCCGCAATTCGTTTTTAATCCTGGACAGCACAGAGAATGACCGCTCCCCCTTCGCAATTGGTTACAGGCAGAGTCAAAAATAGCCGCAGCGCAACATAGACATTTGGAAACATAGATTGCAGGCCACAATCGATAATTACGCGGAGTAGTCTTTGTGGGCTTTTATCATCTTCAGCCTTAATAAAAGATCTGTAAAAGACCTGCACCAGTGTGACCTCGTGACCTGTCCCCAGTACACAAACTTTAATGGCGCCCTCTAGTGTCTAGTTTCTATAGCCTACTCATTAATCTAATGGGAATGTAGCCTGTATTCGCATTAGAATCTGAGTAGGCTATAGAAACTATGTAGCCCACACAAGCTTCTCTTTTTTTTGCAAGACGTGGGCCCCTATAAAATTGTTCAAAATAGTATATTCAAAAGTATATTCAAAATAGTTTTTTTACGTTCATATAAGGAATCTCATTTGTCGCAGTTACAGTAGGACATTTTCTACCGGCATCCCTGCGACAAGAAATGCAAAGGGCCCCCTGATCTCTGGGGCCCCTGGGCCTGGGCCCGGTAGGCCCGTTCAGTAATATGTCTTTGCCTACTGGATGCTATAGGCTGTGCCTTTAATTTAATTTATTTGTACTGGATTTGTAGTCCATAGATTTGTTGTTAATTTCATTCTGTTTGGTTGACAAATGCCAGAGAATTAATGTCATGTCATTGCACAATTTATTTTACTCTGTATGCACCCAAGCTTTATATTTGTAGCTTTATAGGTGTTGTAAATGTTGTTAACGTTTCCGATGTTGTTCAGAGAATACAAATGGAACATGTATCACATGTTTGTCGTTGACTGTGTCATTATTATTCTCACACAACGACAAACATGTGATACATGTTCCAATTGTATTCTCTGAACAACATCAGAAACAGATACCGTAAACCACAGTCACGGCGCCCCCCCGCCTGCGATGCCCCCCTACTTTGGACTGTGTCTCAACCGATCAATCTGAACTCTACTCTGTTCTGTTCGCCACAAAGCACATGCCATCTCCCCCCCCCCCGCCACACACACATTTTAATCATTTATTTCTGTCCACATAGAAACAAGTATACAAGGACACAAATACTGAAGGCACAGATGGGATGCATTCACAAACAGACATGGACAATGTCTTTCACATACAACAGGACAAGACTCACGGGTACAAGTAACACCGTCTCCGCCATATTTGGCGGCTGCCAATAATCGCAGAGACAGAGCAATACTTGCTGAGCCTTTTTGCTTCTCCCTTGGACATTCCCAGTAGACGTAGTCCTCTGACAACCAATCTGTGCACATGTCCAAGACAGCGGGCGGACATACTGCAGAAAGGTCGCCGGGTCTGCCTCACCTCCCGGTTCTTCGCGGGAGGGGTCCCGAGGACGCGTCAGCTGGTGAACTCTCCCGGTGAGCAGAGCTTCCTTGTAGGCTAGCTTGATACACGCGATCAAGCACATTGTCCATATAAGTTGCCAATGCATCCCTAATCTGCGCCTATTGCATTAACGGTGGCAATTACAACGGGTGTGCATGCGTCTAGATGTTCATACAAGCCTGTTTATGTTGTTATATCGCACACACACACACACACACACACACACACACACACACATACACTGTACACACACACACACACACACACACACACACACACACACAGAGGAGGGATGGAGGGAGAGAGGGGTGGATGGATGGATGGAGGGATGGATGGAGAGATGGATGGATGGAGGGATGAATAGAAGGAGGTGAGCGAAGGCACCTCAACTAGGCATCATGACTCATCTCTGCTTCATCTCTGCTGGAGGGCTGAGTCATGGGGGGGTTAGGCATCCATATCCAGTATTAGATCTGCCTGATGAACAGACAGACATGGGCCATTGTGTGTGTGTCTGTGTGTGTGTGTCTATGTGTCTGTGTGTGTGTGTGTGTGTGTGTGTGTGTGTGTGTGTGTGTGTGTGTGTGCGTGTGTGTGTGTGTGTGTGTGCGTGTGTGTAGGGCTGGGTTCAAAAAAATCGATTTCCCGATTCTGAATCGATCTTCATTGAATGAGCGATTATCGATTAATAAATCCCGAGATCGATCTTTCATGCATTTTCCTGCTTGCAGCTTCAACCCGCAACGAGATCTCGTGGCCAGATATCACGCTACAATAATTTATCATATCTCACGCAACGAGAGGTCTCAACACTGTAAAATCTAAAAACATGGCGATGGCAGGGACACTCAAGTCACCACCAGGCTTAAAGGCAGATGTCTGGGTGCATTTTGCATGTACAAATTATGACGATAGAGATGAGCTGACGTGAAACATGGAAAAGCGGATCCGAAACAAGCCTCGCTGATAAAGACGTTTGGTTGCAAATTACAATCAAATTCTCCGCGTGCCCAACAAATTAGGTTGTAGCAAATTGTATTTGCAAGGATATACGCCCGTACAGCGTTGTCGAAAATGCTGGCTTTCGAAGCCTCGTCAGTGTACTAGAACCACGCTACGTGTTACCGACACGCAAACAGTTGAGTGAAGTGATAGTCCCAGACATGTCCGCGCAGGTGAAACGTGACATCGCAACTTCACTTCAGCCAGCAGAGAGTTGCCATAACGTGTGACAGCTGGACATCCAGAGCAATGGACTCGTACCTGACAATCCCTTGCCACTTTATCAGCGAGGCTTGTTTCGGATCAGCTTTTCCATGTTTCACGTCAGGGTGATGCCTCAATAAGTGGTTCCGTAGATTTGTGATGTTTCCACAAACTTATTGTTACTGTATACTACAGTATTTTAATAATCATTGATTTTCCAATTATGTTTATTCCTGAATAAAATCTCCAAAAAGTGAGAAAGCAGTAATGAAGGGCTTTAGTTTCATTGACATTATGGTTTACAATCAAATCAAATCAAATCAAATTGTATTTGTATAGCGCATTTCTTACAAGATGCAACTCAATGCGCTTCACATAATCAACATTCTCAGTCAATCAATCAATCAATCAATCAATACTGACAGAGCCGCAAGCAGGCAAAAGTAAAATGTGTTTTTTTGTTCCCCAAAATACCCTCATCTATTGCACTATTTTCGTTTGAGTTTTGCAAATTTTTATTTGGTATATAACATATATACAGTATATTATGCAAATAAGCTATTTGAGACAGTCCTGAGTGATGTGATGTCTTGTTTACCGATAGGCTATGTTTGTAGCCCCTTTATTTACACTGGCTGCAGTAAAGCACGTTAAAAAGCACTTTTTGTAGTGTCTGATTTAGCAAAATGTTGGTCAATGATGTTCATTTATGTTCCAATAAGAAGTACATTCATGTAACTGTTTTGGAGTCAATTCTTAATGTAAACATTGATATGTTTAACAATGCTACATGTTATAGGGTTCCTTGAACCATTAGCATTAGTTCTGAGAATCTCTTCATATTCAAGGAAAATTGATATTGTAACTAAATCGAATCGGAATCGAATTGAATCGAATCGAATCGTGAATCGAATCGAATCGGGAGCTGTGAATCGGAATCGAATTGTTTTGGGAAATCAGTGGCGATACCCAGCCCTACGTGTGTGTGTGTGTGTGTGTGTGTGTGTATGTGTGTGTGTGTGTGTGTGTGTGTGTGTGTGTGTGTGTGTGTGTGTGTGTGTGTGCGTGCGTGCGTTAGCCTCTAACGAGGTGATATATCAGAGAAGCCGAGCGTCTGTGACATCACAAAGGCGAGACGGACCAGGTGATCAATACGTCCAATGAGGCGCGGTTACCCTGACAACCCACTCCATCGCCACAGGAACCCGGGCCTCAGAAGATCCAGAGACGGAACAAACATTTTGTTTAACCTTTATTTCTACTTTCTCACTGAGGTATCTCACTGAGACATCTGGTTCTCAAGAGAGACCTGTTTCAAAAGCTGCAGGAGGGGGAACGAAGTTTGAGACAAAACAACTCACATACGCACACACACACAGACACGCGCGCGCACGCGCACACAGGCCTGGAACTGTCTCTAACACACACTCACACACGCGCACACAAACACAGACCGGGAGCTGTCTCTAACACACACTCACACTCAGACACACACACACACACACACACACACACACACACACACACACACAGACAGACACACTGAACAAACTATAGACACACACACACACACACACACACAGTACAATAGTTACATATATAAATATCATAACTAAACCTAGCTGTTCTGATGATAATGATCTGTGATGTCTGCATGGACCAGGTGTTTAAACTCCACCAAAGACATCAAACATCAAAGTAGACGACTTCCGGTTATGGCGTGGTACTAGGAGGTCACAGCTTTTGAGCTCTGCTGCTAGCATGTAATTAATCCTACAATACTAATCAGAATATTATTTTAAAGTCAAGCAACACGTTTGTAATAGTACTGGGAATCAAAATGTCACGAAAAAGTGGCAAAAAATATAAAAAGGAACCACGACTTGACGACAAACATTCGGAGAGTGAAGGAACGAGCACTGTCATGGCTGACATGGAGGATGACCCCGATGAGGGAGATGGCGAGGTATTGGACTCAGACAGGAGTAGCAATCAAGATATCATTTATTTATTTTTATTTTACCTTTATTTTACCAGGCGAGACAATTAAGAACAAAATTCTTATTTACAATGCCGGCCTGCAATATGGGGAAAGGGGAGGGGGGCTGAAAGATAAAACATGTTAAAAACAAAGCACAAAAAGCATTAAATACATGCATGTAACACAAACAATACAACAAAAGCACTAACAGACATCAATATTGGAATACAACAGTAAGCACAAAAAGCAGACAGGCAACACAAGACAATACAATACAACAAAACGCACTGGGACACAGCCAAAAAGCAGACAGGCAACACAAGACAATACAATACAACAAAACGCACTGGGACACAGCCAAGCAAACACAACAATAACCACTGAGACACGACCAATCAACACAGCGATACAACATGGACACTACGGCCAAGCTCCACCTGCTGCGTCGCGTCAACTCGCCATCGACGTTGCGTCAACTTCCCATTGTCCAAGCTCCACCTGCTGCGTCGCGTCAACGTTGCGTCAACGTCAACGTTCTACTCTAGCTCCACTGGCATTTTTTGTATACAGGAATAATTTCACCCTTGACTGCAATTATGTCCACAACAATAACAACATCATACAGAACATTTTCCAATCAGGGTAATATTTTATCTACATATTCCCAAATAGATAGTTGCTAGTTCAGTAGATGTTCAACTAACTGTCAACAACATTTCAACTAACTAACCACTAATCCTAAACCTTGCCCTAACCTTAAATCTAACCCTATCCTTAACCATAAATCTAGTTACATACAAACGGAGATAGAACCTTCTCATTCTAAACGGAGATAGAACCTTCTCATTCTAAACGGAGATAGAACCTTCTCATTCTAAACGGAGATAGAACCTTCTCATTCTAAACGGAGATAGAACCTTATCATTCTAAACTCCAGACATGTCAGATGATGATCATACCAACGTTTATTCATCGGATACATAGAGTATCCATTCCTGCAACAAGAGTTCACCACAGGTGCGGTGATTGACGCCCCACGTGGGCGCCCCACGGCACCCACGTGGGGCGTCTCATTGTGACGTCTGCGTCCATCCACCGTCAAAAATCAAACTTTTTTGAAAGTCTACTTTGGACGCAGCCATCGGACGCAACGCTGACGCGACGCTACGCAGCAGGTGGAGCACCTTTCATTGATTACAATGCATTTGATCCCAATTTCGGACGCAACGCACATTAGACGCAACGCTCGATGGCCATGGTGGAGCTTGGCCGTTAAGACAGCCAGTAAACAAACCAATACAACGATACACACTGAGACACAGTCAAGCAAACATAAATACGGTACAACAATAACCACTGAGACACAGCCACCAAATACGTACAACAACAGCAATAAGCACTTACGAAACAGGCCAACAAACATTAGAAACAGTATTAACATTAACACAGAAAAGCTTAAAAGCAGAGAATGAGCAGACATGAGCGTATGGGGGCATAAAAACAAGTGCAGGTGGACAGAGGGGGTGTGTAAAGGGAATGAATACAAGTGCTGCCCTACAGAGAAGAGAAGCATGTGCAGGAATCAGTGAGGGAGTCTGAAGGCAGAGAGGGAGATGAGTTTATCCAGTTTGAGGGTTTTTTGCAGAGCATTCCAGCATATCATGAAAGCCATACTGTCCTTGAAAAGCGGTCTTTATAAG
Organism: Nansenia antarctica; assembly: GCF_963989245.1. Lineage (NCBI taxonomy): Eukaryota > Metazoa > Chordata > Actinopteri > Argentiniformes > Microstomatidae > Nansenia > Nansenia antarctica. Next base: position 36,481,239 of record NC_137678.1, on the reverse strand, counting down.
AAAATTGATGTTGTGCAAGCAACCATTGCGGATGTAAGGAAACTTTAGGTTATTTACATAACCCCGGTTCTCTGAGTAGTATTCGTGAGTATCTCACTATGGGAACGCCCCCTGCGTGACCTCATCAGAAACTGAATTACACTGCGCCAGCCACTTGGCTGGCCCAGGCGACGCTTGTGTCACGAGGGACGGGACCCTCCGCCTATATAAAGCGTACACACAGCGTCTGTCGTCATTCAAAACAAGCAACCTCTTTCTCGCTTCTAAAGCAAGGAGGGTGGTCCGGTGAGATACTCACGAATACTACTCAGAGAACCGGGGTTATGTAAATAACCTAAAGTTCTCTTTCATAGTATTCGTTTCGTATCTCACTATGGGAATATACTTACTCCCGTATTGCCAGACCTGCCTGTAAAACGACAACTGTCCCAGAATGGACCCTCACACTCTAGGAACTACGTCCTAAGAGGAACCCAAACTGAGGACTGAGTGTGATAGCGTTGGAGCCGTAACATCCAACCTATAAAATCTAGCGAACGTGTGGGGCGAAGCCCAGCACGCCGCCGCACATATAGTTGAGGCCAAAATTATTAGCCCCCCAGGAATTATGGAACATTTTCCTAAAATTCTTCCCAATGTTTGCAGCATTTATAAAACTTTATATAATCAAACATTCACCAGTGTTATTTATTAGCTTTTGGTACATTTTGGAATATAAAATACGTTTTTAGACTTGCTTTATATCAAATTTAGTGAAAAATGGGGTGGTCAAAAATATTAGCCCCCATGTGAATATTTGCTTTAAAAACACACCTAATCAACCAATCCGCTTTCAAACCACACCTGTGCAGTCAATTGGCTTCCTAACAACAACTGCGCATTCAATCAGCATAAAAGGACTCCAAGAAACAGGGCACTTGAACACATTATTGAGAGGGACTATACAACTACTCTTACTCACCATGCCAAAGACAAAGGAAATCAGTCTTGAGGTCAGAAAGAAGATAGTGGAGGCTCATGATAAGGGGGAAGGCTACACTGCCATTTCCAAGCATTTCACAGTGTCTAGAACCGCTGTACGTTGCATCATTGCTAAGTACAAGGAGACAAATTCTGTAAGAAACAAACCTGGGTGTGGTCGAAAGCTCAAGATTTCAAGAACTCTGGAGAGGAAAATAGTCAGAGATGTCAGCAAGACACCAAGGACATCTGCCAAGATGATTGTTGCTGACCTGGCCTCTTCTGGAGTTGATGTTTCAAGGAATACAGTTGTGAGGGCTCTTCATCGTGGTGGGCTTCAGGGCCATGGTCCCAGAAGAACCCCTTTACTCAAAGAGCGGCACATCAGAGCCAGACTGAGGTTTGCCCGTGAACATTTGAAAGGTAAAGATGAGTTTTGGAAGTCTGTGCTTTGGTCTGATGACCAAACTGGAACTGATTGGGCACATGGATGTTGCTTATGTTTGGCGAAGAAAGGGAGAGGCACTCCCACAGTCAAACATGGTGGTGGAAGCATCATGCTGTGGGGCTGTTTTGCAGCCTCAGGCACAGACAGCCTTGTTCAGGTGCATGGCATCATGAAAAAAGAAAACTATGTTGACATTTTGAGGGATAATATGACGAAATCTGCTCTTAGTCTAGGCTTAGGTCATCGCTGGGTCTTCCAACAAGACAAATGACCCAAAGCATACATCAATACATTGGTCCAATAGTTCCTAAAGGACACCAAAACCAAGGTCCTGGAGTGGCCCGCACAGAGCCCAGATCTCAATCCTATTGAGAATCTGTGGCGGGTGCTCAAAGTGAATGTCCATGCTCAGAAACCACGCAGTTTGGACCAGCTGGAACCATTTGCAATGGAAGAATGGGCCAAAATCCTACTACTACTATCCTACTACTACTCTAAGAGGTTGTTGTCAGTTGTGGCTCAGAAAGGGTACACTATTGACTATTACTGGCCAGGGGGCTAATAATTGTGGACGTGTCATTTTTGCCGTTTCTTGTTTCAACTCAGTGCATCAATAAAATATCCTAATCAAACTTAGTGGACATTTTGTCTTTATTATTTTGGAAACAAATACACTATAAACATTTGTTGTTAACGGTCATTTCCATGGAGAAATCAAAGGTTTTGTCTGATTTCACAAGGGGGGCTAATAATTTTGGCCTCAACTGTACCTCCTGAATAGACACCCCTTTAAAGAGTGCCCAGGAGGTCGCCAAACCTCTAGTAGAGTGCGCACGTAAGCCCGCGGGGGGCTGTAGACCCTTACTAGAGTAAGCCAAGGCAATAGCCGCCACTACCCAATGGGAAAGTCGTTGTTTCGACACTGGCTTTCCCGTGTGTGGATTCGCCCAGGATACAAACAACTGGTCACCTTTCCTGCAACCCTGAGTCCTGTCTATGTAAACACGCAGCGCGCGGACAGGACATAAAGTATGCAACCGCCTGTGCTCTTCCTAGGCAAAAGGCGGGGGATAGAAGGCAGCCAACTCTATAGGGGTGCAAGAGCCTATAACCTTCGGAATAAAGGCTGGGTTAGGCATCAGACTGACCCTAGAGTCCCCTGGGGAGAACTTTGTACACTCTCGGTGCACCGAGAGCGCATGGACTTCACCTATGCGCTTAGCCGAAGCCAAAGCAAGCAATAGGACCGTCTTTAGCGTTAACACTTTCACCTCCACCTGTTCCAGCGGTTCGAACGGTGGGCAGGAGAGAGCATCTAGTACCATAGGGAGGTCCCATGAAGGAGCTAACGGCCTAGACGTAGGCAATTTCCTTCGGGCCCCTTTCATAAACTGGCACACCAACGGGTGCTGGCTTATCGACTTTCCACCCAGGCCAATATGACAAGCCGAAATAGCTGCCAAATAGACCTTAACGGTTGAGAAAGCCTTACCCCTCTCAATCAAGTCCTGTAGAAATGACAGAATAACTGTCACAGAACACTGAAAAGGGACAGCGTGTGACTCTGAGCACCAAGTCTCGAACACACGCCACTTATGCCCATACAACTTTCTAGTTGATGAGGCTCTGGCGCACTGAATAGTGTCGATCACCCCTTGGGGAAGACCCACTAGTGCAAGGTTGATCCCTTCACGGGCCAGGCCCACAGAGACAATCTCTCTGGGTGGGGATGGAATATCTCCCCCCGCGCCTGGGTCAGCAGGTCCCTGCGCAGCGGTAGTTGCCATGGCGGACCGGATAGGAGATGAAAAATCTCCGCCAACCAGTGCTTTCCCGGCCAACGCGGGGCTATCAGCACCATGGACAGATCTCCTTCCCTCACTCTGGCCAGAGTCGGGGGAATGAGTGCCACCGGTGGGAACGCATACAGGAGGGTCCTCGGCCACTCGTGCGCTAATGCGTCCACTCCCAGCGGGGCTCCCCGATCGCGCAGAGAGAAGAACAGGGGACACTGGGCGTTCTCTGCCGTAGCATAAATGTCTACGGTCGCTTCACCGAATCGTGACCAAATCTGTTTCACTACTTCGGGGTGAAGTCTCCAGTCTGCGTACAGTGGGTTGCCCCTGGACAACAAATCTGCTCCGTAGTTCAGAATGCCCGGTACATGGGTTGCTCTCAGCGACCGCATGTGTGCACTGCTCCACACTATCAGTCTGTGTGCCATGGTGTGTAACTGGTGGGACCTCAGTCCCCCCTGTCTGTTTACATAGGCAACGACCGTGGAGTTGTCTGTCCTCACCAAAACATGATGTCCTCTCAACCACGGGAGGAAATGTTTCAGAGCCAAGTGAACAGCTAGCAGTTCCAGGCCGTTTATATGGGTAGAACGTAAGTGCAGGTCCCAACCCCCGTTTATCGTTCTCCCTTCGAAAGTGGCACCCCAGCCTCTCAGAGAGGCGTCCGTGGTGATTACTTTTCTGTTCAGGCCAGGTCCCATAGAAACACCCTGTGTTATGAAACCTGGGTCCCTCCACTGGTGCAGAGCCAGTGAGCAATCCCTGGAGACCCTCACACGACGGTGACCGTCGCGGTGGGGGTCCAGGCCCAGAGAGGCCACCCAGCGCTGGATGCCTCTCATGTACAGGCGCCCCAGGGGTATGACCACCACAGCGGAGGCCATCAAGCCTAACAACCTCTGGCATTGTTTGAGGGTAACTATGTTGCCCCTGCGAAACAGCGCTATAGTCGCGCGCATCGTCTCCACTCTTTCTGGAGACAAAAACGCCTTGGCTCGGATAGAGTCCAGTGTGAGCCCTATAAACGCGATGCGTTGGGAGGGTGTCACCATGCTCTTTTCCATGTTTATTCGGAACCCCAGATTCGTTAGGTGTTTCGAAATGACCGCTGTGTGACGCGCCGCCTCCTCGCGGTTGGTGGCTGCCACTAACCAGTCGTCGATATATGTGGCCACTCTGATACCCCTCTGTCTGAGAGGGGCCACTGCTGCCTCGGTGCATTTTACAAACACCCTTGGGCTTAGTGACAGGCCAAAGGGAAGGACCACATATTCGTATGCTATCCCTTGGAAAGCGAATCTCAGATATTTCCTGTGTGGAGGATATATCGGAATGTGGAAATAAGCGTCCTTCAGGTCGATTGATGTGAACCAATCCCCTGCTCATATGAAACTTAGCAGGGAAGAGTGTGTCAACATCCTGAATTTGTATTTTCTGAGATGCTGATTCAAGACACGGAGGTCTAGAATAGCCCTCATGACCCCCCCTTTCTTTGGGACCAGAAAATACTTCGAGTAGAAACCTCTGTGGGTCTCCTTGAGAGGTACAACTGTTATAGCTCCTTTCTCCCTTAGAATGGAGATTTCCTCCTGGAGAATATTGTCTCGTTCGCCCTGAGCTCGAGAGTACAGTATTTCTCTGAATGGGGGTGGAGCGACACAGAATTGGAGCCTGTAGCCCCTTCGTAGTGTCCTCAACACCCAGTCTGACTGTGTGCAGTCTGCCCATTCCCGTTGATGCGTGGAAAGCGGGCTGACTGGTCACACCGTCACCTGCGAGCTGTTGGCGCCCCCTTGTGGCCGCTTTCTGCATCACAGCCGCGGGACGGGCTAGTCCCACGGTCTGCGTTATGGCAGAGAAAGATTTGTTTTTCAACATCTCTTTTATTTTTATGCTTTTCAACATTGTTAACAACGCCCTTGGCACTCTGCCTGGATGCGCTTGTCGGGACATTTTTAATACATTGTGCATTAACGTGCTTGAGTGACAAACAACTTTGTAGTATGAACAGTCTCTCAGCTTTCCCCCGGAAGGCGTGTGAACACGGACGCCGACCGTGGTCTTGCACTTTGTATGGAACATGTTGTACCGAACTTGCTCTGGAACGGAGCTGGGAGGGTATAGGGCGGTCAGCGAGGGGGGCCGACTGGACTCGCTCTCCTCCCGAGGAGAGGCTGTCAGATCACCCGCTTCTTCTTCCTCGCCGACGCGGCGAGGAAGGCTGATAGGAGTGCGGAGGCATTGAGAGCCCTCGCTGTCAGTGCCGCTGCTTTGTAGCACTTGTCTGTAAGGCTAGCCTGGAAGCGGTCCGACTTGGAGGGTAGGGACGGGGCAGCCGAAGATACGGGGGTCTTCGGGTGCAGGTGGCGCGCCACCACCGGCTCGACCGGTGGGATGTGGCGGAGGCCGAGGGAGTCCATCCCCTCACAATCCAGTCGAGAACCCCCGATTATTGGGTGTTTCTCGCTGAATGGCCGTTCTTTCCACGTAACTGCTATCTCATCGAGTAGCTCGGGGAAGAACGGCATACCTTGTTTCCCCGTCTTAGCTGCCGTCTGCAGTCTTTTGCCATCAAGGCGTGACATAGCAGTTTCGGTTTGGGCGACGGGCAGGGGATATTCAGCCTCTCCGCTGCTCGCTTGCACATGTCCTGCATGTCGCAGTCCATGGGAGACGGGGCGGAGGGTTGGTTACCTCCGTCAGGCGTGGGGGGCTTTCCAGCTCCGCGCCTACCGGTTGATAATGAGGAGACTTCCTCATCATCGGTGGACAAAATGAGGTCTGAGTCACACGACCCTCCCTCATCATTGTCCGAGTCTCTCTCATAGCGAGCAGCGGTAAAGCTGTCCATCCCCTTGTCATCCAGTACCGGGAAACCGATGTCAGGGCTATGTGGCACTAAGTCCGCCCAGCATGGTGTCGGTAAACCTGGAGACATGTCCGCGTTAGACTGTGATGGCAGCGTTTCGGCTGCCTTACACAGAAGCGGATCTTCTCCCGACAGGCTAGCCATGCGACTTAGCCGTCGGCGGAGAGATTTCTTGGGGAACACTGCACAGTGGATACACTCATCGGTAGAGATAACAGCGGCCCGGGCGTGGATTAATCCCAGACACACTGCACACTTAGAGTGAGTGTCCCAGCTAGCCATTGACTTGCCGCACGGGCAGGTCTTCCGGCTAGTCTCGGCTGTGCTAGGTCCGCTAGCCTCAACGTTAGCCATTTCTGGCTAAGGGTTGTAGGTTAGCTGCTAGCAGGCCTCACTACTTCACCCGTTAGCTTGTCAGCTATCAAGGGAAAACAGAGGGGCCAGGGGAGGGATATTACTATCTACCCGCTAGCAGTGCGTTATAGAGATAAAGTTATTTCTACTTTTGTCTCTCACACTGGGTATTGCCGTAACCGTTCTGAGTATTCCTACTCGCAGAACAGGGAGTATTGCTACACGCGTCGTTCAGAACGAGGAGTATCGCTACTATTTTCGTTCCGAGCAAGGCGAGTGTTGCTACTCGAATCGTAACACGGGGTATCGCTACCCCGAGTCAGAGTATTCCTACTCTTCAACAGAAGTATTTCAACTCCTGTGAACGTCAACGAAAGTGCAGTTTAGCAGCAGAGCGCCCGTCGGCACGAGTTTGGTCGCTCGTATCTGTGGACTGTTTAGCTCTAGCCACCCGCACAGTTGTTGTCAGCTCCAGTGAGAAGCGAGAAAAGGTTTTTGAATGACGACAGACGCTGTGTGTACGCGTTATATAGGCGGAGGGTCCCGTCCCTCGTGACACAAGCGTCGCCTGGGCCAGCCAATGGGCTGGCGCAGTGTAATTCAGTTTCTGATGAGGTCACGCAGGGGGCGTTCCCATAGTGAGATACGAAACGAATACTATGAAAGAGAACAGGTAGAAGAATGCACAGGGCGCGTAGCACATGCGGAACAACGGATTTCCGATGCAGAAGACAGCGTCAACGGGCTAATATCCAAAGTCAGCGCATTGGAAAGCACCGTCAAAAGCCTTACCAACAAAGTAGACGACTTGGAATGCAGAAGCCGTCGAAACAACGTGAGAGTGGTGGGTTTACCGGAGAAGGCAGAGTGCCAGGATGCAGTCGCATTTTGGGAAACATTGTTACCGGAGGCTCTGGGGTTGGACCCACGAGCTGCCTTGGTAATTGAACGGGCTCATAGAATCGGCGCTCCACCAAACAACGACTCGAACACGACATGTCCAAGGACATTTATAATGAGGTTCTTGAACTTTAAGGACAAGGAACGAGCATTGAAGGCAGCCAGAACCAAAGGAAAGGTCCTTTACAACAAGGAGCAAGTGCGTTTTTATCAGGACCTCTCCGCTGGTGTGCATAGCATGCAGCGCAGCTACGATGACGTGCGGAAGAGGCTTCGAGACAAGGGCATCAACAAACACAGAGTCATCTTTCCAGCGCGGCTCCTGGTGACACACGATGAGAGGTCCCACACCTTCCAAACGCCTGCAGAAGTGGAAAAGTTTGTCCAGTCTCTTTGAAAGACCGAGGCGGACCTGGTGATGGAGTGCTCCGTCGAGAATGCATAACGGCAATAGCCCTATTAACGTTATAGCCTATAGACCTAGGCTATTCTATTTTTATAGCCTACTATTTCCACAAATGAAGACGTGATTATTCTTTTTGTTTATCCTTTTCATTTCTATTCATTTCGTGGAGTTTCATTTCCTCATTATTATGGCCAACTTTACTGTTGTGGACAGTGCTTAAAAAGTATTGAAATGAAGGAGAAACATTTACGTTTTTGCATCCAAGCACTGGACAGCTGAAATAACATTTAGTTTATATGGGTGCACCCAGGCACTGGACAGAGCCGAAATGACATTTATTTACTTGGGACTTTCAACTCATCACGGATTTGATGTGGACAATGGTTGCAGGCTATATTTGATTTTTATTTGATTCCTATTTCTACTAATGCTTTCTTCATCCCTCGAACGACGTGGGTCCCAGGTATGTGAGTAGGCCTATTTGTTGTGTGCAGACGTTTAACACAGTGGCGGTTGCCTATGTAGGCTACAGGTTGCAAATGTTGCATGGTTCATGATTACATACTTACGTTTAAGTGGTTAGTACTTTGTAAAAAAGCTAGTCAGAGCTGAAGAGAATAACTTAAAGCTAGAGAGAGACTCGCTTTGGCTATAAGTGGTAGTTATAGAGTGGGAGGGGAGGGGGGGATGTCCAGAGGACATGTCATGGGCTTCAAGTTCACATGGGATTCGGGGTGTTTTTTGTTTTGTTTTGTTTTGTTTTTATATGTGGGTGTGGTTTGTCAGTGCATTCTATCAAAGCGATTCTTAAAGATACTTTGTACTGCTGTAATCAATGTCTGATAGTTGTAAGGTAAAATTTACCTCATGGAACTGTAGGGGTCTGAACAAACTTACAAAGGTGAAGCAAGTGATGAGCAGGATAAAACTCTTGAAATCAAAAGTAGTTTTTTTACAAGAAACTCATCTGCTGAGTGGGGATGTTTCTAAAATAAGAAATAGATGGCAGGGTCAGGTGCTGTCTGCTTCCTATACCACTCATGCTAGAGGGGTTATGATACTGATCCATACATCTGTCCCACTACAGATTCAAAATATAGTTAAGGACCCTGCAGGTAGATATATCATGGTCCAGGGCACTTTATTGTCCGAAAGTATAAATTTGATAAATGTGTCAATGACGATGACCCTAAATTCTATGATAATTTATTTCTGACTATTTCAAATCTCCCTGGGCGATACATAATAGGTGGTGACTTTAATTGCACGTTGGATTCATTAAGAGACAGATCAACTGGTTTAGATGATACTCATATCAGGTCGAGAAAGACAATACAACATTTTATGAAAGAATTGAATTTATTGGATATTTTGGAGACATGGTAGACCAAATGCAATAGAATATTCCTGCTATTCCAGCACTTATAAAACTCATTCACGTATAGACTACTTTTTGGTTTCAGCCCTACTTCTTTCCAAAATTGATGAATGTCATTATAGCAGCATAGTTTTATCTGACCATGCAGCCGTATCCTTGACTTATAAAGATACTAAATTAGTGAGTGATCCCCCAAGATGGCGCTTTCAGTCGGGATGGCTTATGGACCCCACATTCATAATTTTTTTAGATGAACAAATTGATTTGTATTTTGAATGTAACACTTCCCAAACATCTGCTAGCAGGAGATGGAGGCATTCAAGGCCTTCATTAGGGGTCAAATCATTTATTTTACTAGTTCAAAGAAAAAGAAGGCACAACTTGAAATGAAGACATTAGATGAGGAAATAAAAAAATTGAAATGGATATCAACCATAACAAACATATCTCTATAGACAAACATACAAAATTACTCCTACTTAGATCACAATATAATGAATTGTCAGCTAATAAAGCAGCTGCCGATTTACTGGGACTCAAGCAGTCCTACTATGACCAGGGGGAAAAGCCCGGAAGACTCCTAGCATGGCGTATTAAACAACAACAAACAGAAAGGTCTATCAACAGTATTGAAGCTCCAAACGGTAAAACTATAGTGGACCCTACAGAGATTAATGAGGCCTTCAGAGTCTTCTATGGGAAATTGTATAGCTCTGAGTGCTCTTCTAACCTGGATATGCAGACGCAATTCCTAAACAACCTTAATATTCCCAGAATCTCTGAAGAGGAAAGTAGAGCATTAGACAGACCTTTTACAAAGTTGGAAATTGTTGAAGCGATTGGCTGTATGCAAGCTGGAAAAACAGCGGGTCCAGATGGTATCCCTATAGATATTTATAAAAAAAAACAAAAAAAAAAACTTTCGCCTCTTATGGAGATGTTTCAGGAATCCTTCGAGAATGGTCTTCTCCCCACATCCATGAGGGGCGCCCTAATCACATTACTTCCAAAACCAGGAAAACCAAATACTAAATGTGAAAACATGAGGCCAATTAGTCTTTTAAATTCAGAAACAAAAATTCTCTGTAAAGTTCTTGCAAAACGATTGGAGGGCTTGCTTCCTCGGGTGGTGGGGGAAGATCAAAACGGATTTATTCAAGGTAGACAAGGATTTCATAATGTCAGACGAGTGCTCAATATTTTGCACAGCCAGAGGGGGGCGACAGATACGGCATTACTCTCACTTGATGCAGAGAAGGCCTTCGATCGTGTTGAGTGGCCGTATCTGTTTGAGGTGCTTACCCGATTTGGCTTTGGAGATACATTTTGCAAATGGGTTAGATTGCTTTGTACTGGGCTTACTGCAGAAGTCTTGACTAATAGTATGATTTCTAAACCTTTCAACATCTCTAGAAGTTGCCCGCAAGGGAGTCCTTTATCACCATTGCTTTTTGTCCTTGCAATAGAACCATTTGCTATAGCGGTGAGGATGCACAGTGACATCTGTGGAATTCGTATAGGTCATTTGGAACATAAAATAGCACTCTTCGCTGATGATGTCATTTTGCTTCTAAAGAATCTACAGAGCTCTGTCCCCGCACTGCTAGGTCTTATTGAAACTTTTGGGAAAATATCTGGGTATAAAGTGAATCATTCAAAATCATCTATAATGTTACTTAATGAATCGGAGAGGAAAAGTAACCATGTTTATGCCTCTACTTTCAACCCTACAGATAACTTCACATATTTGGGAATAAAGATTGTCCCTGAGGTGAATAGGATTGCGCAGATAAATTATGACCCAATTTTGGAGGCTAGTATAGCATCAGTAGAACGTTGGACATCTTTACCTATTTCAATGATTGGCAGGATAAATATTCAAAAAATGAACATACTCCCTAAATGTCTTTATTTGTTCCAGAATATCCCCCTGCCCCCTCCCTCATCTTTGTTTACTAGAATCAAGAAATTGTTTACCAACTTTATTTGGCAAAATAAACGGTCCAGTATGACAGAGGTGGCCTTAAATGCCCAAACATCCAATGGTATTACTGGGCAGCTCAATTGCGGTCCATTATGTTTTATTTTTCATCTAGAAGCCCTCCTGCTTGGATGGATTTGGAATCCTGTTCTCTTACACAAAGCTTACCACTGCACTTATATCTGTATTCAGCGGAGCGTAAACACCTGAAGAAAAATACAGACAACCCTATTATATTGAACATGATTGATGTTTGGTTTGATACTTGCAAATATTTTAATATAAACTCTTCCATGTCACGTTTCAGTCCTATTTGGGGTAATGCCAATTTTAAACCGTGGACAAGTGATACGGGATTTCGAATATGGGCTGGAAAAGAGTTAAGGAAAGTACAAGAGGGGTAGTGGTGGTCTAGTGGATAGTGAGTTGGACTTGTGATCGGAAGGTTGTGAGTTCAAATCCCGCCTGAAGCCACACCACTACTAGTGTGCCCTTGGGTAAGGCACTTAGCCCTCAGTTACTCCAGGGGGAATGTCCCTGTAATTCGTAATTGTAAGTCGCTTTGGATAAAAGCGTCTGCTAAATGGCAAAATTATTATTACAAGACATGTACAGTGAGGAGGAAGTATTTATGTCCTTTGCAGAAATATCAACCAAATATGACATTCCAAAAAAATCATTTTTTCAAATATCTTCAAATTAGGAGGTTTATATCCTCATCACAAAATCATTCGTTAGATATACCTGTCCTTTCCACATTGGAGTTAGCAGTCACAAGACATTGTTATGAGAAAGGTTTAATTTCAACTATGTATAACTTGTTTGTGTCTGGATCTGATGAATCGTCAGAATCAAAACTGAGGTTATGGAAGGAAGACATAGAGGAGGAAATATCTGTAGAAGACTGGAGTGAGGCATGTAAGGAGGCACAGAGGCAGACAATCAGCAGTAGCTTGAAACGAATATAAACGGTTGATGCGTACATACATAACCCCTGTTAAGTTGCATACGTTTAATGACAACATTCCTGATACTTGTATTAAGTGCAATGAGGCAAGAGGGACACTGTACCACTGTGTATGGGAATGTGTGAAAGTGAATACCTTTTGGCAGGATGTTATTAATATGGTTGATCAAATTTTATCAAAGAAATTACCATTGGATCCCAAGCTTTTTATTCTTGGTATATATCCTACCAATCCACATTTACGAAGCAAAGAGATTAGATTCATAGACATGTGTATATTACAAGCAAAATGTACAATTGCTCTTAATTGGAAAAATGTTGATGGACCAAGAATTGGAATGTGGGTTAAAGAAATGGCGTCAAATATGTCGATGGAAAAGATAACGTATATTGTTAGATGTAAACAGAGTGTTTTTGATGATATATGGAGGCCCTTTAAGTATTTCTTAAGGCATAATGTTAATGTTGGTAATTTGCTTCAACAAGAACAAGCTCTGGGGGAGTAGAGTAGCTTTATGATCGTGTACATTGACCAGGAATGCACCCTTTTATTTATTTATTTTATTATTATTACTACTTATTATTAATATTCTTTAGATTATATCATTTATTTATTGTTTAGGTTTTTTCCTTTTTTGTGTGTGTCTTTTCAATTGTTAGGGATGGGGTTATGGGCGGGAGAACAGGGTGAAAAATGTTTGCTGTGTTTTGTACTGTTGTACAATTTGATGTGATTTTGCAAACTGAAAAACAATAAACATATTGTTAAAAAAACAACAACAACAACAACATCAAAGTAGACAGAAATAAAAATAGCACAATTACCACAATTAGAATCTTCTACCTCAGTAACAATGCTAGCTGGCTCATTGTTGTAAAAACGTGATTTATCTCACAGGCGTACAAACGCACAGGACATAAAGGCTCAGTTTGTGGTTGATTATCCAACAGAAGAGCTTAGCTTTAACATCCTTAACACCACATCACACCCTGTTATCACCCTTAACACCAACATCACACCCTGTTATCACCCTTAACACCAACATCACACCCTGTTGTCACCCTTAACACCAACATCACACCCTGTTATCACCCTTAACACCAACATCACACCAGCGTTTACTAATTGCACTTAGACAAGGACTGCACTTATATAGCTCTTTATTCCGAAGCGCTATATACAATGGTCTCTCATTCACCCCTTCACACACACATTCACACACCAATGGCGGCAAGCTACCATGCAAGTCTCCGGGCCAGATCATTGGGAGCAATTTGGGCTTCAGTGTCTTGCCCGAGGACACCTCGACTGGGGATCGAACCCTCTGACCTTGCGATCATTATACAAACATGAATAATTTAGAGAATGTTAATAAAGCACGCTGCTATCTGAGTGTTTGTGGTGGTTGAGAGAGAGAGAGAGGGAGAGAGAGGGAGGGAGAGAGAGAGAGAGAGAGAGAGAGAGAGAGAGAGAGAGAGAGAGAGAGAGAGAGAGAGAGAGAGAGAGAGAGAGAGAGAGAGGGGGGGGAGGGAGAGAGAGGGAGGGAGGGAGAGAGAGGGAGGGAGTGAGAGAGGAACATCATTTGGGGGTAAAGAGAGAAGTGTTTCCTCTGACTGAGATGGCCTTGGTCGGTTTATTTGATCCCCCAGGAAAGGAACTGGGTTAGTGAACACCCAACCCTGGAGAAACTGTTCGTGTGTGTGTGTGTGTGTGCGTGAGTCTGACTGTGTATGTATGTGCGCGTGTCTGTGTGTGTGTATGCGCATGCGTGCGTATCTGCGCGTGTGTGTCCCTGTGTATGTGTGTGTCTGTGCGTGGTGTATATGTGTGTGTGTGTGTGTGTGTGTGTGCGTGTCTGTGTGTGTGTATGCGCATGCGTGCGTATCTGCGCGTGTGCATCTCTGTGTATGTGTGTGTCTGTGCGTGTGTGTGTGTGCGTATGTGTGTGTCTGTGTGTGTGTGTGTGTGTGTGTGTGTGTGTCTGTGTGTGTGCGTCTGTGTGTGTGTGTGTCTTTGCATGTGTGTCTGTGTGTGTGTGTCTGTGTGTGTGTGTGCGTCTGTGTGTGTGTGTCTGTGTGTGTGCGTCTGTGTGTGTGTGTGTCTGTGTGTGTGCGTCTGTGTGTGTGTGTCTGTGTGTGTGTGCGTCTGTGTGTGTGTGTCTTTGCATGTGTGTCTGTGTGTGTGCGTCTGTGTGTGTGTCTGTGTGTGTGTGTGCGTCTGTGTGTGTGTGTCTGTGTGTGTGCGTCTGTGTGTGTGTGTGTGTGTGTGTGTGTGTGTGTATGTGTGTGGAAGCTCCATCTTTCACAAGTTGTCCAATTACTAAGAGGAGCTCAGCAGGGCCTTGTTACAGTGAGTCTCCCCAGCCGTGTCTCCCCTCTGAAACCAGGAGATAAAAAGGAACAGTTCCTTATATATACTCTATACTGGCCGGTAAATCCACCAGCTACCATATATACTATAGTAGCCTGGTCTGTAAATCCACCAGCTACCGTAGATACTGTAGTAGCCTGGCCTGGAAATCCACCAGCTACCGTACACATTGTAGTAGGCTGGCCTATAAATCCACCAGCTACCCTATACACTATAGTAGACTGGCCTGTAAATCTACCAGCTACCGTAGATACTGTCGTAGCCTGGCCTGTAAATCTACCAGCTACCGTATATACTGTAGTAGCCTGGCCTGCAAATCCACCAGCTACCGTACGCTACTGTACGCACCTGGCTTGTATATCCACCCGCTACCGTATATACTGTAGTAGCCTGGCCTGGAAATCTACCAGCTAGTGTATATATTGTAGTAGCCTGGCCTGTAAATCCACCGGCTACCGTAAATACTATAGTAGACTGGTCTGTAAGTCTACCAGCTACCGTACACACTGTAGTAGCCGGGCCTGTAAATCCACCCTGCTACTGTACATACTATAGTAGCCTGGCCTGGAAATCCACCAGCTACCGTATACACTGTAGTAGCCTGGCCGGTAAATCCACTGTGCTACCGTATATACTATAGTTAAGTAGATTGACAGAGTATTGTATCACAGAGGCGATAGTATTTGGATGTATCCTCTCATCGGTGTGTGTGTGTGTGTGTGTGCGTGTGTGTGTGTCTGTGTGTGTGTGTCTGTGTGTGTTACCCTTGTCCCTATAAACCCTGTAGACAGAATGCTGAGTCTGAGTGGGGGCAGAGTGTTAGTGTGGTGGAGGGAGAGAGGGAGGGAGGGGGGGAGGGAGGGAGTGATAAGAGGGAGGGAGGGTGAAGAGGGAGAGGAGGGAGGGAGGGGGGAAGAGAGGGAGGGAGGGAGAGAGAGAGGGAGGGAGTGTGAAGAGGGAGGGAGGGAGGATGGGGAGAGAGGGTGGAAGGGATGGAGAGAGGGTGGAAGGGATGGAGAGAGGGTGGGAGGGAGGGAGAGAGAGAAGGAGGGAGGGAGTGTGAAGAGGGAGGAAGATAGGGAAGGAGGGAGAGAGGGTGGGAGGGAGGGAGAGTGTGATGAGGGAGGGATGGAGGGTGGGGAGGGAGGGAGGGAGGCAGGGAGAGAGGGAGGGAGGGAGAGAGGGATAGAGAGGGATGGAGAGGAAGGGTCAAATGCAGCGCTAATGGAGGCGGCGGAGGTTTAAAGGGCCGTAATCTGGTGGTCTAGACATCAATCAGCAGGTTTAACTACACCATGCTACGCCCTTGGAACTGCTGAGGAGGAGAAAGAATGTGTGTGCGTCTGTGTGTGTGTGTGTTACCTGGTGATAAATCTCATGGACAACCACCATGGTCGTGTGTGTGTGTGTGTGTGTGTGGACCACCACAATGGTCATGCACAATTATTTAAAACCAACACACACACACACACACACACACACACACACAGACACACAAAGGATGAAAGGGTTCGAGCAGTTAGAGCAGCGTTTCCCAAACTGTGGGTCGCGACCCCCTAGTGGGGCGCGGGGGTACTGCAGGGGGGGCGCAGAAATAATGGGAGGGGAAAAAAATGCACACACAAGAGCTGTAAACAAACACTGCTTGCTTAAGGTTACCATCAGGGGTGTTGTGGGCGTTGGATGATAAAAATGAGAACCTGAATGGAGCGCAGGCCATAAACTGTAACAAAGAGGCAGCGAGGGGGCTCCATTCACGTCATTGACGCGCGCTCCATTCACGTCATTGACGCGCGCACTCCCTCCTCCAGCTATCTAGCAGCAACAACAACAATGGATAAGTTTATGAAAGAGCCAGAAGCTAAACGAAAAGCGAAGGAGCCCATGACAAACGTCCCAAAGCCAAAGTCAAGAAAGTATGACGATACTAGGGATGGACGGTTTTTCGGTTAAACCGAAAACCGGGGTTTATAAAAATAGAAACGTTTTTTTATCAAAACCGTCTGAAACCGGATTTTTTTTTTTTTTTTTTCCTATGTTGTTCAAAGAATAAAACTGGAACATGTCACATGTTTGTCGTGTGTGAAAATAACAATGATACAGTCTGAATCTGCCGCGCAATGAGTGAGAGGTTTGGTCAGTTGTGAAGAATAACTGAGGATTAATATCTAATTGGGATTATATTTAAGGGTAACAAATCACTCTATGGGAAAGATAGTTGCCTTCAGTTATTGGTAGATAGGAAAGGTTTTTTACAATTACTCGCTTACATTTATTTAATAAGATCATTTTCGCTGCTCTCTGTAAAGCGCATTGGGTCACTTTTGTGAGAAATGCGCTATAGAAAGAAAATGTGATTTGATTTGATATCAATCAATCAATCAAACTTTATTTATGTTCTATAGCACAAATCATGCATTGAATGTAACTCCAAGTGCAGTATTTACTAAACCACAATATAATAAAACAAGAGCTATACGGATCAAGAGTGTTTGTGCACAGCACCACTGTGTGTGAAGGCGCTACTGAAAGTGATGACAGAACGCATGTCTCAGAAGATACGCGGTCACTTAGTGACGCAAAGGTAGTTCTGTATTTATCTCTAGTACATTTATTTTGAAAGCTCTATTTTGACAGCTCTACCATGGGCACTTTTATTTTGATGGGGCATTCTTTGTTGATTGACTTACGACAGTTCAGGACGAGTCAGTCTCGCGGCATGTGGTTTTTATGAAAAGCTTTAAGTATGTTCACTGCATAATTCTAAGTCTAATATTTCAGTGATTATTGAGCAGTATTCAAATATTTAAATACATTGAGCAGCAGCTGAAACTTTGTCTAAGAACCAAGATATTGAGAAAGCAGTTCATTCAATGAAGACGCTGTTCCAAGAGATGATCTTCCGTGCAGGCGAGCACCCTGGATCAGCGGAGCTGGTGTGTTAAGAGTTCATGTGTTTTCATGTATGGTGTAGCTTACAAAAGTCTGCCTTTCCACTTATATTTGTGAAACTAAGTAGCCTAAATGTGTTGCGACTGTGCTTACGGTGTTTTAATGGTGTTCGACATGAGTGTATTGTAGCAGTAGGGCTCAATTATTAGAATTTATTTTATTTTATTTTTCGTTTTTTTTTTTTTTTTTTCCTTTCGTTTTTCGGTTAACCGGAAAACCGCGGTTTTAGTCTTTGACGGTTTTTCGGTTTCAATAATTGGAAACCGTCCATCCCTAGACGATACATACCTCTCCCTGGGCTTCACGTCTAATGTGGTCGGTGCGGAGGAACGACCACTGTGTGTCCTCTGTCTCAAAACTTTAGCGGCAGAAAGCATGAAGCCTAGCAAGTTGAAACGTCACTTGGAGATCACACACCCGACTGATGTGAAGAAGCCCCTCGATTTCTTCAAGAGAAAACTCCAAGAATACCGTGGTCAGCAGAGCCGTTTCGTTAA
>NC_137678.1:36453360-36458360 GCF_963989245.1 Nansenia antarctica | reverse complement strand
CTCCACTTCAAACACCAGCGGCCAAAAATCTAATCTAAACTTCTGCAGTTGACAATTCCAACAACAGCAGCTGACCTCAGGGCCAGGAACACCAATAACAGCAGCCTCAGCATCGCGAGGCTCCACACAGCCGCCAAGGTGAGCCAATTAAAAACCGGCGTCTGTCCCGAGGCACAACGCGTCCTCCAATAGGATGGCTCCTCCGTCAACATGGACGACCGAGTCTGGTCAAAGTCAAAGTGAGAAGTTAGCACGTAGAGGACAACAGTCCGGATGACATGGCTGCAGCGCAGAGAGACGAGGAGCTGGTTGGTTCAGAGCCGGAAAACACAAGGTCTACCTCCTGACCAATGAGATGTCAGATAGCATGCCCCTCCTCCCAGCCGCACCGGAACAACCCAACACAGAATTTGTTTAGTTAGGACTAGTCAATGCCAGAGCTACCTACCAGGAAGACTAGTCAATGCCAGACCTACCTACCAGGAAGACTAGTCAATGCCAGACCTACCTACCAGGAAGACTAGTCAATGCCAGACCTACCTACCAGGAAGACTAGTCAATGCCAGAGCTACCTACCAGGAAGACTAGTCAATGCCAGACCTACCTACCAGGAAGACTAGTCAATGCCAGAGCTACCTACCAGGAAGACTAGTCAATGCCAGAGCTACCTACCAGGAAGACTCGTCAATGCCAGAGCTACCTACCAGGAAGACTAGTCAATGCCAGAGCTATCTACCAGGAAAATTAGCCGCTTCCAGAACTACTATACCTACCAGGAAGACAAGCCGCTCACAGAGCAATCTACCAGGAAGATTAGCCACTGTCAGGTCAATCTATCAGGGAGACTAGCCGCTGCCAGAGCTAATGGAGAGCCTAATAAACTACACTTAACTCCCTCTGGAGTCATATCGATCTGGAGACGAAATTACCTCAATGAGCCACACATCATAAGTAGACTAAACAGAGGAAACATGAGGAGAGAGAGAGGAAACACGAGCAGAGAGAGAGGAAACAGGGGGATGGAGGGAGGAAGCAGGGGGATGGAGGAAGTGAGGGAGGGAGGAAACAGGGGGAGGGAGAGAGAGGAAACAGGAGGAGAGAGAGAGGAAACAGGGGGCTGGAGGGAGGAAATAGGGGGAGGGAGGGAGGGAGGAAACAGGAGGAGAGAGAGAGGAAACAGGAGGAGAGAGAGGAAACGGGGGGATGGAGGGAGGAAACAGGGGGATGGAGGGAGGGAGGGAGGGAGGAAACAGGGGGAGGGAGAGAGAGGAAACAGGAGGAGAGGGAGAGGAAACAGGGGATGGAGGGAGGAAACAGAGGGATGGAGGGAGGGAGGGAGGGAGGGAGGAAACAGGGGGAGGGAGAGAGAGGACACAGGAGGAGAGAGAGAGGAAACGGGGGGATGGAGGGAGGAAACAGGAGGGAGAGAGGAAAGGAGGAGGGAGGGAGAGAGGAAAGAGGGAGGGAGGGAGAGAGGAAAGGAGGAGGAAGGGAGAGGAAAGGGGGGGAAGGGAGAGAGGAAAGGGGAGGGAGGAAACAGGGGGAGGGAGAGAGGAAAGGAGGAGGGAGGGAGAGAGGAAAGAAGGAGGGAAGGAGAGAGGAAAGGAGGAGGGAGGGAGATAGGAAGGGTGGGGGGCAGAGAGGAAAGGAGGAGGGAGGGAGAGAGAAAAGGAGGAGAGAGGGAGAGAGGAAAGGGGAGGGAGGGAGAGAGGAAACGAGGAGGGAGGGAGAGAGGAAGGGGGAGGGAGGGAGAGAGGAAAGGAGGAGGGAGGGAGAGAGGAAAGGAGGAGGGAGGGAGAGAGGAAAGGAGGAGGGAGGGAGAGAGGAAGGGGGAGGGAGGGAGGGAGAGAGGAAAGGAGGAGCGAGGGAGAGAGGAAAGGTGGAGGGAGGGAGAGAGGAACGGAGGGAGAGGAAAGGTGGAGGGAGGGAGAGAGGAAATGGGGAGGAAGGGAGGGAGGAAACAGGGGAGGGAGAGAGGAAAGGAGGAGGGAGGGAGAGAGGAAACACAAATGCAAACACACTCACGCACTCAAACAACCACACACACACACACACACACACACACACACACACACACACACACACACACACACACACACACACACACACACACACACACATAGAACTCAACACTCCATTTGGCAGCTTGTCTCTTACTCAGTTAAACTCTGACAGGACCCTGTTTGCCTCAGTGCATCGACATGAACATTCCTCTGCATAAGATCTCTCCAGCATGGCACACACACACACACACACGCACACACACACACACACACACACATACACACATACACACATACACACACCGGTAGGCTGAGTGGTGTATTATGGAGGCAGCCCGCAGCGCAGGAGTAGTGTATGTGCGTGTGTGTGTGTGTGTGTGTGTGTGTGTGTGTGTGTGTGTGTGTGTGTGTCTGTGTGTGAGACCCACCATAGAGAGACAGCCTGACTGCAGCCTACAGATATGAAATAACAATTATACATTCATGGATGTTTTAACGCCAGCACCCCGACACACACACAGACACACACACACACACACACACACACACACACACACACACACACACACACACACACCCTCCACCTCTATGACATTATTAGCTGTAGTGGTCTGGGGGTGTGGCCTGATAGACACACATTAATATCAGGCTAATGAGCTGATCTGACCCCAGCCAGTACTACTGCAGCGTGTGTGTGTGTGTGTGTGTGTGTGTGTGTGTGTGTGTGTGTGTGTCTGTGTGTGTGTGTGTGCGTGTGTGTGCACAAGCGTGTATGCCTGTGTGTGTGTGTGTGTGCACGTGCGTGTTTGTGTATGCCTGTGTGTGTCTGTGTGTGTGTGTGTGTGTATGTGTGTGTGTGTGTGTGTGTGTGTATGTGTGTGTGTGTGCACGTGCGTGTTTGTGTACGCCTGTGTGTGTCTGTGTGTGTGTGTGTGTGTGTGTGTGTGTGTGTGTGCGTGCGTTTGTGTCTGTGTGTGTATGCCTGTGTGTGAGTGTGTGTGTCTGTGTGTGTGTGTGTAGGGGCCTGCAGTAATTGTGTGTCTTCATCACATTACAGTAGTTAAGGACCTCAGAGACAGTTTCTGTTTGATGTGCTCAGTCTGTCTGCTTTATTAGTTTGCCCAAAATCTCCTGTGTGTGTGTGTGTGTGTGTGTGTCTGTGTGTCTGTCTGTATGTATGCCTGTGTGTGTGTGTGTGTGTGTGTGTGTGTGTATGCCTGTGTGTGTGTGTGTCCTCTGTGGGTCACTAATCCCTTCATCCCCTCTCTCTTCACCTCTCCCTCCCTCCCTCCCTCCCTCCCTCCGCTCCAGCCTCACCTTGAAGGAAGCAGGTGGAGCTTCCACCCAGGGGAGGCTGACGGAGGTAGAAATGGGAGGACGGGCTCATTGTAACGCTTGTAACAGACTGAGGAACGGTATGACACGTGTTCGTCTGGGGAAATCCTTTGCAGAAAGTAGCAACAAAGGGGTGGACGATGTGAGATGAAGTGAGACTACATGAGACTACGTGAGTCTATATGAGACGATATGAGACTAAGTGAGACGCTGTGAGGCTACGTGACTGATGACTCCCCAGCAAGCGCCCAGCGCCGGGAACACTGACATGCTGAGACAGACCTGATCCTAACATTGTCATGACGTTGTTATAACACCGACTAGTGTTCATCATTTCTCTCTCCCCATCGTCCCGGTTAACAGAGATACTGTGACAGCTCAGCACAGTAGAATGTGTAGTGACTGTCATGTTAACGGCGCCAGTGCACACGACGTCTCCAAAACCCAACACACAAACATTTGATCACGCACCAGAAACCGCTAAAATAACTATAATTACGAATCTCCTGTGTAGCTCCCGATCCAAGCGGGTTGCATCTGTCTCCAGATGTTTATGTTGTCATGGTATTATAGCGTTGTCATGGTATTGTACGGTTGTCATGGTATTCGTTGATTGTGAGACCGTATGTCTGTCTGGTCCAGCGCGTGGGGGGGGGGGGTGGCCTAACTAAGACGACGCAGCAAAGCTCACTGCTGCTTGAAAACGCCATGGTAACCAGGAACCGAACTGAGGACGGGGAGAGGAGAGAGGAAGATGGGAGGAGAGGAGAGGAGAGAGGGAGATGGGAGGAGAGGAGAGGAGAGAGGGAGAGGGGAGGAGAGGAGAGGAGAGAGGGAGAGGGGAGGAGAGGAGAGAGGAAGATGGGAGGAGAGGAGAGGAGAGAGGGAGAGGGGAGGAGATGAGAGAGGGGAGGAGAGGAGAGGAGAGAGGAAGATGGGAGGAGAGGAGAGAGGGAGAGGGGAGGAGAGGAGAGGAGAGAGGGAGAGGTGAGGAGAGGAGAGGAGAGAGGGAGAGGGGAGGAGAGGAGAGAGGCAGATGGGAGTAGAGGAGAGGGAGAGGGGAGGAGAGGAGAGAGGAAGATGGGAGGAGAGAAGAGGAGAGAGGGAGAGGGGAGGAGAGGAGAGGAAAGGAGAGGAGAGGAGAAGAGAGAGAGGAGAGGAGGAGAGAGAGAAGAACAGTAGAGAGAGGAAGAGAGAGGGAGAGGAGAAGAGGAGAGAGGGAGAGGGGAAGAGGAGAGAGGGAGAGGGGAAGAGGAGAGAGGGAGAGGGGAAGAGGAGAGAGAAAGAGGTGAAGAGGGAGGGATACTGACATGCTGTGTGAACTAAAGGTGAGTGCTTCAGAAGAGCAGCTTTAGATAAAAGGACTGATGTCCCTAGGACTACACACACACACACACACACACACACACACACACACACACACACACACACACACACACACACACACACACACACACAGAGAGACACACTGTGGGGAGAAGTCTTCCTCCGGCTGACATTTACCCCCCTCCCTCCCCACTTCCTCTCTAACCTCCCCCTTCCCCCACCCCCACTTAGACCATCCAGACCCCGGCCACACCTGAGCACCATGTAGAGAGAGAGACAGATAGAGAGAGAGAAAGGGAGAGAGGGAGAGAGAGAGGGAGAGAGAGAGACAGAGGG
>NC_137678.1:36440860-36443360 GCF_963989245.1 Nansenia antarctica | reverse complement strand
ACTTGCTGAAGACAAAATTAAAGGCAGAAAGACGCACGGTGATGTCCATGGGTTCCAGACTTCAGGCAGTCATTGCCTACAAAGGATTCTTGAAAAAGTATTAAAAAGGAACATTCCATTTATGATTATGTTAATTTGTCCAATTTCATATGAGCCCCTGAAAAAGGGGGACTGTGTATAAAAAGGGTTGCAATTCCTAAACGTTTAATGCGATATTTTTCTTCAACCCCTTCAATTACAGCTGAAAGTCTGCACTTCAATAGCATCTAGATTGTTTCATTTAAAATCCATTGTGGTGGCAAACAGAGCCAAAACTATAGAAATGGTGTCACTGTCCAAATATTTCTGGACTTAACTGTATATGTATGTTGATAAGGTATTTAGATGTGTGAATGTATGTTAAGGTATTTAAACATATCTATTTTGATAAGGCATTTAAACGTGTATATACAGTATGTTTTGATAAGGCATTTAAACGTGTATATCTATTTTGATAAGGTATTTAAACATGTACTGTATATCTATGTTGATAAGGCATTTAAACATGTATATTTATTTTGATAATATATTTAAACGTGTATATCTATGTTGATAAGGTATTTAGACGTGTATATCTATCTTGATAAGGTATTTAGACATGTATATCTACGTTGATAAGGTATTTAGACATGTACCGTATATCTTTGTTGATAAGTTATTTAGACATGTATATCTATGTTGATAAGTTATTTAGACATGTATATCTATGTTGATAAGGTATTTAGATGTGTATATCTATGTTGATAAGTTATTTAGACATGTATATCTACGCTGATAAGGTATTTAGACATGTATATCTATGTGGTAAACATCCATATCTAATCTAGGCTACTCTGCCCGGGTGTTCACAGCCACTCATCTCTAAGCCTTTTATCACTGGTCCTCCATAATCCCTCTCAGTGTCCAGGGATAAGACTGCATACCAGGGAGGTCTTCAGAGAGAGAGAGAGGGGGGGGGTGGAGAGAGAGGGGGGAGGGATGGAGAAAGAGGGGGAAAGGGAGGGAGAGAGAGGGGGAAGAGAGCAAGAGAGAGACAGGGGGAGAGATGGAGAGAGAGGGAGCAAGAGATAGAGAGATAGAGAGATAGAGAAAGAGAGGTTTCCTTCAGAGCTTCAACAGACTGATACAGTATTTCAATTCAAAGTCTGTGAGAACTACTGAACTGTCTAATATACTATCTTATGTAACTATAATAACTGTCTAACCTGACACAACCTAGGTCATAGCTCTAACAATATCTAACACTATATTAAAAAACCTCCACTCTAACAGATTAAAACGTGTGTGTGTGAATGTGTGTGTGTGTGTGTGGTTCAGATCCTGCTCTGATTGTGCTTCAAGGCAATAACTCAAGGCAATAGCTGACATGAAAACAAACCTGAGAGAGGGAGAGAGAGAGAGAGAGAGAGAGAGAGAGAAAGAGAGAGAGGGAGAGAGAGAGAGAGGGAGAGAGAGAGAGAGAGAGGCGTGCAATGGGGGGTCGATACCTACAGGCGAGCTTCTGTTTTTCTTTTCCACCTTCTCTCCGTCCATACCGTGAGGCGGCACTTTGTTGACAGCGTGGGGGGGGGGGAGGGAGGCAGGGAGGCAGGGAGGGAGGGAGGCAGGGAGGGAAGGTGGGAGGCAGGGAGGGAGGGTGGGAGGCAGGGAGGGAGGGAGGGAAGGAGCCAGGGTATTTAGACGATCAATGCTATTGACCAACCGCTCTGATAAGTTCATAAACGCCCCGCCCCGCCAGCGTCTCACAGATCCGCCTAGCGACAGCTCCCAACGCCACGCGTGATTGGACAGACCGTTGACATGGTTACTCCCAACTGTAGATTAAAAAAATGAATGAGCTGACACCATCGCAGGGGAGGCTGGCGGAGGTAGAAATCGGAGGACGGGGCTCGGTGTAATGCACGGAACGGAATGAGGAACAATCAATACCCCCCCCGTTTGGTATCGTTCCTTCAGCCCGGCCTCTGATTTCTACCTCGGCCAGCCTCCCAGACTCCTCCCAGGAGAGGTGAGTCAGCTGACAGTCACGTGCTGCCCTGAATGATGTGTTTTTATAAACGTTGCCGTGGTGATCATGACTTATTTGACTGATCGGAGAGCAACATGGCACATGGTGTGTGTGTGTGTGCAAGTGTGTCTGTGTGTGTGTGTGTGTGTGTGTATGTGTGTGCATGTGTCTGTGTGTGTGAGGTGTGCGTGTGTGTCTGTGTGTGTGTGCATGTGTCTGTGTGTGTGAGGTGTGCGTGTGTGACTGTCTGTGTAGTGTGTATGTGTGTGACTGTCTGTGTAGTTTGTGTGTGTGTGTGTGTGTGTGTGTGTGTGTGTGTGCGCGCATGAGTGTGTTCGTGCATGTGCGTGTGTGTCTGAGGTGTGTGTCAACTGCATACCAATGAGACCATTGCAACACTTCAGAATCAACGTGACAAAATGGCCGCCGGACCCCCTGCTTGGGGACAGTGGG
>NC_137678.1:36428360-36435860 GCF_963989245.1 Nansenia antarctica | reverse complement strand
CTGTCTGCCTGTCTGTCTGTCTGTCTGTCTAGACTAGCATGTGTGTCTCCTTGCCTGTCTGTCTGTCTGTCTGTCTGTCTGCCTGTCTGCCTGTCTAGTCTAGCATGTCTGTCTCCTTGCCTGTCTGTCTGTCTGCCTGTCTGCCTGTCTAGTCTAGCATGTCTGTCTCCTTGCCTGTCTGTCTGTCTGTCTGTCTGTCTAGTCTAGCCTGTCTGTCTACCCTGCAACTAGTGGTGAAAACCGCCCAGCGCATCATCAGTACCAAACTCCCTACCATGGAGGTGTCGGCGGAGGGTGGTGAGCGTCATCAAGGACACCTCGCACCTTGAGCCTTTGCACTACTGCTGTTGCATACTTATTTTTGCACATAGTTTGCATATTAAAATGTTTCATATTAGTCTCTAATTATTCATCTGTATACACCACACTATCCATATCATACCATATCTTGTACATACCTACTATCTACTGTATTTACCATAGTGTAACCATAATTTCTAAACTGTACATATCCTGTTTTGTCTACAATATCATGATTTGCATTATTTCAAATGATAATATTTTATATTTTGCACTTCTGGTTAGATGCTAAACTGCATTTTGTTGTCTGGTACTTGTAATCTGCAATGACAATGAAGTTGAATCTAATCTAATATAACTATATCTAACTTAATCTAATCTAATCTCTCGTGTCAGATTCTCTCCATCCACCCTGTCATCCATCCTTTGATATCACAAAGGTTACAGGGTCAAGTAACCCAGCTTCCTCCAATGGCCTCCCTCCCTCCCCACCATGCCCTCAGCCTCTGAGCCAATCAGAAGGCAGAGCTAACAAACCCCTCATGTTTACATTCATCACCATGACTTACTCCTACAGACATCTCATGCATTAATTATCACATACAAAAGACCAGCTAAACACACACACACACACACACACACACACACACTCACTCTCTCTCTCTCTCTCTCTCTCTCTCTCTCTCTCTCTCTCTCTCTCTCTCTCTCTCTCTCTCACACACACACACACACACACACACACACACACACACACACACACACACACAGACACAAACTCACACTCACAGACACACACACACACACACTATCAGACACATACACACACACACTCACACACTCTCTCAGACACATAGACACACAAACAGACACACACACACACACACACACACACACACACACAGACACAGACACAGACACAGACACAGACACAGACACAGACACAGACACAGACACACACTCACACTCACACTCACAGACACACACACACACACACACACACACACACACACACACACACACACACACACACACACACACTCACTCACTCACATACTCACACAGAGACACACACTCACACACACAATATTTGATCAAGGCCACGCACAGTCTACAGTGTGTCTCTGGGAGCAGTGCGTCGGAGGGAGGGAGGGGGAGTGCTGGAGCTGTTGCAGCCCAACATCAGGCTCTGATCTGGGTCGGGCCGGACCGCTGGCCTGGGGGGCCTCCTGGATGGTGGGCGGGGATGCTCCAGCATTGAGTGTGGTACTGATCAGATCCAGTGAGGTACTGGTCAGGTCCAGTGTGGTACTGATACTGAACAGACCCAGTGTGGTACTGATCAGATCCAGTGAGGTACTGATACTGAACAGACCCAGTGTGGTACTGGTCAGGTCCAGTGTGGTACTGATCAGATCCAGTGAGGTACTGATACTGAACAGATCCAGTGTGGTACTGGTCAGGTCCAGTGAGGTACTGATACTGAACAGATCCAGTGTGGTACTGAACCGTATCGGCCAGGATAGCGGTTGAACACAGATGCAGTATCAAACGTGTCATTTTACACAGCGATCTCACACACCGTATCAGCAGGATAGCGGCTAAGCGGCTAAGCTGCCCCTGTTGTATGAAATGTGCTATACAAATAAACTTGCCTTGCCTAAACAGGTCCAGTGTGGTTCTGAACAGGTCCAGTGTGGTTCTGATACTGAACAGGTCCAGTGTGGTTCTGAACAGGTCCAGTGTGGTTCTGATACTGAACAGGTCCAGTGTGGTTCTGAACAGGTCCAGTGTGGTTCTGATACTGAACAGGTCCAGTGTGGTTCTGATACTGAACAGGTCCAGTGTGGTTCTGAACAGGTCCAGTGTGGTTCTGATACTGTACAGGTCCCAGTGTGGTTCTGATACTGGTCAGATCCAGTGTGGTGTTCGATTCCCACTGACACACACTGCTGAGTCAGTCGCTTTGGACAAAAGCGTCAGATCATTTTAAACGCGTCAGCGTTTATTACACACAGACACACACACACACACACACACACACACACACACACACACACAGGGTGAAGCCGTGTTGACTAAACCAGCTAGCTTCTCTTTTTATAGATTTTCCGTCAGACAGAACTTTGGCCTTGGCCCCGTTCAACAAGCTCATTGGCTACAGCTCAGCCAGCCTGCTCATTGGCTACAGCTCAGCCAGCCTGCTCATTGGCTACAGCTCAGCCAGCCTGCTCATTGGCTAGGACTTAGCCAGCCTGCTCATTGGCTACAGCTCAGCCAGCCAGCTTATTGGCTACAGCTCAGCCACCCAGCTCATAGGCTACAGCTCAGCCACCCAGCTCATAGGCTACAGCTCAGCCACCCAGCTCATAGGCTACAGCTCAGCTACCCAGCTCATTGGCTAGGGCACACCCACCCAGCTCATTGGCTAGGGCTCAGTCAGCCTGCTCATTGGCTACAGCTCAGCCTGCCTGCCTTCCCCAAGGCTCTTTGCAATTACAAACATAAATATGGCAGCCCCTCCTCCCTCCCTCCCTCCCCTCCTCCCTCCATCCCTTCCTTCCCTCCTCCCTCCATCCCTCCCTCCCCTACTTCCCTTCCTTCATCAGAGTAATTTGGCCCCCAGTCTCATTTGTGCGATCCGACGCAGGTTTGGGACTGTTGCCCAATGAATCCTTCCCTCCCTCCCTCCCTCCCACCCTCCCACCCTCCCGCTCTCCATCTCCCACCTCTCCTGCCTCCATCCTTGCCTCCATCCTTCCCTCTCTTCATCTCTCTCATCTCTCCATCATTACCTCCCTCCGTCCCTCCCTCTCTTTATCCCTCTCCTCCCTCCATCCCTCCATCCCCCCCAGGCTATCAGCACGCTCCCTGGACAGTTACATCATCGTTGTCGGGAGCAACAGATGAGGCCTCTGCTCTGCTCTGCTCTGGGAATAACCGATTGATTCTGCTCAACTAACTGTCACCCCCCCAGTCGCAGAACACCACACACACACACACACACACACACACACACACACACACACACACACACACGCACACACATATACATAACACACACACACACACACACACAGACACAGACAGACATACACACAGACATACACAGACACACACACATAACGCACACAGTCATATAACACATATAGATAACACACACACACACACACACACATACCACCACCCCCCACACACACACACACACACACACACACACACACACACACACAGACACCCTCTGGTGTCTGAACTTCCTGTGACGGGAGGCAGGACAGAGTCTGCAGCAGAGCGAAGGGAACAGTTAACCAACCAGAGAGATGCCTGTCTGCCTGCCTACCTGCCTGTCGGCCTGCCTGCCTGCCTGCCTGCCTGCCTGCCTGCCTGTCTGCCTGCCTGCCTGCCTGCCTGTCTGTCTGTCTGTCTGCCTGCCTGCCTGCCTGTCGGCCTGCCTGCCTGCCTGCCTGCCTGCCTGCCTGCCTGCCTGCCTGCCTGCCTGTCGGCCTGCCTGTCTGCCTGCCTGCCTGCCTGCCTGCCTGCCTGTCTGTTTGTCTGCCAGCCTGTCTGCCTGCCTGCCTGCCTGTGTAGGGGAGATAAGGTGGCCACTTCATTAGGCATACCTTTTCAACTGCTTGTTAACGCAAATATCTAATCAGCCAATCACGTGGCAGCAACTCAATGCATTTAAGCATGTAGACATGGGCTGTGTTCGGAATAGCATACTAGCATACTACTCATACTAGATATGACGTAGATTTTTAGTATGTAGTGCGTTCACACTGTACAGTATGCGAGATTTGAGTATGCGAGAAATGTAGTAGGCGAGCAATTTCTTCCGGGAAAATTGAAGTCAGTTACGATGGACACTTTTGGCATACTGCTTCCCCAAAATGCATTTCGCGTCCAGGGTTGCAGGGCTGCGTCCAGGGTTGCCAGATGGGGCGGGTTACCGCCTAATGGGCTACTTGATTTTGAGGTTATAGAAAGTTTAGGCTGTAAATTGTCAATCCCATCTGGCAACCCTGTGCAGTTTCAGCCTCGTCAAACTGCGTCATACAAACTCGTCATACAGCTTTTGTTTACATTGTCCGATGGGACCGAAAGCTAGCAATAAACATCATTTTTTGCACATATTTGAGTGTGCAGATGCTGCTTTTTTGCACTCTATTTGATACTCTTCAGTTGCAGCACCCCAGCTAAGTCTGATCACGGATGAGCGGTGGTATTTTCACTATACTGAATTAACATGATGAAATGCATTCTTAGACAAGGCTACGTCGTCATGATCACAAATATGCCACTTGAAATGCATGAAATCCAAGTTTATTTGTGTCTTACACACATGTTCATCTAGTATTTGACTGCTTGTAACCCAATCACGAATGATCCCAGTATTGTAGCTTCAGACGGACAGGTTGGGTTGTTATTGTGCTTGCTGCAGCCCACGATATGTTATTGCTCATATATATTTATTTTAATCATGTTATTTTACCAACTGTTAAGACAACAATATAGTAAGCTAGTTACTTGAGCTAGCTAAAGATATTGGCCCCCCAAATCATTTTACAACGTGTTGTAATTATGTTACAATATTTCTGTCGAGTGAGTGAAGGTAAGCAACGTAAGGTGCGTCCGTAAAATCGCTCTGAGAGCGCCGGAGTGCACACTGGGTGCAACGTCATAAAGGGACCAGGTAATTTGATTGGACAAGAGGCATTCCATGAGTGCTGATCATATTTCCAGGGCGAATTTACGAACGCAGCTAGCGAACAGAAGACGCAAAAAATCGTCAGATCTGATATATAAATGGGTTATTTTGGTAAACTGGACACATTTTGGGAATATATGTGGTTACTTTCTCGCCTGAAAACATATTAAAACTTCATAAAATGACATGTTAACACTTTGATTCGCCAAGATTACATATTTTAGCTAATGGAGGTTTAAAATGGAGGTTTAAATTCGCCGCTCCCGGCGAAGTGCATTCTGGGAGGCAGTATGCATACAGTGTAAATGGTCGGCTGGTTTTCACATACTTATTATTAATTTAGTAGGCAGTATGCAGTATATACTCATTGAGTATGCTAGTATGCAGTATGCTAGTATACCATTCCGAACACAGCCATGGTCAAGACGATCTGCTGAAGTTCAAACCAAGCATCAGAATGGGGAAGAAAGTGGTCTAGCACCGCGGTCTACAGTGCACACATATGCCCATGTCACCATAGATTTGAATCCGGGCCCTGCTGACACGCCCTCTCTCCCTTCTTCTCCTTACCTTCCTGTCTGTCTTCACTATATCTGTCCAATAAAAAGAAAAATATGAGTGGGACTGCCAAAAAAAAAGAATGGGGAAGAAAGATGATAAGTGACTTTGAACGTGGCATGGTTGTTGTTGCCAGATGGGCTGTTTTGAGTATTTCAGAAAGTGCTGATCTACTGGGATTTTCCCGCACAACCATATCTAGTGTTTGGAGAAGAGAATGGTCATAAAAGGAGAAAATATCTAGTGAGCAGCAGTAATGGTGGTGGTGTAATGGTTTGGGGGATATTTTCTTGGCACAAATCTTCAGCAGCTGTGTGATGTTATAATGTCAATATGGACCAAATGCCTAATGAAGTGGCCGGTGAGTGTATAATTCTGTGGTGTGTATCACACAGAAGGCCTTCTGGAGGGAACCTGAGTTCAGACAATGGACCATCCTCACAGTCAAACACACACATGTATACACACACACACACACACACACACACACAGGTACACACACACAAACACAGTTCTGGAGAACCACAGCCTCTCCTCTCCTCCCTCTGTCCTCCCCCCTGAAGGACAAGTGCTGTCTCCCTCTCTCACTGTGTGCCTGTGTCTTCAGACGGGTGTGTGTGTGTGTGTGTGTGTGTGTGTGTGTGTGTGTGTGTGTGTGTGTGTATGTGTGTGTGTGTGTGTGTGTATATGCGTGTGTGTGTGTGTGTGTGTGTGTGTGTGTGTGTGCCTAAGTTCAAAGGCAGACCACCCATTGGTGGGATTCCTGTACCTCCGGTATTGATTTTGAGTCCTACGAAACGACTGCACCAAAAACACACAGGGGAGAGGAGGAGAGGAGAGGAGGGGAGGAGAGGAGGGAAGGAGAGGAGAGGAGGGGAGGGGAGAGGAGGAGAGGAGGGGAGAGGAGGGGAGGAGAGGAGGGGAGAAGAGGAGAGGAGAGGAGAGGAGGAGAGGGGAGAGGAGGAAAGGAGGGGAGAGGAGGAGAGGAGAGGAGGGGAGGGGAGGGGAGAGGAGGAGAGGAGAGGAGGAGAGGAGAGGAGGGGAGGGGAGAGAAGGGGAGGGGAGGGGAGGGGAGGGGAGGGGAGGGGAGGAGAGGAGAGATGGGGAGAGGAGAGGAAAATAATTTGTGTTGTAGAGGAAAGGAGAAGGGTTCATTGGTGAAACCGTGTGTGTGTGTAACTAAAACAGTCAGTCACTAAAACAGTCTGTAACTAAAACAGTCAGTAGCTAAATCAGTCAGTAGCTAAAACAGTCAGTAAGTAACAGTCAGTATCAGTCAGTAGCTAAAACAGTCAGTAACTAAAATAGTCAGTAGCTAAAACAGTAAGTAACTAACAGTCAGTAAAAGTTACAGTCAGTACCAGTCAGTAACAGTCAGTAACAGTCAGTAAAAGTTACAGTCAGTAACAGTCAGTAACAGTCAGCAACAGTCAGAAACAGTCAGTTCCAGTCAGTACCAGTCAGTAACAGTCAGTAACAGTCAGTACTAGTCAGTACCAGTCAGTACCAGTCAGTAACAGTCAGTAACAGTCAGTACTAGTCAGTAACAGTCAGTACCAGTCAGTAACAGTCAGTAACAGTCAGTAACAGTCAGAAACAGTCAGTACCAGTCAGTAACAGTCAGTAACAGTCAGTACTAGTCAGTAACAGTCAGTAACAGTCAGTAACAGTCAGTTCCAGTCAGTACCAGTCAGTACCAGTCAGTACCAGTCAGTACCAGTCAGTAACAGTCAGTAACAGTCAGTACCAGTCAGTAACAGTCAGTAACAGTCAGTAACAGTCAGTACCAGTCAGTACCAGTCAGTAACAGTCAGTAACAGTCAGTACCAGTCAGTACCAGTCAGTAACAGTCAGAAACAGTCAGAAACAGTCAGTAACAGGCAGTAACAGTCAGTACCAGTCAGTACCAGCCAGAAACAGTCAGTAACAGGCAGTAA
>NC_137678.1:36415860-36418360 GCF_963989245.1 Nansenia antarctica | reverse complement strand
TAAAAGCCACTTTATTATTATGGGCGATGATCAGGCAGACATAGATTCGGAGGACGGAGACAGTCAAACATCTAGCTATTTGACTCAACTTCCACAACTGATCATGCATCTCAATTAATCATCATAAATATACAGTAGTACAAATGAATCTCATTCAAATAATCATAGGCCTATAAATAAGACAAACATTGGACATATTGGCTGAATAGTAAATAATTAAAAGGGCACGTAACTCGCCGGGTATTTGAGACCCCCCCGTGGGGTCTGAGCGGTGCACTGCCAACCGATGAGGCTCAATATGTAAGTCCGTCTGGCTGACGATTGTTCCTGCGTTCACGCTACAATATTGTGCCTACATGCTCGATTGTTATTATTATGTAATATAGGCGTCTTGTATGTGAGATGGGCCGTGTAGCTATGTGGCATGACACGGAAATAAATCATGCATGCAGTAATTTGTATAGCTAGTAATGTGTATAGTGTAGCTGTGGGCTATATAGGTGTAGTGGCTGGCTGATGGTGATGTTCATATCTTTATTTATGTCCTTATACATCTCATAGCTGGGGTCGTATAGCTCCCTATGGCACTGAATAAACGTTATCAGCTTTTCGTCATCCATTTTAGAGTAGAGTAAATATAAATGTTGGGTTGCCAGATGTCCGGTTTTCAGTGGACAGTGTCTATACAACATGTGTATAATTTGGCTGGTCATTCAGTCGTGCTAGATTAGAAATCTGGCAACCCTGTGCAGCCCAAAACTATATTGTAGATGAGTAAACTAATATAATATATATATATTATAAGTATAAATAACGTTACTTGTTCAAAGATTTACGATAGCCTTCAACCTTCAGCACGTCATAGAAACACACAGTCAAGAAACAAAATATGTTTACATGTCTCTGATTCCTTTTCTGTTTCACCCTATCCTGCCTTGCAAAGTCACACATTGTTTTGGAGAGTTAAAAATATGTTTTAAAATAGGTCATTGATGTCGTCATGCAATTAGCGAAAAGGCGAGACATTTCTAATGACAGCTGTGCCACGGATTAGTGAATGATGTGCCTGGCACACTGAAAAGAAGATGAGGTTTACCAAATGGCATCCATTATCCGTTGTGTCCAGTATGTATTTGAAATATATGATATGAAAATGATATGATAATGTTGTACATCATAAACCCTTCATGTACCGTAGGTGTATGTACTATATCAGACCTTTTGGGTCAGACCTTCAGCCTTTAACTTCTTTCAAAAAAGGAGACAGTCAAAAATGTATGCTCCAGTCTCTCTCCCCGTTAGGAGTGAAAAGGATACTGGGTGGTAGAACGCACATTATCTAGGAAAAGTCATGATGGTCAAATGACCCCACGCATGGTTGTTCTAGTGTTAAAAGTGATAGTAGTAGTAGTAATAATAGTAAAACGAGTAGGTAATAATAGTGTTTTCTGTGTGTGCAGGATTGCCAACTTTGTTGTGATTGAGATTGTGTGTGAGATTTTGATGTCATGGCCTTAATCACGCATACCTGCACGCGCACTTAATCACATGCACACTCACGCACACTTAATCACATGCACACTCACGCACACTTAATCACATGTACACTCACGCACACTTAATCAGGGGAAGGGGGGTTCAGGAGAGTCAATATGGCTGGGGCCGCTCTAAATCGGTAGACATAGTTGACGCAATGTGAGACTTGGCAACCCCGGTGTGCGTGCGTGTGTGTGTGTGTGTGTGTGTGTGTGTGTGTGTGTGTGTGCGTGTGTGTGTGTCCACCTACAGGGAGCATAATGACTTTTCAGTTATTTTCTCTCTCTTCCATCTCCCACGTCCTAGCCAGAGGTTCCTGTCACATGACCACTCCTGCAGACCACAGACCACTGGGAGACCTCAGGGAGGAGAGGAGAGGAGGAGAGGAGGGTAAGAGAGGAGGGGAGGAAAAGAGGGAGGAGAGGGGAGGAGAAGAGAGGAGGGGAGGAGAGGAGGGAGGAGAGGAGGGGAGGAGACGAGAAGAGAGGAGGGGAGGAGAAGAGAGGAGGGGAGGAGAAGAGAGGAGGGGAGGAGAGGAGGGGAGGAGAAGAGAGGAGGGGAGGAGAGGAGGGGAGGAGAAGAGAGGAGGGGAGGAGATGAGGAGAGGAGGGAGGAGAGGGGAGAGAAGAGAGGAGAGGAGAGAAGAGGAGAGGAGGGAGGCCTGACCTCTGTGCTTCCTGCCTCTGGGATCTGAGGAGAGGGGGTTTGGAGAGGGGGGGGGGGGGTGATCATGCTCTCTAGCTGCCTGCTCCAGAACACGTTAAGTGAAGCATACTGACTCATATTGACTCTACGGGAGATTCAACATGAGCTGATAAAACAGTGAAGAGACACTCTGAGAAACTCTCACTGTCCCTAGCCGCAGTCCGCTAACCGTCACCCTGTCATCCTGTCACCCTGTCCTGTCACCCTGTCCTGTCACCCTGTCACCCTGTCCTGTCACCCTGTCACCCTGTCACCCTGT
>NC_137678.1:36405860-36410860 GCF_963989245.1 Nansenia antarctica | reverse complement strand
GTCTAGTTTGAATGTGAATGAATGAATGTGTGCAATAGCAACTCAGCGTGTGGGCCTACTGGGCTAACGTTATGGCTCGCAGATATTTTTTTCTTTCGAAATGCTTTGTGAAATGGAATGCCTGGATGGAATACAAAAGAAAGTTTTTTTCCCCGAGGAAAACATGCTTGTTATTTCTGCCCTATTTTTTTATTTTTTTATTTTTTTATGAAAAAAAAGCTTATCAATTAATCGATAATTGATCGTTAATTCTTGTGATTATCGAAAAAGAAATTTTGATCGTTTGCCCAGCCCTAGTTACAACCGATGGTTGTCCTAATTAGACGGGGAGAAAATGTAGGTCTGTTGAAGAGGATGCAGGATAAAGTGTCTGAAATCAACCCAGATCAGAAACCGGTATTTTGTACATTGCATTATTCATCAGGAAGTGCTATGTAAGTTAGTCTTGAAAATGAACCATGTGGTTGACGTTGTCTAACTAAAATAGTAAACTTTATTAGAGCAAGAGCTTTAGGTCATGTTCTCACATGAAAATCCGAATCATGACACGGAGCAAGTGGATGAGATTGCAACATTGTTGCATAAATTATTTCTCTGATTTGCGTTCTCACAGCCCTTTATGTAAACAAAGTAACATACGCAATCGAAGCAACAGACGTGGTAGTTGATTGGTCAGAATTTTTTTAAATTGCCTGTTCGTCCCGCTCTTATCCAGATCAACACGCATGCGCTGTTGCCTCGATGCGTCTTTTCTAATCGGAGCGAAACCACCCTTTTCATGCGGAGCATCCGTCGGCTGTTTGCTCCGGGAGTGACTTCGAATGCGCGTTCTCACAGCTCCAAACGACGCAGAGCAAAGCAAATTTTATCCTAAACTCTGATTCCAAGTGAAGCAAATGTTCTAGTGAGAACACACCCTCAAATCGCAGACAGTTTGTTGCACTGTTGGAGGAGCAGGTGGCTCAGATTGGGAAAGGCGCTGAAAAGAGTGTGGGACATGAAATTGGAAATGAAGGACTTTCGTCAGAAGAAAGGAAAGGACATCCCTGAACTAACCAATGCGGACTGGCTGGCTGGCTGATTTGGCCTTTGCTGTCGATGTGACTGCTTTCATGAATGAACTGAATACAAAATTACAAGGCAAGGGCCTCTTTGTACATGAGATGTACAGCCTCTCCTCTGGGGCTGTGCTGCGCATAGAACATCAGGAATTACATCTGTCTTCAGGGCACCTGTTCAAGCCCATCAGAGACTTAGCTCCTTCCACAATGTTTTTATGGGAGGGTTGTCATGGCTACATTATCAAATGTGGATGTTTGGATGCACTTAAATACACCTGTTCATGTTCAGTGGACTTGGTACGGATATAGATAGGTTTCCATTTTTTTTAAACTTATTTTTCTTTATTGAAAACCAACTGTAGAATCTGTATTTCTGTTTTGTTTCATAAAGTGTCATTTCATAGTGAATATATATAATATATATAATGATTTCATTCACATAAAATGTGTAGTGACTTTTACTTACAAATTACAGCAATATATTTTCTGTAATCGAATCTAATGGTTAAGACATGACAGAATGTCCTTGGGTGTCAAAGGCATTCAGTCGCATGTGCCCCCCAGTGAAAAATGATTACCCACCCCTGAGCTAGGAGGTAGGGTCTAGGAGGTAGGAGGTAGGGTCTAGGAAGTAGGAGGTAGGGTCTAGGAGGTATGAGGTAGGATCTATGAGGAAGGAGATATTAGGTAGGGTTTAGGAGGTAGGAGGTAGGGTCTAGGAGGTAGGAGGTAGAGTCTAGGAGCTAGGAGGTAGGAGCTAGGGTCTAGGGGCTAGGGGGTAGGATCTAGGAGGTAGAGGTAGGAGCTAGGAGGTAGGAGCTAGGGTCTAGGAGCTAGGAGGTAGGATCTAGGAGATAGGGTCTAGGAGGTAGGAGGTAGGATCTAGGAGATAGGGTCTAGGAGGTAGGAGCTAGGGTCTAGGAGGTATGGTCTAGGAGGTAGGAGCTAGGAGGTAGGAGGTAGGATCTAAGATCTAGGAGGTAGGAGGTAAGAGCTAGAAGCTAGGGTCTAGGAGGTATGCTCTAGGAGCTAGGAGCTAGGAGCTAG
The DNA here is from genome assembly GCF_963989245.1 of Nansenia antarctica. Taxonomy (NCBI): domain Eukaryota; kingdom Metazoa; phylum Chordata; class Actinopteri; order Argentiniformes; family Microstomatidae; genus Nansenia; species Nansenia antarctica. The sequence continues at coordinate 36,408,752 of NC_137678.1, read as the reverse complement.
GAGCTAGGAGGTACTCACCACAACGCCTCCCTCCGTGGTGGCCTCCCTGTAGGTGAAGTTGCAGACGGCCCAGGCCAGGTAGTAGGTGGACATGCGAGGGGTCCTGGCGAACTGATTGGTCACAGAGCCGTCGTCGTGGGCGACGGAGGCGTCGACGGGCATGTTGGACAGCGACAGGTAGGCGGAGTCGTGACGCAGCGTGACCCGGAACGTGGCCTTGAAGATGGGCTCGTCGAAGCACGGGAACGCCTTCCGGGCGTGGATGGGTGAGAACTGGGTCACCGCCATGTACCTGAGGAGAGGGAGTGGGGGGAGGGGGGGGAGGGTGAGCGGGAGAGAGAGGGGGTTTCACATTAGATAAGGAGGAAATACGAACCTATTTTAAAACGAGCCAGGAGTTACTCTCGGAAAGAAAGTAATTTCACCTTGGCTCATCGCTTGAGAGATGATACGACGTGTGAATATAGACACACACTGACATCTGAATACTGATGCGCTGTGGGCTCACACTGGGACAGCTGGGCCCTGTGGTGCAGGTAAGGCCCTGTAGTGCAGGTGGGCCCTGTGGGGAAGGTAGGCCCTGTGGTGCAGGTGGGCCCTGTGGTGCAGGTAGCCCCTGTGGAGCAAGTAAGGGGAGGGGCCAGGCTGGGAGGAGGGGCCAGGCTGGGGGGAGGAGCCTGGTTGGGGGGAGGGGACAGGCTGGGGGGAGGGGCCTGGCTGACAGCCTGCCCTACATCGCCTGCCGGCGTCGTTAATCACTTAGAAACGATTCTGACACCTCCAGATTCCTCTGCTGTGGGGAGGGGAGGGGAGGGGAGGGGAGGGGAGAGGAGAGGAGGAGAGGAGGGATGGGGAGGGGAGGGGAGAGGAGAGGAGAGGAGAGGAGAGGAGAGGAGGAGAGGAGAGGAGAGGAGAGGAGGAGAGGAGAGGAGAGGAGAGGAGAGGAGAGGAGAGGAGAGGAGAGGAGGGGAGGGGAGAGGAGAGGAGGGGAGAGGAGGAGAGGAGAGGGGAGGAGAGGAGAGGAGGGGAGGGGAGGGGAGGAGAGAGGAGGAGAGGAGAGGAGAGGAGGGAGGGAAGGAGGGAAGAGGAAAGGAGAGGAGAGGAGGGAGGGAAGGAGGGAAGAGGAAAGGAGAGGAGAGGAGGAAGTCTTGCCACCACGGATGTCACACTAATCATTTAATCTCCCCCTACACACACACACACACACACACTGAATTGAGAGAGCGCACGCTGTGTCACAGTAAGTAACAGTGAGTGATTGGCAGGCCATAATCACCATCATATTACTGAGGAGAATCACACACACACACACACACACACACACACACACACACACACACACTGGCAGAGACAAGGAACCATATCAGGAGTTTGGATACGAAAAGGCAGAAATACAGAGAGCTTCAACATCTCCAGTACAAGGTCCTAATGAGACTGCTGGATATCAAAGCTGCCCTAGATCACTGAGAAAGGAGGGAGGGAGGGAGGGAGGCAAGGGGTAGGGAGAGGGTGGGGGAGGGTGGGGGGAGGGGGAGGAAGAGGAAGAGGAGGAGACCTCTCTTCCATCGTCTGTCTGTGAGCAGTGGCCGCGTTCTGTCGGCTTTAACAGCGGCGGCCGCGGTGTTGCTCAGTGATTAAAGAGACTGTCTGGGCTCTGCTGTGTGGGTGTAGGTGTATGTGTGTGGCTGGCCCCAGCATTTGTGTTCAGATTACATTTGAGGAATGTCTTTCTCCACAACACAGCCAACGGACTGAAAATAACACAAATACTACTAGCTAGCTAACTACTAACTCTTCTTCAGTGTCTATTATGAGATAAATAAATCGGCAGCTTTTGAATGAATGAATGAATGAATGAATGGTCTTTTTTGTCATTGATATAGTACAGGTACCATACAACGACATTTGGGAGGAGGGGCTCCCCTGGTGCTAGGAAAAAAAATAAATACTAAAAACAAGAAGGGAAAAGAGCTGGTTTACATAAATAAAGGCTATATACACTATCCACTATACTATACTATACAAATAAAACACTGTGCTGTACTCTATGCTATGCTATAAATATCCTAACTCTTTCCTATCTCTGAACCTTATGTACCCGAGGTTTGTCATATTGCACATAGTATTATTGCACATTCATTTAAAGTGTCGCAGTTTGCGGGTTTGAAATGTTCACAGTTGTGTTTCAGTATTGCACTTGATTACAATCTAGTAGCTGCCATCAAATTGTCTAGATTGTCCAGGGCCTAGAACCTAGGTCTTTGCTGTGTTCAGGGCCTGAATGGCCCTGGGGTAGAAGCTGAGCTTCAGTCTATTTGTCCATGCGGACATGGTCCTGAACCGCCTGCCCGAGGGCAGCCGAACAAAGTGTTCGTTCCCAGGGTGGGATGGGTCTCTGGAGATCTTGGAGGCCTTCCTGAGGCAGCGTGTGTTGTACAGCTCTTCCAGAGAGGGGAGGGGGGCGCCGATGATCTTCTGGGCCGATCTCACGACTCTCTGTAGCGCTTTCCTCTCTGCGGCTGTGCAGCTGGAGAACCACACGCTGATGCAGTAGGTGAGGATGCTCTCCACTGTGCAGCGGTAGAAGGTCACAAACAGCTCCTGTTTGAGGTGGTATTTCCTGAGGACTCTCAGGAAGTAGAGCCGCTGTTGTGCCTTCTTGATGATGGCTGCTGTGTTGGTCTTCCAGGACAGGTCATCCTGTATGTGCACCCCCAGGAATCGGAGGGTTGAGACTCTCTCCACGCTCCCTCCATCGACGAGCAGGGGCTGGACCTCAGATTTGTTCCTCCTGAAGTCCACGATGATTTCCTGGGTCTTTGACTGGTTCAGCAGCAGGTTGTTAACCTTGCACAGCTTGCCCAGCTGCTCCACCTCATCCCTGTACGCCGC
>NC_137678.1:36393360-36395860 GCF_963989245.1 Nansenia antarctica | reverse complement strand
GAGAGAGACTCTGCTCAAGCTTCCTCCCTCTCCTCTGTTCTCATTCTCCTGGACCTGTCTGCTGCGTTCGACACAGTCAACCACCAGATCCTTCTCTCCATCCTCTCAGAACTGGGCATCTCTAGCACTGCACACTCCTGGTTTGCTTCTTACCTGGCGGGTCGCTCCTACCAGGTGACTTGGAGAAAATCGTTGTCTTCTCCACAAATCCTCACCACTGGGGTACCCCAGGGCTCCGTCCTAGGGCCCCTACTGTTCTCCCTCTACACCAAGTCTCTTGGCTCGGTAATCTCCTCACACGGGTTCTCCTACCACAGCTATGAGGATGACACTCAACTCTTCCCCCCCTTCCCCCCTCTGACCTACATGTGGCAACATGTGTCTCTGCATGTCTCGCTGACATCTATCTCTACATGGATGTCAGCCCACCATCTCAAGTTCAACCTTAACAAGACTGAGCTACTCTTCATCCCTGGGAAAGCCTGTTTCTCCATCACAGTGGCGAGCTCTACTGTAACCCCCTCCCAGACAGCCAAGAACCTTGGAGTGATCCTGGACAACCACCTGTGCGGACAACTTCCCAGCAACAGCACGCTCCTGCAGATTCTTCCTTTACAACATCAGAAGGATACGTCCATTCCTCACCAGAGAAGCAGCGCAACTCTTGACCCAGTCACTGGTCATCTCCCGCCTTGACTACTGCAACGCACTCCTGGCCGGGCTCCCCGCCTCCGCCATCAGACCTCTGCAGCTCATCCAGAATGCTGCTGCCCGCCTGGTGTTCAACCTCCCCACATTGTCTCATGTTACCCCCGTCCCTACCCCTGCACTGGCTCCCGATAGCAGCTCCCATCAGATTAAAGACCCAGGTGCTTGCCTACCAGGCAGCAAAAGGGACAGTCCCTGCCTACCTACAAGCAGGTCACCCCCAAACTTCAGCCTGTTAACTCCGCTCCTCCACCTCTGCTGGCCGACTGGCCCCACCACCTCTACGCCAACACGGCAGTCACGCTGCCCGATCACGTCTCTTCACTACACTCGCTCCCCGCTGGTGGAATGAGCTTCCCACGGCTGTCAGAACTGCAGAGTCACTCCCCATCTTCCTTCGGAGGCTGAAGACCCATCTCTTCAGGTTACATCTACTACCCCCCCAGACATCTACTACCCCCCAGCACTGTGTCTACTGTCTCTCTCTGATTTCTACTTACCCCCCTGTACTGTTTCTCCAGTGTCTATAAAAAATACAAAATAAAATAATAATAATCTGCCAATGGCCCTTGGCCTGAGCTAGATTACTCTTCTTGCTACGGCAGGTGAATTGATGATTCACTTGCTTAGTCAAATGTATTGATTGTAAGTCGCTTTGCTGCTAAATGCCAAAAATGTAAATGTAAAGAGACAGACAGACAGAGATAGAGAGAGACAGACAGACAGTGAAAGAGAGAGACAGAGACAGACAGATATAAAAAGACAGACAGACAGACAGAGAGAGAGAGAGAGACAGACAGAGAGAGACACAGTGAAAGAGAGGGACAGACAGAGAGAGACACAGTGAAAGAGAGGGACAGACAGAGAGAGAGAGAGAGTGAGACAGACAGAGAGAGTGAGACAGAGAGATAGAGAGAGACAGAGCTGTTACAGCAAACATGTTAAATGCTCTGTTGTGATCAATACAGTTATATAAGCTTCACACAGCTGTGTGGTGGGATGGGGGGGATGTTACTTGACAAAGATCATTAGCCTCCAGCATGAAATGTAAATTCAATAAATCCCCTCAATGTCCTGCAGCTCTTCATAAATCTAACATAAATACAACACATAAATACAACACATCTGTGAATATTATGAATATGGCTCTACATAAACATACAGGTATGAATGTATGTGTGTGTGGGTGTGTGTGTGTGTGCTTTACACACTCCTGACGATGCAGCCCAGACCCGCTAACCCATGCAACCACTTACACATTCATACAGCATAGTATGCGTGTGTGTGTGTGTTTGTGTGCAGGCATTCGTGTCCGTGCATGCGGTGCGTGTGTGCATATATGCGTGTGTGTGTGTGTGTGTGTGTTCCTCGAGGGTGTCATTGAATGATCTACAGATATGGAAATCAGACCTGGCGTCGCCATGGTTCCCTCTTCTTCTCCAGGCTCCGAAGGACGTACCTCCTCCTCCAGCGCGACCTTGTGACTTCTGTGACCTCCCCGTGACCTCTGTGTGTGTGCTGCATTCGTCCAGCGCTCCACCACAGTCCCCTGGCCTCCACCAGCCTCCCATGGCCTCCCCTGACCTCTATTAGCCACCCCTGTCCTCCCCTGACCTCCACCAGCCTCCCATAGCAGCCTCCCCTAGCATCCACCAGCGTCTACTCGTCTCCACTGACCTCCAGCCACATCCAACAGCCTCCCCTAGCCTCTCCTAGCCTCCCCTGGCATCCCCTAGTCTCCCCCGGCTTCTCCTGGCCTACCCCAGCATCCCCTAGCCTCCCACGGCCTCCC
>NC_137678.1:36380860-36388360 GCF_963989245.1 Nansenia antarctica | reverse complement strand
GTAGTGTTGTAGTTAACTAGGTAACAATGTAAAGTAGTGTTGTAGTTAACTAGGTAACAATGTAAAGTAGTGTTGTAGTTAACTAGGTAACAATGTAAAGTAGTGTTCTAGTTAACTAGGTAACAATGTAAAGTAGTGTTGTAGTTAACTAGGTAACAATGTAAAGTAGTGTTGTAGTTAACTAGATAACAATGTAAAGTAGTGTTGTAGTTAACTAGGTAACAATGTAAAGTAGTGTTGTAGTTAACTAGGTAGCAGTCCAATCCATTACGTTGCAGTATTTTGGCTTGACTAGCAAGTTTGTGTTGTGATTCTCAACAACGTTGAAACGTAGTTTCACCCTTTTCCATAGTTTTGAATAATAAATGTGTGGACTGACGATGTAGCGCAGCCTAGCTTATTCTAATAATTATTTAACATACTTTCATTCTGAATGATTCCCCCCTCCTCCCAGACAAGGTCACATTATTATTGGATTGGTTGTTTGCCTGCCGGGTGAAGTTAGCTAAACATTTAACCTGCTAACTAGCAAGAGAAACATCATGTCACTCTCCAAAGGTGTAAAGAGGAAAGTTGACGGTGAAAACAGGGCATTTAAAGAGGAATGGACAGCGAACTATAATGTTCATCCTACCTGGTTTCATCAACGCAAAGCCGTTGTGAGACTCACATCTTCCGTGCTCACAATGTTCCCTTTCTATACATGCGAGTCGTCCTTTTCCTCAATGAATGTGATAAAGACGCACGAGAGGAATCGATTGATGCAAAAAAAAACTTGAGAACTGCCTGCGGATTAAAGTGACGTCCATATAACCAGATATCAAGCAAATACTGACCGATGGGAGATGCCACTTTTCACATTAAGTGAGTACCAAGCCTGTCGTTATTGTATTTTGTATATTTTGAATGAATGGCTCATTGTAATTATTATCCCTAATAGCGTGTTTGCTCTGTCGTTTCAGGAGCATAGGCCTATGCACCACCACCCCTCGCATAAGCGGATTACTTTTCTTTCTTTTCTTTTTTTCACCGATTTTGTTGTCAATGTTTTTCAGAATATTAAACTGAATTTGCTTTGTTACTGTTCATATGTGTGTTGCAGTCACATATACGTAAACATTACGTTTGAATTATTTACTGAGCTGGTGTTATTTTTTTCAAACCACACACGGCTATTTCTGAAGAAGACTCCTCAATGTCGGTTTAATATATTTATTCAGACAAAGATGTCAACACCCTGTGGGTGGGAATACAGCGTATGAGTAAATACAATTACCAAAACAAGACATACATAACAAGATATAAACAAACATGAACGATTACTGTTAACCACAATCTGATAATAAGATACATATAACTAATAACAGACTTACGTATAACAGGCAAACACGTCCTAAAGAGAAAGGAGAACCCCGTGTGTCCTCGGACCACCTGGCATCCAACATGGCACCCACAACTTCTCCTAACTCTAACCTCTTAACAGAGAGTACTAAACACATAAACCAATACTATCGCCCCCTAGCGGTCGGGAGTACACTCCACCCTGCATCCCCCCCAGACCGGGGAGCCACGAATCCACGTGGGTCCACGGGCTCAAATCCATTGGCCAGACTCAGCTTCATATCGCTTAGGTGGCCTCCTAGCACGGGCCGGCCGGGCGGGCCGCAGTGGCGACGGCGCAGGAAGAGGTGTAGCGGGAGCCACACCAGCGGGAACTAGGGGCGCGGGGAGAGACGACGCCCCGCCTGAAGGCCCTAGCAGAGAGGGGCCCAGAACAGCAACACGGGGCCCATCCGTCCCCAGCCGGGCGTCACCCTGGGGCACCACTGGACCAGAGGGGGTAGCTAGGGGCAGAGAGTCCAGGGAGGGAGGAGGCAGGGGAGGCGGCGACGGCAGCCGCTGGGTACATGGGGCGACTGGCGTGTAGCCACGGAGGAACCGCCGGTTGCGCAACGTCAGGCGACCTGAGCCATCAACTCTCACCCGATACTGATCGTGGCCAAGCGACTCCACCACCACCCCAGACCTGTCCCACTTATTGGGGCTCGGGCCCTGCTGATTCTGGATAAACACCCTCTCACCGAGTGCCAGAGGGCGAAGTGGTCTTGAATGAACCCCCAGAGACTCGGTGGTACGGGACATCCGCGTACGAAGGGCATCCTCCTTCACAGCCCATGCCTGACGCCAGAGAGGACGGATATGCGGGTTCGAAAACTTCTCCAGCCTGTTAACGAAGGAGAGCGAGCCTCGAAGGGGGTGACCGAAAATGATCTGTGCTGGTGAGAGGTTGCAGTCTGGGTCGGGTGTGTTACGCAACTGTATCATCGCGCGCAAGAAGCGATCCTGGTCGAGACTGCCCGCCGGGCCACTGTTGGACATCAGAAGCCGCTTCGCAGTCTTAACAGCGACCTCCGCTCTCCCGTTAGACTGTGGGAAACTGACGGAGGACACACGATGCCTGATCTGCCATAGGCGGAAGAAGTCCTGAGTGTGGCTTGCCATAAATTCCGGGCCGCCATCGCTTGAAAGCTCCTCAGGCACCCCAAAGGTCCGGAAGAATGAGCGGAGGTGGCGAACAAGGCCAGCTGCGCCTCCAGCATCAGTCCCGGCCGCAGCGCCCAGGACCTCCACCCAGCCTGAGAGCCGATCCCCGACGACCAGGTAGTGGCGGCCCCCGTAATCAAAGAAGTCAGCAAACACTGCCTCGAACGGGGTGGACGGTGGCGGAGATGACAGAGGGGGCGTAGCTGCCTGTGATGGAGCATTGCGGTTGCAGTCCGCGCACCCGGTCCTGACAGTGCGGATGTCCCCAGACATCCCAGGCCAGTAGACTATGGCCCGGGCGTGCTGCTCCATCGCCGAAACCCCCTGGTGGGCAGCATGAAGGTGTCGAAGGACTCTCTCGCGGAGGGATAGGGGAATCACGACGCGATCCTGATACAGCAAGACCCCGTCCTGCGCATAGATGGAGTCACAGACCGGCGACAAACTCACCACGGCAGGGTCATGCGCGTCCACTCCGTCCCCGTGCTCAATCATGTCCAGCAGGCGGCCGAGGCATGCGTCAGCCGCTGTCTCTTGCGCGAGGAGGGGCCAGGAGACGGCGCCGAGCTCCTGAGCATCGACGCAGATGGAAGCCATGAGTGCCAACTCGACAGTGTCAGGCACGCCTGGCGGTTCCAGGGAGAGGCCGCTAGCCGAGCCCGAGGGGGAAGGGTGCCTTGAGGCAGCGTCAGCGGCATGGTTGCTTACGCCAGGGAGGTAAACAATCTCGAAACGCCATGGGAGGGTACGCTGTTTAAGCCTGAACAAGCGTGAGTTTGTGATCTCGTCGAGTGTGCGGTCCCCGAAGATCTTCACCAGGGGCTTGTGGTCGGTGACCACGACGAGATCGTCGCATCCCTGCGTGAAGTATCGTGCCTGCTCCAGACCCCAGGCCACGGCCAGGGCCTCCCCTTCGATAGCCGCATAACGCTGCTCCGCGGAGGACAGGAAGCGAGACCCAGCGAGTGTGATTCTCCAACCTCCCGGGCAGCAGTCCGGCACGCCCGAGGCACAGCTGCAATGCTGTTGGAGAAGGAAGTAGCCAATGCCTCGCCTGGACCAGTCGGGGCGGAGGCAGGTGCGCTTCTGCATGTCATAGATCTCTACACCTTCGCGAATGGCCCCAATTATGGCATGCTTAGACGCCTGGAAGGCCTCCTCTAGCTCGGTTGACCATGCGAACTTGCAGCGTGGGCTGAGGAAGGGCTTGAAAGGAGCCATAGTATCGCGCAACTGGGCGTAGTTAGTCACTTGATTGACAAGGCCAAACCAGCTTCTGATATCTGTCGTGGAGACCGGGCTGGGGAAGTCCCGGATGGCGTCCAGGTATTTGGGAAGTGGCTCGATGGTAGCGTCCGACACCCTGAAGCCAGCGAAGTCCACGCTCCTCTGCGCAAACTGAAACTTGCCCGGGTTCAACACGACGCCTGACCGCCCGACACGTGTCAGGAAATCGATGGTCCTCCACCAGTGCTGCTCCAAGTCGGTGTCGTAGTGGACCGTGTCATCCACACACCGTTCCTTGCGTTCAAAGTCTGAGAGGATAGCGTCAAAACGGCGGTTGTAGCCATCACCCGACGAGAGGAAACCCTGTGGTGCCCTGGTGTAACGCCACCGGCCAAAGGGAGTGATGAACGTTGTCAGATGACGGTCAGACTCGCGCAGTGGCACACTGTGATAACCATTCCAAGCGTCCGTGACTGTCTTCCAGGTGCCCTTCGGGACACGACGTGCGAGGTGGAATGGGGACTCAGTGGCGAACGTCTCACGCTGGCAGAACTTATTGAGAGGGGAAAGGTCCACGGTCCTGCGGTGGGACCCGTCGTGCTTCCGGGTAACCACCATCCGGTGGCACCATGTAACCGGTTCGCCGTACGGCACACGCTCGATGACACCAAGGGCCTCGTCCCGGAGAAGGTCGTCGTGGACCTTCTGCTGCCAGTGGAGAGGCACACCGGCTGCGGTGTGGCACGCTTTCGGCGCGGCAGCAGGGTCCACATGCATCTCGACGGGCGGCCCCTCCATGCACGGCAATGCCCGATGGGGGCACGTGTTAAATGTAGATGAGGCATACCTCTCAATCAACCACCCCTTCATCCGGCTATTGTTCTCAGGCTCGCAAGAGAATGGCAGCGCCGCGGGGCGTGACGGAGGGACTGCACGCTGTGGACACGAGCACCCGGCGTCATGGGGGTCGCTCGGGCCGTCGCAGCCGCCGTTGGCGGACCTCAATGCATTCACAGACAAGGGCCGACCCGGCGAGGAAGGGGGGGCAGGATCGTGCGTGTCCCTGGGTCGCCCCGCACCACCTGTTGGGAAGTCCTTAGGCAAGAGGCTGAGGTTGAGCAGCGACTCATAGGAGAGGTACATTCCCCGGACCGAGCTGCTCACATACACCATTGAGCGGCAGGACGACACCTCGCCGCCGTTGGAGACCGCCGAGAGTGTAGCAAAGAATGCGCCATCAATGGCTATGGGGGAGCGATTTGCAGCCGAGAGGCTGAGGCTAACAGGGCGCAGGTCGTCACGCGAGAATCCGCAGGACAGGTACTCCTCTAACGACCAAATGTCCGACTGCGCACCTGTGTCTGCGATGGCGGACACCTCCACCATGTTCCCCGAGGGCCGACAGCCGGCGCCGCCCCCCTGACCCACCGGATTGTCAATCGAGACGGAGATCAGTGCCCGGGGGTGTTCCCTCAGCCTGGCCCGCCTCCATTCGCCCTTGGAGAAGATATGGTGCTCGAGTCTGAGAGGTGCCGTTGTGCGGCGCCGACGATGGTTCCCGTAGTGTCGATCTGGGCGCGCCTCAGACTGAATGACCGAGAGCTGGGAGATTGGCTCCGACTCCAGGGCGGCCTGCTGACCGTTAGACGGCGTCCGCAGCCACACCTCGGATCCCATGGTAGCCTGCTGACCGTCAAATGGTGGCAGCCGCCGCTTGCGTCGACGGGCCTTGAAGCAGTCGACACAGAGCTGGTGAGGCCTGATGTTCCATCCGCGAGACCCCTCTGTAAAGACATGGAACGTGTTCTGACACCCTGGGCACACGGCTCGTTTTGCCACATCAGCTGGACTCGGGGCCAAGGAGGGGCTCCGCTGTGGGCTTGGCTGTGGGTCCTTCCTCAAGCGCTGGAATGAGGAGACAGCCGACAGGGCGGATGATGGAAGGGCGTTACGAGCCATCTCCTTGCCCTCGACGAGCGCGACCACATCATTAACGGGCTTCAGAAGAATGTCAGGCGTCCCTAACGCCTCGCGGCGTATGTCCGGGTCGTAGATCCCATTAACAAGGACATCGCGGATGATGTGATCAGTGTAGCTCACACTCTTGCCACACTCGCAGACAGCCACGTAAGAGCACGTCTCCGCCTTCCCACGCACTCTGGCAGTAAAGGCGCGGAATGTCTCATCGCGTTCCTGGCGCAGCTGAAGCAGCTCTGTGCGCAGGACGCATGTGGCGACCGGGACAACGGCCAGCAAGCGCATAGCAGCAAGTAGTTCCTCTAGAGCCCCAGAGGCGACGTCCGGGTCCGCTTTCAACAGGCTGTCTCCAAGTTCGATCCCCGCGCACTGAAACAGCTGGAACGGGGCCTGGGCCGCTCCAATGCCCGACCCCGCCCGGAAGACCTCCCACCGCCGGACGAACACGTTCCACTCCTCCGTTGAGATGCCGGTGTCAACCCTAGGCCGCTCCATCCTCGGGCCTCGGGGAGCTGGGGTCTGAACCGCTGCACCTCGATGGAAATGTCCATGGTTTGTCAGCAAGACGATGGCGAGTGCTTCGGACACGTCTCTGGTCTCGAAGTCGCAGCCGGGGAAGGGGCATTCCACCTTCATGGTGTTGACATGAAGAAGACTCCTCAATGTCGGTTTAATATATTTATTCAGACAAAGATGTCAACACCCTGTGGGTGGGAATACAGCGTATGAGTAAATACAATTACCAAAACAAGACATACATAACAAGATATAAACAAACATGAACGATTACTGTTAACCACAATCTGATAATAAGATACATATAACTAATAACAGACTTACGTATAACAGGCAAACACGTCCTAAAGAGAAAGGAGAACCCCGTGTGTCCTCGGACCACCTGGCATCCAACATGGCACCCACAACTTCTCCTAACTCTAACCTCTTAACAGAGAGTACTAAACACATAAACCAATACTATCGCCCCCTAGCGGTCGGGAGTACACTCCACCCTGCAATTTCAGCACTACACGTTGTCCACCTACTTATGATTGACTATGAGGGGTTCAGTGTCAGTGCGCTTCGGTGCACCCCGCTGCCTGATTGTCTGTCCCTGTGTCATTCACTCTCAACATGGATAAAAGTACAATAAGCATTATTCAGGTGGAGGTAGATTCTCTATTCGGACAGTATAGGCGCTATATGTGGGACTGTCGGTCGGATATTGTAAAAAAAAAAAAAAAAAAAAAAAAAAAAGTGGATTCTCAAAATATTCTGCTGGGCCAAATATTATTGGTGATGGGCCAGCAATGGCCCGCGGGCCGCCTATTGCCGACCCCTGGTCTAGGCATTAGGCAACCATTCAGTGCCAGTCTTGTGCTATAAATAGCCTACACTTGATAAACCAGTGCTGTGATCTTAGCAAGAGGCACTTCAACAATTATCATAAGTTTAAGTTTATTAAGCATCAGCTCTTTTCATACAACCTAAATTTACTTTAGATGAATAACGTATACATGCCATATGATGTCACATGACATCAGAGGTCATGTGACATCAGAGGGGGAGGAGCAGAGGGACGATATGGATCAATCACTGGGTGGTGGATTGACCCCACCTCCACCTTGTCTTCTTTAGGCAATGATGTCATGATTAGTGATGTCACAAGCAGCACTCCTCACTCAGACAGCTGATTGAGTCACCTTGACACACACTCACACACACACACACACACCCACACACAAACACACACAT
>NC_137678.1:36305860-36375860 GCF_963989245.1 Nansenia antarctica | reverse complement strand
TTTAAATGACAAAATAATTAAATTAAGATGATATAATGATTAAAGCACTTTGAGCCACAACGTTTGCAACGGGAGAGATTGACTCTTAATGCGAGGTACACACATAATGATTTTCTGGCCGATTTTGGCCGATTCTGGCCGATTTTGGCCCGATTTTCCCCCTTCCGACCAAAGACAGAAAACGCCAGATTATCAGATGGCTCTTAACATTTTCCTATAACAAAATCCTGTGGTGTGAGGTGTGTTAAGAGTCAATCTCTCCAGACAACCTGCTCGGAAAATGGGCGTGGCCGGCAATTGTAAATGTCAAATGTGTTCAATTCATAGCTTTCAGTCACGTGGTTTCTTCCCTAGCAACCACCAACCTGACGGGCAAAAAGTATCATAGCAACATGGCGAGTGGACGCAAACGGTTAATAAAATACAAAGGTTCCATCTCACAAAACATAATGGAATGTCAAAACTTTGACGCTCAATATCTCTGAACTGCCCTAAACGGAGATAGAACCTTATAATTCTAAACGGAGATAGAACCTTATCATTCTAAACGGAGATAGAACCTTATAATTCTAAACGGAGATAGAACCTTATCATTCTAAACGGAGATAGAACCTTCTCATTCTAAACTCACGAGTTATCTTCAGTTGATGGATTTGACTTAGGGGGCATTCATTTGAAGTAACGTAATGAACATACAAGTAACAACAACAGGTTAATGCAGCCAGCCAGCCAAGCAAAGACCATGACTATGCCCAGTTTATGCATTATACACTCTAATATAATTGTTAGATTGCCAGGGTATTCGCTACAGGTTGTTGTATACATATACGTTTAATACGAAACTCGATCAACCGGGCGTTCGGGAGTTCTACCGCTGCTGGACGGAACTCCCGCTGACAGCGGGTCGAGGGGATATTTCTACCCGGGAATTCGCTCCTTGCTGTGTCCACGGTGATAGGAGTGGAGGATCGACTCCATTCAAAAACTTTTGGATACCCTGGCTTCTCCTCTTTCCGGACACGTTGGAATTATTTTCCTAATCCACGGGAAATCAAAGTTATTAACCCGCAAAAAGTGGGTTTTGCCCGTGGGTTTTGCCCGCAAAAAGTGCCTTTTGCCCGTCAGGTGGGCGTTTCCACTATGCTGTGACGTCACATGAAAGCTATGAATACTGCGGTTTTAGACTGTGGTTAGGGTGGAAAATGTCATTCCAATCTGGCAACCCTGCTTGCGAGTCCAACTATGACGTGGATGGAATGTGGCCAATCAAGAAGCGAGCTGACTTCTTCCTTTCGTTATTCGGCACTTTATTTGCCCTGTCGCACATGGTTGTCTCGTACAGGTCAGTCAGGGTACTACGTTAGATAATAATAATAATAACTTTATTTGTATAGCGCTTTTCCTGCAAACGTTGCGGCTCAAAGTGCTTTAATCATTATATAATCTTAATTTAATTATTTTGTCATTTAAAGGCAATATTAAAAGGATGGGTTCACGCGAGATTTCTGGCTTGGGGAACGAGACTCTAGAGAGTCTGTCGTAACGAAAATCTTTATGTCTGTGGGGTGCTGAAATGGGAAAATCGGCGCACACCACACACAACACGATCAAGGCTGTTCAATCCAAGATTTTGTATCTTCATGTGTGGGGTCTGTCTCAGATAAGATTTCGGTTAAGATTTTGAAAATCCTTATGTGTGTACCCCGCTTTACACACCTCACACCACAGGATTTTGTTATAGGAAAATGTTAAGAGCCATCTGATATCGGGCGTTTTCTGTCTTTGGTCGGAAGGGGGAAAATCGGGCCAAAATCGGCCAGAAAATCCTTATGTGTGTACCCCGCATTAGCTGAGATGAGGACCTCCACACACACACACACACACGCACGCACGCACGCACACACACACATGCACGCGCACGCGCACGCACACGCACACAGACACAAGAGTCCTTGGGCAGCACATGTCTATAAAGAAGGAGGACTATTCATGTCCGATATGTCAAACTGTACATCTGCCAAAGGGATTATACGGCCTTGTAACTGGACCCACACACACAAATCAGCCAAGGTTGTACTAGTGTAGATATGTGTATGACCATGAAAAAGGCTCCCAGGGTAATTTAGTCACACACACACACACACACACACACACACACACACACACAGAGACACACACACACACACACACACACAGATGGTGAATGCACATTATACTGTATATTTCCACATGACCAGTCTCATTCCTATTCCTTGATCAAATCCACAAATCCTCGTCCTACAGCTCCCCATTAGTTTTAATCAGATTCTCTGTTTTTTGCCAGCCTCATCTGACCTAACCAGACCCCAGAGAGATAGAGTCTACACCAGCCTCATCTGTCCTTAAGAGACCACAGAGAGGATAGAGTCTACACCAGCCTTATCTGACCTAACCAGACCCCAGAGAGATAGAGTCTACACCAGCCTCATCTGACCTAATCAGACCCCAGAGAGATAGAGTCTACACCAGCCTCATCTGTCCTTAAGAGACCCCAGAGAAATAGAGTCTACACCAGCCCCATCTGTCCTTAAGAGACCCCAGAGAGATAGAGTCTACACCAACCTCATCTGAACTAATCAGACCCCAGAGAGATAGAGTCTACACCAGCCTCATCTGACCTAATCAGACCCCAGAGAGATAGAGTCTACACCAACCTCATCTGACCTAATCAGACCCCAGAGAGATAGAGTCTACACCAGCCTCATCTGTCCTTAAGAGACCCCAGAGAGATAGAGTCTACACCAGCCTCATCTGTCCTTAAGAGACCACAGAGAGATAGAGTCTACACCAGCCTCATCTGACCTAACCAGACCCCAGAGAGATAGAGTCTACACCAGCCTCATCTGTCCTTAAGAGACCACAGAGAGATAGAGTCTACACCAGCCTCATCTGACCTAACAAGACCACAGAGAGATATGCCGCTTTTCCATTGACCAGACCAGTCCGGCTCGGTACGGCACGCATTTGTATCCTACCTGTGCCGAACTTTCAGAAACGCTTCTCCATTATACACAATCGTCGTATGTGTATAATGGACGGTCGTCGGTTCTGAACCACATAGTGAACTGCACCAACTCAGCCACCGTGGACAAACGGGTCCGGGTCTACCCCAACACGAAGCCATGGATGACTGGGAAGGTCCAAAAACTGATCAAGGAGAGGGACAACGCCTTCTCAGGGAAGGGCACACTGCTGTACAGCACCACCAGGGCTAACCTAAAGCGCGGCATCCGGGAGGCCAAGGCAGACCACAGAGAGAAGATTGAGGAATGCTTCCTGAGCAACGACTCCAGGTGGGTGTGGCAGGGGGTTCGGGCACATGACAAACTTCAGAGCCAACAGGCTCACAGCCGCGGAGGACGACCCCCTGCTGGCGGAAAAGCTGAACTCCTTCTACGCCCGGTTCGACGAGGGGCGAACGGAGGTAACCACAACACAAACACCACTCTCTCCAGCTCTCGGCAGCCTCACTCTCACAGAGCATGAAGTGAGACGCGTGCTGAAGGCGTTGGACCCCAGGAAAGCCTCAGGGCCAGATGGCGTCCTGGGACGGGTGCTGAGGGACTGCGCCGACCAGCTGGCCGGGGTTTTCACCAACATCTTCAACCAGTCCCTGTCCCAGGCCACCATCCCACCCTGCCTGAAAACCTCAACTATCATCCCAGTCCCGAAGAAAAGCACGGTGAGCTGCCTAAACGACTACCGCCCGGTGGCACTCACACCAATCATCATGAAGTGCTTCGAGAAACTAGTCCGGGCCCACATAGTCACACGCCTCCCGCCCAACCTGGATCCATACCAGTTCGCCTACAGAGCCCACAGGTCCACAGAGGACGCCATCGCGACGACTCTCCACTCCACTCTATCCCACCTGGAGAGGGGAAACAGCTACGCGAGACTGCTCTTTGTGGACTTCAGCTCTCCCTTCAACACCATCCTTCCAGACAGGCTAGTGACCAAACTACTAGACCTGGGACTATCACACTCTATATGTGCATGGATCAAGGACTTCCTGTCTGACCGCCCCCAGAGGGTGCGGGTGGGCTCCCACACCTCCACAGCCCTCAGACTCAGCACTGGGTCGCCCCAGGGCTGCGTGCTAAGCCCCATCCTCTACAACCTCTACACCTACGACTTCACCCCCGTCCACCCCAGCAACTCCATCGTAAAGTTTGCAGACGACACCACCGTGGTGGGCTGCATCTCGGGGGGGGACGAGGCGGCGTACAGGGATGAGGTAGAGCAGCGGAGCAAGCTGTGCAAGGTTAACAACCTGCTGCTGAACCAGTCAAAGACCCAGGAAATCATCGTGGACTTCAGGAGGAAAAAATCTGAGGTCCAGCCCCTGCTCGTCGATGGAGGGAGCGTGGAGAGAGTCTCAACCCTCCGATTCCTGGGGGTGCACATACAGGATGACCTGTCCTGGAAGAACAACACAGCAGCCATCATCAAGAAGGCACAACAGCGGCTCTTCTTCCTGAGAGTCCTCAGGAAAGACCACATCGGACAGGAGATGCTGGTGGCCTTCTACCGCTGCGCAGTGGAGAGCATCCTCACCTACTGCATCTGCATCTGGTTCTCCAGCTGCACAGCCGCAGAGAGGAATGCGCTACAGAGAGTCGTGAGATCGGCCCAGAAGATCACCGGCGCCCCCCTCCCCTCTCTGGAAGAGCTGTACAACACACGCTGCCTCAGGAAGGCCTCCAAGATCTCCAGAGACCCATCCCACCCTGGGTACGAACACTTTGCTCGGCTGCCCTCGAACAGGCGGTTCAGGACCATGTTCGCAAGGACAAACAGACTGAAGCTCAGCTTCTACCCCAGGGCCATTCAGGCCCTGAACACAGCAAAGACCTAGGTTCTAGGCCCTGGACAATCTCGACAAATTGATGGCAGCTACTAGATTGAAATCAAGTGTAATACTGAAACACAACTGTGTACATTTCAAACCTGCAAACTGCGACACTTTAAATGAATGTGCAATAACACTATGTGCAATATGACAACCCTAGGGTACATAAGGTTCAGAGAATAGGAAATGTTAGAATAGGTATAGCATAGCATAGAGTACAGCACAGTGTTTTATTTGTATAGTATAGTATAGTGGATAGTGTACATAGCCTTTATTTTATGTAAACCAGCTCTTTTCCCTTCTTGTTTTTAGTTTTTTTTTCCTAGCACCAGGGGAGCCCCCCCTCCCAAATTTCGTTGTTTGGTACCTGTACTATATCAATGACAATAAAGACCATTCATTCATTCATTCACAACAGACCCGGAGCGAGTCGAGACAGTAGGAGGAGTTAAGTGTCATAAGAGCACTTCACTTTAATTTAATTTAAAGTGCCGCTATACAGCTCAACGGGGGGAAATGCGATAAGAATTATGTCAAAATGCAGCACTATCATGTACAGATCAGCCTTAAAACATGTAACGTTAGATATATAACGTTAGACAGGGAGCGATGTATTTCTACGGAAAGGCTGTGCTTGACGCTCCCATTGGACTGACGCGGGGCTCATACAATCTTCGCGTTTGTTATAGATACGAGTGCTGCGCTGTCTTGCTGGTAGTGATGTTAATTATTGTTGGTTATGAATCAAAGAACAGTTATTGAGTTTAAGACGATTTAATCAAAGTTCAAAACAGACATACATACATACATACGTCTGCTCTTCTCTCGCTGGGCTGGTAAAGAGAAAGATCTCTCCCTCCCCTGCTCGTTTTGTGTCAAGAGGGGAGGGGCCAGAGTGTATGTGTGTGTGTGTGTGTGTGCTTACAAGGGTCCCAACCCCCAGAGGTCTCTGTTGGTCATCTGGTTGCCATAGAACCCCCATTGTTTAGAGGGCATCATGCCCTTGCATGCCCTGGTATGTGTGTGTGTTTAAAATATACTACATATTCATACATAGATCATACATACTACATAGATCTTTGGGTCTCACCCTGGTTCATCACAATATGTAAATACAGTCACAGGCCATAGCCTATCACCTTATCTAGATGGTCATGAGGGCCGTCCCCTGTGATGTCACTATGGCCTTAAGTCAGGGGGCTCTTGCACAACATTGCACAACACTCAGGGGGCTATTTGCACAACATTGCACAACATTCCCCTACAGCATATATACAGGCCCCTATCATACTATCTATGCATGTGTGTGTGTTTAAGTAGAAATACACGACATATTCCCCCCTCGGACCACCCAGAGGGTGTTCCGAAACTAAACGACCACAAAACAAAAACAAAAACACAAAACCCCACAAACTGCAACCAAGACACCAAAGAAAAAAAAATCAAAAAATAAACAACAAGACAGAAAAACTACACCAACACACAACACAAGAAACATAATAACACAGACTAACCCAGCACCAGGACCAGCAACCAAAAATATCATATAAACCAAATACAAAACAATCAATAATAAAAAAGAATCCTAAAAATAACAATACAAATTAATCTAAACACAGTACATCATACATATTTCAACACAAAAACTTCCAACGACCAATGTCTTCTTGTTACTCGCATCTTCAGAACTACTTTTACCGCTGTCTCAGATTGATAACCTTTCCTAGTCAGGAGCTTATTCTTCGTTGCGCCAGGAACAGAACTTCTTTCCTATCTTTGTATAACCACCACATCACTTCTCAACTGACCTCAATCACATACGATATAGAAACAAACAAACAATACACAAATAATGATAATAATAATAATGACTGTTTGTCCTGTTGCGTTTCCCGTAGTTGTTCTTCCGGGTTCAGAGCACGCTGGCGTCCGCGATGTGACTGTTCTGTTCCCGGTCCTGTCTCCTGTCCTTTTGTATCCTGTCTTTTTGTATCCTGTCCTGTCTCCTTTTGTATCCTGTCTTTTTGTATCCTGTCTTATCCTTTTTGTATCCTGTCCCGCCGAACTCCGCTGCCTTCACCCCCGCCATCTCCCGCCTCTCACCGCCTTCACTACCGGACTGCATTACTCACCGCCTTCACTACCGGACTGCAATACTCACCGCCTTCACTACCGGACTGCAGTACTCACCGCCTTCACTACCGGACTGCAGTACTCACCGCCTCACCGTTCCTGTCCCCGGGCTCTGTGTTGCCGACCGACCCGCTGCGCGCCGCTCTCAGACATCGCTGGCCTGGCCGTGCTGTGCTATTACCCTCGTCCCGGGAGGTAGCCACCGCTCCCTCCCCGGTTCGGGGGTTGCCATCTCCGCAGGTGAGTGTCGGTCGTTCCCAGCCTTCACTCACTGCTGCGCGATTTGGTCGCTGGCATGGCACGGCTAGGCTGGCCGGCCGCGCGGGTTCGGTCCCAGGCTGGCAATACAGATGACAACGGCAACGGCTGCTGCTGCCACCAAGGCAGGCATTCTCCGCTGCCGCCGCCACATCCATCGAGGCTCCCAGCAACATCAACACCGGACTCTACACCACCCCCCCCTCCCCGTTCGCTGACTCTGTGTTCCATGTTACTTGTTGTTGTTGCTTGTTGTTTTTTGTGTCTCCCCATGTGTGTCCTATATTGTCAGCGTCTTTGAGCCTTGGAAAAGCGCTATATAAGTTGAATTAATTATTATTATTATTATTATTATTCAGTTATCATAACACATAATTCTCCAACAGTAAGCATAGGACAAAGGGAATGCATTAATGCATAGATCTTCACCTCAGGTGAGGACTAGTCTTCTGAAAAGTTCATCAACGAGGACTGAGTGACTGATTTTCCAAAAACAGTCAATGAGGCCCTGTCTCCTAAGAAAGTCAAAAAGCATGTCTGCTATAATAGGTGCTCCTATCTTAGCAAAATAAGTTTCCCATGCCCCTAAGACCGTTTCCAGCCATGCTATCATCTGCTGTCCATTCCCGTCGTTCCCTTTGATCTGCTGCTTCACTACCCTATTCATAGTCTTTAATCTTTTCCTAACTGGTCGTCGTCCGTCAGTGTCATTGAGGTTCAGGCAGCCGTCTGGTCCCCTCCCACGCTGATCAAGGTCTGGGGAGTCGCCCTCAGCATCATCTGAAGCATGATGCAGGCACTCGCCAGCATCCCCAGTAGCACAGGTGTTCAGGCTTTGGACACTCCCAGGCTGGACCTCCAGACTGTCAACACTCTCTGCTTCATTGGTTTCTGGTTCATTGGCATCTGGACAGCTTTCCACTGTCCCCTCGGCTTCAGGCATTGACGGTAATATCACTGGCTGTAACGCTGGCATTGCCACTGGCTCTGGCAACACCACAGCATCTCGTCGTAGCTCCTCCTTCTCAGGTTCTCTGGGGACCTCGGCACCTGTTGGCACAACATCCTGCCTACTCTGTACATCCACCCCCCTGTCCACCACCCGTGGCCCTATTGGGGTAGGGATATGCCCAGACACCACTGGTGTACCCACTCTGATGTTGTTTCTCCAACAGACCCCACATTGACCTAAAGCATGGTCAATCTGTTCCATCAAATATGGACTCCAAAACCCATATTCCTTGGTGATCTTGCGTCTTACCTCCCCCCTTGCCACATGTGCTAATCCATGAGCTTCCCGTATTAACATGCCTATTAAATCTGAGGGTGCTACAACCAACCCCTCATGATTCCTCCATAGACCTGTGTCATCCTGACTTGCCCCCCTTGCTAGCCAAACGTTCTTGTCTAACGTAGTTACTCTACTCTGTAACATCAATAAATCCTCAAGTGTGACCATGCCCTGTAATTGCTTTTCATGTGCGACCAGAAGACCTTTACCTGCCTTGTCTGCTCCTGTAATGGCTTTGGCTGCATCCTCTGCAGTCCTGTTACCTTGTGTGACATGTGATGAGTCAGACCTGTGTGTGGCACACTTCACTATGGCTAATTCCTTTGGCTTCATCATGGCTCGTAACAGCTTCATGATCTGTGCGTGATGCTGTATAGGCGTACCATCAGTCCTCTTAAAACCCCGCCCCCTCCATACAGCTCCATTAAAATGACAAACATTATGTGCATAGGCAGAGTCGGTGTACACTGTCACTCTCCGTCCGGTTCCCAAGTTGCATGCTTCTGTGAGGGCAATCAACTCAGCCAACTGAGCTGAGCAAGGCTGAGGAACTGCCTCAGCCTGTTCTACAATAAACTTTGAATTCTGTGCTTTAACTAAGGAATACCCAGCGCACAAAGTTTCTCCTACCCGGTAACAAGACCCATCAACCCAATATTCTATATCAGCTCCCTTTAAAGGCAAAGCTTGTAGGTCTGTTCTATGCTTAATCACTCTGGCTGTCGATGGAATCTGAGCACCGGATGGCATCGTCACCTGACAGCCGTCAGGTGTGCATTTTACTGTACAGTTCAATTGGCATTGAGCATCTCTCCCTAGCAGCCCTGTTGGCGTGTGTTCTGACACAAGTGTTGACAGAGTTGCTCTCTGTCCCTTGTACTCTAAGTCTACAAGCTCAGTTGTAGGAATCAGCTGTTTAATTCCCTCAAATCCGATTGTCTTCACATATTCTCCAGACATAGGAAGGTGCGTGGCGTCTTCAGGCTTCTTTGTCACCACCAGCTGGCACCTCCCACTCGGATCTTCCGGGCACCCCTATAGGCCAGCTGCTGGGCCTCCGTAAGGGTTCATCACTCCTGGAGCAGGTGTAGCAGGAGGCCAATATCCTCCTCCTTGGCTCCCCCCTGCGCCCCCCTGGGGCCTGTTGTAGCAGGTACAGGCTAGATGTCCATTCTGGTCGCATTGGTAACATGGTTCTAGCATCTTCTTCCCTGCTGCTGTCCATCCCCCTGGTGGTGGTCCTTGGCCAGCCTGTGTGTACGGCTGGTATGGAACCGCTTGCACCCCTGGTGGCCCTTGTGGGTATGGATACCCCCCTTGTGGCCCCTGTGGGTAGGACTGGTAAGTAGCAGGATACCCCCCTTGTGGCCCCTGTGAGTAGGACTGGTAAGTAGCAGTCTGCACTCCAGGTGGCTGTTGCTGTGGGGCTAAAGCCTGCACTCCCTCTATGTTCCTCTCGCTTTCAGTCAATTGCACATGAGTCAATATTCTGAGTGACTCTTCGTCTTGTGTCTTCTGTATCTGAATATTCTTTCGATATAACTCAACGTGATGAGCTACGTGGTCTATATAAACAGCTTTGTTCATGTGTCGTAGCCCCACCACTTCTGCTAGCTTATCCTTAACTGGGGTAGGAAGCCCTTCCTGTATTTTTTCCCTGATTATGGATTTTTCTAAGGGGTTATCTTCAGCGTCCTTCCCTGTCACACTTCTCCATTGAGAGTGCACACGGGCAACAAAACCCCTGGGATTCTCATCTCCCCCCAGTGGCTTCACAATGATATTGTCTGGGTGAATGTGAGTAGGGTAAGTCTCCCTGATTGCCTTCCACAGCCTGCCTCTGTTTGCTGTGAAGAGCTCTGGATCATAAACTGATGTATTGATATATCTATGAAGTCCTGCCTTCATCAATATTTCCTGCATTGTATCCAATCCTGCAATAAAAGCTAAGAGTCTTTTCAGGTCTCCCATCGCGGCCTGCGTTCCTGTCAGTCTCACGTCGACCTCTGTCGTCCACGGGTGGCCACCATCTTCCAGGACTGGGAGCTTTTCTATCACTTCAGACAGATCTGTATGATTCCAAGGATGATATTCTATCTTGTTACTCCGAATCAGCACTGGACAGTTCTTTAATGTATTTGATGACATTCGATGACAATCTTCCTCTTTCTCCCTTTCTCGTTGCTCCTTCAGCCATCTGTGGTGTCTTTCTTCCTCTCTTTCCGCTTTCTCCCGGCGTCTTCTCCCTCCTTTCCTTTCGGCTGTGGCTATCATCTTCCTGACCTGAGCGTTGTAGCCTTCATCTGCATTTTCGTCATCTCTTGAGTCTTCACTGCCATCTTTGCTGTCATCTTCCTCGTCACTCCTGTCGTCCCCTTTTCCCCTTGGCTCCTTCTTGGTCTTCTTCTTCTGGGAATGGTCCTCCAGTGCCTTAGCATATGGAGGGGGACTGGAGACAGGACACATGTCTGTGGATGGAATGTTCAATTTCTGTTCCAGTGTTCTGGCCAATTCATTTTTCTTTTCCGGTTCCATCTGAGCTATTTTCTGTCCCTCTACCTTAAATAGATCTAAAATAGCTAACTCTAACTTGCGTTTCTCTGATCTAATCTTTCCTCTTTGATGTGCCTTGTGCACATTGATAAGTATTTCCAATGTTGCAATTATTTGTAAATTAAGGCTGCCCTCTTTCGGCCACGGCTGTTCAATGTATGCCCAACGGCTATTCCATTTCGTAGACATTTTGCTAATTTCCCTAACAAGAGGATTCATTTTTTCCACTACAGCCATAGGGGATAAAGTAGCCAATATTCCACTATGTTCACTAATATCTTTTAACACCTTCGTTGAATTTGACCCCATTCTACCGCTCAATATGCTGACAATATTCTATAAGGTGTACTTTTCTTACAACCCACCTTCCTATTGCCTTGTTTGCTAAACAAATGCTAGTCCAATTTAACTGTATTAACCATCCACACAGAACCCTACAACTCAGAATAACAGATTTGCCTCTTGTGTATGTCAGTGCAGTATTAACTTAAATCTAATATCTGTGTAAGTACTTTATACTTAAATGTGTTTCCTAATTGTTTATGAATATGTGTCACTTAATTACTCATTCAATACTAATTACAGTTCTGGTCAACACAATTATTAAATCACAAAGGCTGGTCAACACCTAAGTATTCACTGATTTACAAAAACCCTTTTACTGCTTAATTATCAATACAAACTATTCTGCTATTCCTAATCAAAAGCTGTGGACATGACCTAACTAAAATAAAAGATGTAAATTACAAATATTAATTATAACCTGTAAAGAAATCGACTTGTTATTGGGAAGGAATGAATGATTAATTATTAATTACAATCTGAGTAATTAATTAAATTAATTAAAGTAATGTAATATATAACAATCATTTACAACCATCCATCAATGAACCATTCATCAACTTACAGAGCCAATGTTTTAAAAATGTCTTGTCGTGTTTCGGCCAGCAGATGGGGCCAAGCAACCGACTCGCGTATCGATTGCTTAAGAACGCCCTTTCTGATCTAAAGTCACAATCTATTATTTTTCTCCTAACAAACACAATGCTTCGACTTCCGTGATCTCAATATGCTGAAAGGAATGAATGATTAGTTAGAATTATTCATTATATAATCATATACATTGATTTAAAACCTGTGGAGTCAATTATCTGTTATAAAAATATCAAACAAAATGAATGGTTATTCAGAATGGTTTTCATTAGACAGTCACAGACATTTGACCAAACCTGTGGAATCAATCAATTGTTTTGTGAAACAGACAATGAAATGATCTGAATAATTAATTCAATCAATTAGTATTTAAACAAGTAATGTAATATTCAACAGTCATTTACAAACATCAGTCACGAACGATCTCTATAGATCCCTCTCATTCTATGCAAGCAGGCAGACAGAGAGTCACAGAGCCGTTTTATTGATGGTCATAAATCTTCCTGTGTTATGCTCAGAAAACAGATGTCTCACAGAACGACTGGCCTCTTTTCCTTTGAATCTATCAAAAGCCCACAATCTATCTTTACTTTTAACAAACTATGCTTAACTTTCGTGATTCTGCAATCACAACTTTATTACAGAGAGAGAGGGGTTGAAATTAAAAGTATGGGTACCGTCTGCACTACAGTATTCACTCTGTGTGTGTGAAATGTGCCTGCGCGCGTCTCTGTGTGTGTACTGCGCGTGAACTCGCCTCTTTTC
This sequence comes from Nansenia antarctica, assembly GCF_963989245.1. Lineage (NCBI taxonomy): Eukaryota > Metazoa > Chordata > Actinopteri > Argentiniformes > Microstomatidae > Nansenia > Nansenia antarctica. The sequence goes on along the minus strand of NC_137678.1, from coordinate 36,363,036 downwards.
CTAGGGCTCGTGAATGAATTCTAACAAATATCTTTAAACTACTTTAAATACCCCGATGATCAATTCACTATCTTTCTATCTTTAAATTACTACAATCTATGTAATGCAAGATTATCTTTCAATGCAAGTTAACTATTAGTTACCAAACTAATATCTCATTCAACTATGTATATGCCTGCGTGTCTGCGCGCGTGCCCGAGCGTGCTTGTTTTTGCTCCGTTGACACAGAGGCTCTGTGTGTGTACAATGGCGTCAGACACACTTCTTTGCCACAGTTCTGAAGATTTGATTTCTTAATCCTTTACTCTTACAAAACAGACTTATTACACTTTATCAAAACACAATTTTACACACACACTCACGATATTCCGTAATACCATCCAAACAATAACTATTAGTTACCAAACTAATATCTTAACACAATTTTACACAAAAAGCGAATTACCAAATTCGGCCCTATCACCAACCCAGGCTTATTAAAGATTATGAAAGGTTTGTTTCTATTCCAACATTAACTTTACACAAGATTCTTTTGACTATAACTTATCTGAGCTCCACAGTCTATTTTGCACACACCAATCGACGAGGGAGGGGTCTCTGCAGAAAACCTACCTTCCTTTGTTGAATTGAAGAGTTGCAAAATACTGTGAATCACGCTATATTTATCTCTTGGGCTAGGCTCGCCACTTATGATGTTAATTATTGTTGGTTATGAATCAAAGAACAGTTATTGAGTTTAAGACGATTTAATCAAAGTTCAAAACAGACATACATACATACATACGTCTGCTCTTCTCTCGCTGGGCTGGTAAAGAGAAAGATCTCTCCCTCCCCTGCTCGTTTTGTGTCAAGAGGGGAGGGGCCAGAGTGTATGTGTGTGTGTGTGTGTGCTTACAAGGGTCCCAACCCCCAGAGGTCTCTGTTGGTCATCTGGTTGCCATAGAACCCCCATTGTTTAGAGGGCATCATGCCCTTGCATGCCCTGGTATGTGTGTGTGTTTAAAATATACTACATATTCATACATAGATCATACATACTACATAGATCTTTGGGTCTCACCCTGGTTCATCACAATATGTAAATACAGTCACAGGCCATAGCCTATCACCTTATCTAGATGGTCATGAGGGCCGTCCCCTGTGATGTCACTATGGCCTTAAGTCAGGGGGCTCTTGCACAACATTGCACAACACTCAGGGGGCTATTTGCACAACATTGCACAACATTCCCCTACAGCATATATACAGGCCCCTATCATACTATCTATGCATGTGTGTGTGTTTAAGTAGAAATACACGACAGTAGTCAAATATATTTATTTATACAGCATATGGATGTTACGTGCCTGTCACTTGCCGCTTTCAGTTCTAGTAGATCTAGTAGTTCTAGTAGATCGCGCAACCAGGGAAACGCCAACATGTGTTAAAGGGAGCAAGACGCGAATCTACATTCGAATCGGCATTTGGCTCATGAGTGAACTGAGAAAATGCAGCTTGGGATTCCATGGAAATTATAGGGAACTATGTGTGAAAGAGGCTTGAATGTTGAAATAACAGTAATACCATGTTCATTGATAAAATGACATAAGGGATGAAAAGGGGGGATGGCATTTTTAAAAGGGGGATGATGAAGCGCGCTGGACTGAGGAACAGTCTAGCATAGGCGCAGCACATCGTCATAATAGCGATTTTTGTATTATGCATTGAAATGACATTAAACTAAGATAATAAGATGGTTATCATAATTGTTCAAATCTTTATTAATAAGTTATTACAGAAACAGTAAGTGACATTTTCCGAGAGCGAAATCTGTTGTGGTATTTAAAAATGGCGGTTAGCGATGTAGTCTATGAACATGGGATGACGATTTCCATTGACCAATCAACGGTCTGCAGCGCCACACGTCACACACAGCCTGGCAAAAAAGTACCGAAAGTACCCCTCTCGAACTGGAACTAAAAACGGCACGGGTACTATGGCCCGGTACGGCTCGGTTGGCAGTGGAGAAAGGAAAACAAACCGGGTTCACGTGGCCCGGCACGGTAGTGGAAAAGCGCCAATAGAGTCTACACCAGCCTCATCTGTCCTTAAGAGACCACAGAGAGATAGTCTACACCAGCCTCATCTGACCTAACCAGACCACAGAGAGAGAGAGAGTGTGAGAGAGAGAGAGAGAGAGAGAGAGAGAGAGAGAGAGAGAGAGAGAGAGAGAGAGAGAGAGAGAGAGAGAGAGAGAGAGAGGGAGAGAGAGAAAGCATCTACACCAGCTTCATCTGTCCTCTGTGTGTGAGTTCACAGGACCTCCAGGTTGGTTCAAACAGCGATTGAGACGGTTAATGAGGCTGCTCCTGGTCTGAACCCTGGCACGGCTGTCAGGGGACTGTGCTGGCGAGAGAGAGAGGAACCTCTAATTAGGTTGGCCTTCATTCACCAAGCAGGAGCACCCTCATTATTCTCTACCAACCAGTAACCCCATGCCCCACCCGCCTCCCACACACACACACACACACACACACACACACACACACACACACACACACACACACACACACACACACAAACTCACACTCACACACTACCACAACCGTGTGTCGGCTTTTATACTCCTCGCATTTGTGTGATTGATCAGGGGTTCAAGTCCCTAGTTAGTACCCCCTTCCAGAATGTCCACACATCTGCCCGGAGAATCAAGCTTTTCACTCACAATCAATAACCACATGACCTGACCCAGTGAATTCCACCTTGGCTAACAGGTAACTGAAGCCAATAAAACCACAGTTTATTTTTTCTTCATTTTTGTACCCACTGAACCACAATATCTGGTGTGTCTCTCAGATGAAAGCAGACTAGTAAGGGTGCCCCCCCCCCACCACCACCACTCAGTACTGCAGAAGGATCAGGTAAAGCATGCTGCTTTATGGATTATTAATGCTCAGAGACACACACCCACACACAGGTGTACGCACACACAGACACAGACACAGACAGACACACAGACACACACACACACACACACACACACACACACACACACACACACACACACACACACACCTGGGGGGTTGAACCGTATCGACTTTGAATTACTGTAAAGGTCAGAGGTCAGGGAGAAGCCTTTAGTTCATTACCCAGCAGCCCCTGGGATGTGTTCAGATGGTCGAATGGCTGTCAGCATGGAAGGATCTAAACTAGAGAGAGAGAGACAGATTGAGAGAGAGAAAGGTCGAGAGAGAAAGAGAAAGAGAAAGAGGGAGAGAGAGAGAGAGAGAGAGAAAGAAAGATGATACTGTTTGAGATTTTACATGAAACAACCCTAACCTTTAACTCTAATCTTTAACCCTAACCATTAATGGTGAATAATGAATATTACCAAGATTGTGTCACATAGAATTAGGATCTACTGTTATTTCCTGTTCTTTGTATAGCATTTACATTATATAAATGTAAACATAATGACAACAATAGAATGGTGCTCAAGAGAAAACAAATAGACATAGAGAAGTGTATAGTATAGAATATGTATTTTAGAATGTATTTTAGCAAACAAGTAAATAATAATCTATTCGTCAAACAAACACAAGTCCATATCCAATCACAGAGCGCTATCCGACACGTCCAAGTCCCGCTCTAATCTATTCAGTCCCAATACAAAACGGATCCATCCGTGACGTAACTCCAAACTAAAGAATCACCACAAATTTAGAATCCAAACACAAACTGGAACCTTCACCAGCCTTAAAAAAGAAACAAACAACAGCAGTGCAAAAACCCACTGGCAGTGACAAAGAAAATACCAAAATACGAAAGGGATGTCACTCGATCTCGATCTCCGATCTCTGCCGTCGTAACTCCAATATATCCAAACCTTTGCCTCCCCAGGGACGGAAACCCCATTGGCTCCTTTCCTCCAGACAAACGCTCTTGTCATGTTCTTCCGTTTACCCATCAGTCCGACATTTAAAGCCACATACAACTGATCCCCCGATATTATATCAAATACAAGAATATAAATTAAAACATCATACAAACAACAGATGTTTTTATGTTAATTAACCTGCCTAGTTAGATCTTCTCTGAACCGTAACCTGTCGTTAGGCCTTCTCTGAACCTTAACCTGTCGTTAGGCCTTCTCTGAACCTTAACTTGTCTAGTTAGGCCTTCTCTGAAGGGGCTCCTTTTCCCCCATAATACTAATGTGTGCCCTGTACAGACTATATACAACTTTTGACTGCTACATGTTAACCATTATTATTATTATGAAGACTTATTCTACAGCTGAGCTCTGATCAGAGCCGAGGAAGAGAAGCTCTCAGGTGTACTGGTGTTGATTGATTTACCAGAAGTCCTTGAAAGCTGTGTGTGTGTGTGTGTGTGTGTGTGTGTGTGTGTGTGTGTGTGCATGTCTCTGTGTGTGTGCGTGTGTGTGTGTGTGCGTGTGTGTGCATGTGTGTTTGTGTGAGCGTGTGTGTGTGCGTGTGTGCATGTGTGTGTGTGTGTGTGTGTGTGTGTGTGTGTGTGTGTGTGTGTGTGTGTGCGTGCGCAGGGTTCTCCCCAAAGAATGGAAATAAAGTAGATGGAGTGGTGGCGCTGCACCATTATGTAAACATTCCAAGACAAATTAAAGTATATTTAGTAACACAGGAGCTATCTTTGATCACCAATGAAAGTGAAAGCGGCGTGACATTCCTGTGAATTCAGTGCTTTAGATGGTATTTTTGTGCATTTTGCTGGTTTTGATGACACAACCCAGCGCCACGCTGTTCATCCTGGGGGAGAATGCTGAAATCCAGGTGTGATTGGATGATGACATCACTGAATCAATTTCTGATTGGATGATGATACCACTGAATCAATCTCTGATTGGATGATGACACCACTGAATCAATCTCTGATTGGATGATGACACCACTGAATCAATCTCTGATTTGATGATGACATCACTGAATCCATGTCTGATTGGATGATGACACCACTGAATCAATCTCTGATTGGATGATGACATCACTGAATCCATGTCTGATTGGATGATGACACAACTGAATCAATCTCTGATTGGATGATGACATCACTGAATCCATGTCTGATTGCATGATGACAACACTGAATCCATCTCTGATTGGATGATGACATGATGAATGATCATCCTTTCCAGAGTGGCTCTTCCGTGTCATGTGGAAGCTTGTGTTTTAACAGGATATATTATTGGGGTTCTGTTGTAACAGGGTATATTATTGGGGTTCTGTTGTAACAGGATATATTATTGGGGTCCTGTTGTAACAGGATATATTATTGGGGTTCTGTTGTAACAGGGTATATTATTGGGGTTCTGTTGTAACAGGATATATTATTGGGGTTCTGTTGTAACAGGATATATTATTGGGGTTCTGTTGTAACAGGGTATATTATTGGAGTTCTGTTGTAACAGGATATATTATTGGGGTTCTGTTGTAACAGGATATATTATTGGGGTTCTGTTGTAACAGGGTATATTATTGGGGTTCTGTTGTAACAGGGTATATTATTGGGGTTCTGTTGTAACAGGATATATTATTGCTATTCTTGAGACCAACATGTTCCAGTGCACCTGTGCTCCTGCCTGTCCGCCCACCTGAATGCGGGCCAGACAGCGGTGGTCATTTGAACGGTTAATGGTTAATGGTTACCGCTGACACATATAGCCAACACAGCCGCACTTGGCACCAGTTCCGCGCCGGCTGGAAATATAACTTTTGGAGTCTCGGTGAAGCATGACCCATGATGACCCTTGAGGCATGACAAGCTGTCTGGAAGATAGGGGTCAGGTCAACTCACAGTGACAATGGAGAGACAGTGGAGGGAGGGAGGGAGAAGAGAAGGACAGAAAGAGATGTCATGGGGGAGGGAGAGAGAGTGAGTGGAAAGTGTGAGAGAAAATTATTATATGTAATAAGCTACATTTAAGAATCAAAAACATCATCTTGGGTTGAATGTCTGCAGCAGACTGTAGAAGATGATTTCCTGTTGTCACACACAACAGAACCAGTTTCTCTACTTGAAGCTTGACATGGGCTAAGACAATAGATACATTTACATGATTACAAAGACCTGATTGCCCTACCATCTAGAGCAGTTTCTGACCTTTGTGTTGCCCCAGACCCAGTACTCTAAGACCAGACTGAACCAGTTGTGGCCATTGTGCTCCGCTTCCACCCTTTGTCTCCATGAGAGAAAGTGGGGGCCGCTTCCCCCCTAGCCTTCATCATAATCACCTTCATCAAATGTACAGGTCCACACCCATTGCTCATGATTGGTCTAAACCTCACCTGAGGGCGGACCCCTTACCTGAAGGTACCTGTTTGTATAAATACTCAGATGAAATGAATGAGCTGGACTTTTTGAGGAACTTTCACTGTCAAGACCTATCTGACGTGCTTGTAAATTTCCTCCTTCTGCAGAAGAATATTAAATATCTTTTCTTATACATCTTGAAACGAAACAGGCTGCCATTATTGAATAATTTACTCTAACAAGTTGGCGACGAGGAAACAAGGGGAGCGGCTGCGGAGGTATCCTGTTCTGTCCGTTCTCAGCCATTTCAGCTGACGAGCTGTTTTTGAGACGGACCTCTCCCGTTTCACCTAGCAAGTGACGCGGTCAGGAGATCCCCTCTATTTTTGGGGATTGGCTGGGAGCGGATGATCAGGGCCTTAGCACGCTGTCTACGTACTACACGAACAAGGGTAAGCCTGTCGATTTTCATTTGTATTAGAACGGTATTTAATCGGAGAAAGATACCCGATTGGAGAGGTCTTTGTTTCCGGGTGCACTTTGTGATGCAAGGCTTGTGGCGTTTTTAGACGATTTACATGTTATCGTGGCTATAATTGCACCTGGCAAAATCATAAGACTACTCTTTTTGTGTATATGATATATATATATATATATATATATATATATATATATATATATATATATATATATATATACGTGTATCTTTCGACGTTGCTGTTATCTGGTTACAGTAAAAGTATTAACCAGAGGGAGTGGCTGCTGACCTGATTGCAGACAGGGACTAATCAGGGGGAGTTGCTGTTCACCTGGTTACAGAGAGGGCCTAACCAGGGAGTCTAACCGATCGTGAACAGTGGTTAACTAGTGCCATTTGATTGTGCAGTAAATTGGTTAACTAAGGTCCAAGTCCAACATATTGGTTAACACAGGTCTAAAAATAATCCTAGGTTGATCTAGGATTGGGTTTTTATTACACAGAGGTTAGTTCTGTGTAAAAGTGGGGAGGTGGTACTTATCCATAAAATTCATTGAGCCAACCAGGTGTTCTGAATTTTCCATGTATGAATATAGAGTTTCATTGAGCTAATCAAAGTTCTGAACTCCAGTTTTAATTAGTTAATCAGTGTTAATACTTCAGTTTTTCTGTTGACTCAGTGCATATGTAAAAGACCTACCAGCCACCCCTCCCCTGAAGCCCAGAGTCTAATCTCCACAGACCAAGTTTGTTTGTGGATTGTATTGTAATTGTTTTGTAATTTTCTTATTTGAGATAAGACATTACAGCTGTTTTCTATCTTATGGGTATAAAATCAAGTCGTTCAGAGAGAGTGACACCACTTCTTGGTCCTGCTAAGATAATGGCAGACAAATGGGGTTTATCTGCTGTTATGAAGGACAAGAGAAACGTTCTAGAGAACAGCATGGCCAGCCACAAACAAATTTCAGACAGTGGGGTGATAAGGGTTTTGCATGTTATAATTGTGGGGGCAACCATTCCTACAAATTCTGCCCGACACTACAACAGCAATTTTAGGAAATAGTCTATAATTGTTGTTTCTCCATGTACAGTTGTATATCTTTGATGGTTTAAGAATGTTCTTGTTTTCCGACACTTTTAGGAAAATTGTTGAGTTTTGAATGTTCTTGTTGTGAAAAGAGACCCTTTTTGAGTTTCTGTTTTTCTATTTTAAAAACATTTTTTTTGCATTAGGCAAGGTTTTATATTTCCTAACCCAAGTCATGGGGAGCTGCTTTCTTGCGCAGAAAGACCCTGAGAGTTATTTATATTCTCAAGAAGGTAGGTTTATGTGTGAAACTCTGGGAGAACTGATCACTCTCCACTTTGAGTTTTTTTTGCATAAACCTGTCCAAAATTATATAGATCTGTTTGGTATTCATGCATTGTTCAGACCATGATGTATTGAAAAAAAAGAACCATGTGGCCTGTCGTATCAGAGGCTCATAAAATACTATATTTTTGATTGCTAACTCCCACTAACTCATTAACAATTAACCCTGGTTTTTCTTGTTTTCGAATGATTTTTCAGTAAGTATATTTTGACATCATAAAACATGACACATTTGTTTATGATTTTCAAATCACACGAACATGTTCTACCGTTTCCTATTTTAATATTAAGATGTTGGTTTGATTAGACATAAAATTCTGTTGCAGTTTTTATTTTATTTTGTTAACTGTCTCCTCAGACAGACCAGTGGTGGCCCTGTATTATTGCAGATACACTAGATTTTTGCCACGGCAAGAATGTGATATATATTTCAGAGTGGAAGCCGTTTTACCAGAATCCAGAGACGGCGTGCTACGCAATATCCAGCCAGATGATTGAGGGATGAACCAGGGCCACCAGAGAGGGAAACGACGACCAGGGTTACCAGACCCACCAGAGAACACCGAGGAGATGACGATGAGGGTGCCAGGCCCGACAGAGGAGGAACCAGAGCCACCAGGGTGCCAGGCCCGACAGAGGAGGAACCAGAGCCACCAGGGTGCCAGGCCCGACAGAGGAGGAACCAGAGCCACCAGGGTGCCAGGCCCAACAGAGAAGGACGCAGCCACCAGGGTGCCAGGCCCGACAGAGAACCACCAAACGACCATCGACGACAGTGTTCCAGTTTCAACAGCCCGGACCACCGAGCCTTCAAATCAGAGCATGGCCGTTTCAAGGAGGAAAGACACATAGTATCATGAGAGATTTTGCTTCAAGGATGAATTACTCTGATTGTTGGATCTGTCAACAGATACCTGTGAGTCCAGCCAGGGTCCAAAGTGTGGACACCTGTACTAGTGAAGATGCTGGTGAATGCCTGCATCATGTTTTTCGATGGTTCTAAAGACCACTCCCCAGACCATGTCCAACATGGAAGGAGACAGACGACTGCCTGAACCTCAATGACACTGACATACGACGACCGATTAGGAAGAGGTTGAAGAGCAAGCAAATCCTCCAACTGGGGTCAAGTGCTAGTAACCTCTGACCCTGAAGATGCAAGAATCAAGAAGGCGTTGGTCGTTTGGATTTATTTTTATTATTTTTTTTGTCTTATGTATGATGTACTGTGCTTAATTTTAAGCTTGGTTGTTAATTTGGATTTATTTTTATTATTTTTTTTGTCTTATGTATGATGTACTGTGCTTAATTTTAAGCTTGGTTGTTAATTTTAGGATTTTGGGGTTGTGATGAATTTTTGTTATTCTTTCTCAAAAATTGTTTTGAACCATATTTTTCAAATTGTTCTTGTTTTAAGAGTTTACATCTTAAAAAAGTGTGGAATGTGAGAGAAAATTATTATATGTAATAAGCTACATTTAAGAATCAAAAACATCATCTTGGGTTGAATGTCTGCAGCAGACTGTAGAAGATGATTTCCTGTTGTCACACACAACAGAACCAGTTTCTCTACTTGAAGCTTGACATGGGCTAAGACAATAGATACATTTACATGATTACAAAGACCTGATTGCCCTACCATCTAGAGCAGTTTCTGACCTTTGTGTTGCCCCAGACCCAGTACTCTAAGACCAGACTGAACCAGTTGTGGCCATTGTGCTCCGCTTCCACCCTTTGTCTCCATGAGAGAAAGTGGGGGCCGCTTCCCCCCTAGCCTTCATCATAATCACCTTCATCAAATGTACAGGTCCACACCCATTGCTCATGATTGGTCTAAACCTCACCTGAGGGCGGACCCCTTACCTGAAGGTACCTGTTTGTATAAATACTCAGATGAAATGAATGAGCTGGACTTTTTGAGGAACTTTCACTGTCAAGACCTATCTGACGTGCTTGTAAATTTCCTCCTTCTGCAGAAGAATATTAAATATCTTTTCTTATACATCTTGAAACGAAACAGGCTGCCATTATTGAATAATTTACTCTAACAAAAGAGAAGACAGACAAGGAGGACAAGAGAGAAAGAGAGACAGGGAGAGACAAAGAGATAGACAGAGGGAGGGAGAGAAAGAGGGAGAGATAGACAGAGGCAGGGAGAGAGATAGTGTTGCTTCTTGTCTTAAATGACTTGTATGAAATAGATCACGAGTAAAACTTCTGAATTCTAAGACGATTTATTAAACAAGGTTGCAGTTCCAGATTTACAGAAGGAAAAGAAATGGCCTTTCAGAAGAACTTCTAATCTCAGCCTCTCCCAGGCGTCTCCTTTTCAGAGCCCTGATCACAGAAAGCACCACTTGCCTACTAGCTGTACATCGCTTTCAGCTTATGGTGGCCTGACTGTACATTGAGCTGAGCGCAACCGCCATCTCTTGTGGCCTTACGTTCCTATAGAAAAGAAAGCCCCACGTAATCGATTACTGTAAACACCTTGGCTGTCGCTGGAATTTGAGTTAACAGCACATGGGGGTCTGGGACTTCGGCTGGATAGTTGACTACATCATTAACTGCACGTAGATCATGTACTAGACGGTATGAGCCATCAGGTTTCTTCACTGGTAGCAGAGGTGTATTGCTTTGAGGATTTTGAGTTATCTTCAAGACTCCTGCCTCGAGCAGTCCTTTAATATGTGGCTCAATCCCATAAATTGCTTCTTGCTTCAATTGGTACTGGTTCTTACAAGGGGGTTCAGCACCTGGTCTGAGTTCAACTCTCAACAGACGAGCTGATTTCATAAATCCAATGTCTGTGCTGTTCTTTGCCAATAAGTAGTCTGGCACTTTTTGCATCATTTCCTCCTTGAGGTTTCTGTCTGCTTGTACAGGAAGTGTTAGGCTATTCATTGGCTTTACAGTGTGTAAAGTGATGCTTTATGATGCAAATGATGGGGTCCCATCCCTTGAGCAGAGATCATCAGTTTGGTAAACTGTCCATCAATGCTTCTCCAGATAGCAGGGTTTTCTTCAAAGTTGGCTCTCTCTGAGTCTGCCATCATTGCCCCTAAATGCTTCTGGCTGTAATGTTCAGCGACCATCAGTGTCACATGCGGGATGACCTGACCTGGAAGGACAACACAAAAGGCACCATCAAGAGGGCACAACAGCGGCTATACACCCTGAGATGCCTCAGGAAGGAACACAACAAGCAGGAGATACTGGTGGCCTTCTACCGCGGCGCAGTGGAGAGCATCCTCACCTACGGCATCTGCAACTGGTTCTCCAGCTGCACAACAGCGGAGAGAAATGCGCTACAGAGAGTAGTGAGAACAGCACAGAAGATCACCGGCGCCCCCCTCCCCTCTCTGGAAGAGCTGTACAACACACGCTGTCTCAGGAAGGCCTCAAAGATCTCCAGGGACCCGACCCACCCTGGGCACGTACACTTTACCAGGTTGCCCTCGAAAAGGAGGTACAGGACCCCGGCCGCTAAGACAAACAGACTGAAGAACTGCTTCTACCACAGGGCCGTCCAGGCCCTGAACACAGCAAAGACCTAAGTTCTGGGCCCTGGACAGTCTGGACGGATTGTATGGCAGCTGCTGGACTGAAAAAATCAGGTGTAGTGCTGAGGCACAAACATGTACATTTCAAGCCTGCAAACTGTGACACTTTAAATAACGTGAAAAAATACTATTGTGCAATATGACAACCCTAGTTGACTATCTGTGCAGTATAGTACAGTGGATTGTGTACATAGCCTTTATTTATGTAAACCAGCTCCTTACCTTCTTGTGATTTTTTTTCTTTTTCTAAAAGTGTTTTTTTTTCCCCTTTCCTAACACCAGGGGAGCCACCCCTCCTAAATTTCGTTGTTTGGTACCTGTACTGTAGCAATGACAATAAAGTCCATTCATTCATTCATTCATTCATTCATTCATGTGGGATGCTACCCTCAACTTTATGCTCCTGATCTAGATAACTATTTCTGTTTATCTTCATAGCCGCTCCCTGAGGACCTAGGATTATGCAACTTGTACTAAGCTGTACCTGGTCTGGTTGATGCTTTAGCCACTCATCTGGTTTGAGTCAGCGGCATTTCTGAAGTACTGGAGTGTACAATGTAGTGGATCTATAGGCCGGCTGGCCCCAGGCATGTTTGCCAAGACGTAATCTTCCCACATTCTTGCTGGTTTCACGAGGTCTGGGCTAAGCTCTCTTAGCCAGTACACCATGGATGCGTTGTTGTCTGCCACGACAGACATTTGCCGATATTCTGATGGCACTGTCACCTGACAGCCGTCAGGCGTGCATTTCACTGTACAGTTAAGTTTACATAAGGCATCTCTTCCAAGAAGCCCTATGGGCGTGTGTTCTGACACAAGTACAGGCAGGGTAGCTTTCTGTCCCTTGTACACAAGGTCTACAGGCTCAGTAGTTGGTATCAGCTGTTTTATTCCCTCAAATCCGATTGTCTTTACATATTTTCCTGACATAGGAAGGTGCGTGGCGTCTTCAGGCTTCATACAGCTCCATTATCCACCATCAATTCTAATGGACGGTTGTTGACCTTTACCCAGATGGTAGGTTCATCTTCAGGCCTGTGCACCACCAGCTGGCACCTCCCTCTTGGATCTTCTGGGCACCCCTATAGCCCCCCTGCTGGGCCCCTACCAGTCCTGGAGCAGGTGCAGGAGGAGGCCAATAACCTCCTCCTTGTCTCCCCCCTCCGCCCCCCTGGGGCTTCCTGTAACAGTTACGAGCTAGATGTCCATTCAGGCCGCATTGAAAACATGGCCCTAGGGTCTTCTTCACAGCCGCTGTCCATCCTTGGGGTTGTCCCAGGCCAGGCTGTGTGTATGGCTGATAAGGAACCGTTTGCACCCCTGGTGGCCCCTGTGGATATGGCAGGTAAGGAGCAGATTGCCCCCCTTGTGGCCCCTGTGGGTATGACTGGTGAGGAACAGTCTGCACCACAGGCGGCTGCTGCTGTGGCAGAGGTGCGGCTTGTAGGGCTATGACCTGCATCTTCTCTTTGTTCTTTCTCCCTTCTGTCAGCTGCACCTGGCTCAGTTTTCGGAGCATCTCTTCATCCTGCGCGTTCAGAGCTTGTGCTTTCTTTCGGTGTAACTCTACTTGATGTGCTACATTATCTGTGTAAATAGCCTTAGTCATGTGTCGTAACCCCACCACTTCTGCTAGCTTGCTCTTGACAGCGGTAGGCAGCCCCTGTTGTATCTTTTCTCTTATAATTAGGGATGTCCCGATCCGATATTTATATCGCATATCGCTGCGATATTGATCCTGAATGCTGGATCGCAGATCGCACCAGAAAAAAAATAGGCAGCGATCTGGGGCTCGCGATCTGGTGTGTCACTCACGTGACTTCAGCTCTGCTTTCAACACTATCCTTCCAGACAGGCTAGTGACCAAACTACTAGACCTGGGACTATCACACTCAACTTGCGCATGGATCAAGGACTTCCTGTCTGACCGCCCCCAGAGGGTGCGGGTGGGCTCCCACACCTCCACAGCCCTCAGACTCAGCACTGGGTCCCCCCAGGGCTGCGTGCTGAGCCCCATCCTCCACAACCTCTACACCCACGACTTCACCCCTGTCCACCCCAGCAACTCCATCATAAAGTTTGCAGACGACACCACCGTGGTGGGCTGCATCTCGGGGGGGGACGAGGCGGCGTACAGGGATGAGGTGGAGCAGCTGGGCAAGCTGTGCAAGGTTAACAACCTGCTGCTGAACCAGTTAAAGACCCAGGAAATCATCGTGGACTTCAGGAGGAAAAAATCTGAGGTCCAGCCCCTGCTCGTCGATGGAGGGAGCGTGGAGAGAGTCTCAACTCTCCGATTCCTGGGGGTGCACATACAGGAGGACCTGTCCTGGAGGACCAACACAGCAGCCATCATCAAGAAGGCACAACAGCGGCTCTACTTCCCGAGAGTCCTCAGGAAATACCACCTCAGACAGGAGCTGCTTGTGACCTTCTACCGCTGCACAGAGGAGAGCATCCTCACCTACTGCATTTGCGTGTGGTTCTCCAGCTGCACAGCCGCAGAGAGGAAAGCGCTACAGAGAGTCGTGAGATCGGCCCAGAAGATCATCGGCACCCCCCTCCCCTCTCTGGAAGAGCTGTACAACACACGCTGCCTCAGGAAGGCCTCCAAGATCTCCAGGGACCCATCCCACCCTGGGAACGAACACTTTGTCCGGCTGCGCTCAGGCAGGCGGTTCAGGACCATGTTCGCACGGACAAACAGACTGAAGCACAGCTTCTACCCTAGGGCCATTCAGGCCCTGAACACAGCAAAGACCTAGGTTCTAGGCCCTGGACAATCTAGACAATTTGATGGCAGCTACTAGATTGTAAACATAAGTGCAATATTGAAATACAACTGTGAACATTCTAAACCTGCTAACTGCGACACTTTAATGAATGTGCAACAAATACTATGTGCAATATGACAACCCTTGTGTACATAAGGTTCAGATATAGGAAAAGATAGGATATTTATAGCATAGAGTACAGCACAGTGTTTTATTGTATAGTATAGTAGTATAGTATAGTAGATAGTGTACATAGCCTTTATTTATGTAAACCAGCTCTTTTCCCTCTTTTATTTTACCCTTGGCCCTCTTGTTTTTAGTCTTTTTTCCAAGCACCAGGGGAGCCTGTACTGTATTAATGACAATAAAGACCATTCATTCATTCATTCATTCATTCATACTAGTCAGTGGTCACATGCATGAGAGTTGGCTAGTAGCTACCTGTGTGTAATGAGTCTGACAATGTCATTATGCCAGCTGGTGAAATCATAAACCATTTGCTTAAGTAATTTTTCGGTTATTTACACAGTCTGAAACTACAGATGGTAAGCTTTCAAATGATGCGTCATACATTGAAATCGGAAAAAGATTCAAGACGACACGAGTATTTGAATGTTGGTGGACCTCAAGAATGGGAATGCGACTTCCTGTGACGTCATGGCCAAAGCAGAAGCTTGAATCTTGAGCTCCCGAGGAGAACTTTCAAAAACTAGCCAAACACCTATTATATATTTTATTTTATGTAAAAAAAAATACTCACAACTACCAAACATAATGGCCAACAGTCGAAAAGACATTGAGAAGAAGAGCAAACTAACGAAAAAAGAGGAGCAACAGAAACCAGATGAGGGGGAAGACAGCATGGCTGCCGTACTAGCAGAGCTACGCACGCTAAGAAAGGAGCACGGTGAAGCCTCTAAAGAGACTAAAGAATCATTAACAAGAGTAGAATCCGCACTGGCAGAAGTAGCTGAAAGGACGACAAAATTGGAACAACGAATGACCGAATACGAACAGAGGCTGAATGACGCGGAAGAGAAAACCCAAAGAGCTGAACGAGTCCTTCACCACATGCTACACAGAGAAGCTAGCCTGTCAGCAAAATGTGACGACCTAGAATCCAGGGCCAGGCGGAATAACGTTTGCATATATGGGGTGAAAGAGGATGAGGAAAGTAACATTTCACTACCAGAGGAGGTGCACCTAAATGTAGTGAGGGCTCACCGTTCACTCACTATGAAACCGAAAGATCCCGCGAGCCCCCCGAGGTCCATCATCGTCAGATTTCTGGACTACAGAATCAAAGAAACGGTCATCCAAGAGGCTTGGAAACATCGCGGAAGAGTGCCATACAACGGGGGGAAGATATTCTTTGACCAGGACTACACTTCAGATACACAAAAGAAACGGAAGCAAGTAAGAGACGTGATGAAACTGCTCAAAGAGAAAAACATCAAAGCTCAATCCCCCTTCCCTGCCAAGCTGAAAATCTACCTCAATTCCGGAACGAAGACCTTCATGATGCTTGCAGACGCGGCCACAACACTCGGAGAGTTGGGTATCCATGTCCGGATCGATGAGCGGGAGAAACTCCAGGCGAAGCTAATGCAAAGCAACCGGTCTGGGACTTCAGTCTCAAACCGGACGAATTTGATGACCAACGCTGATTTGCAGAACATTCTCAATGGTGAATAGGGCCATTGAAGAGTGAATGAAACAACAAGAGTTGTGAGTACTGCTGATACTAGGAGATATGATGATAGGAACGTGATAAGATGCACTATGCAATTGTAACGGAGTAGAAAGTTCAAAGTTCAATTATAGCTAAAATAGAGCTAAACTGCGCCCTCTAGGGGTTTAATGTAAATACACCAGACAGTGCAATAGCACGGGACGTAACGTGATCTCCCTCAGTTCATCCTTAACCACTGAGCGAATTTAGCTTGATGACCCTGCAAGTCCCGTGTCCAGAAATTGATGCACTGTTTTCGACAGAATAAATGAACGTGAGCCATCCAGCTGAGAGTGATTCATGCAAAGATACACCCCGTCACATTGGTGCCGTGACCTATGGACCTGAAGTCAACTCTTCACCTTGACCCGGGACCACTCTGCTGGACCACTCTGCTGGACCGCTCCTGCGTGCTGTCTGGTGGGCGGCGTATGGTTTCACTCAGTTCATTCGGTGATGTTATGCACAAGTATGATCTGTGATTTATTTTAGTTTTATTGCTGTTTTGGTGACATTTTTCTTTACTGGTCTTTTATCTGATTAGTCTGTATAGTACTGTTTTATTGAATTGTAATTCAACATGAGCTACAGACCAGGATGTTTCAGTACGCCACGAAGCAGTAGCATTGGGAGGGGTAGAGCGATGCTCCTCAGTGGAGGTAGGGGGTTTCCAGTGTTGAGTTTTGATAGTCCTGTTCAGGGGGGTGATGTTCATGTTGTGGGTAGTCAGGATGCTGCTGGGGCCCTTTCAGTTAGTGGGGACACAGTTCCTTCTCAGAGCCACGACATTGATCATGCACCGAACACACAGGTCAGTGATACCCCATCCCCAATCTCTGCTTTCCAGTTACCTGATGTAGTGAGCCAGATGAGTGACATAATTAGAGATGTTGGTCTACAGCTGGCAGATAGCATACTTGCACGCCTTGACTCAACGCTACCCCCTCTTAGCACTGCACATGCACAGACCAAGCCCACTGATACATCCACCCAGAGTCTAGACCTGTCCCAAGTCCAGTTGGTACCTCACAGGAGGGTGAAGGAGCCTCCAACGTTCAGAGGGGATGATAAGGACGCAGTGAATGTGCGTGAGTGGGAAGACATAATGAGGAGTTATGTGAAGAAGGCGAACATCAGAGCAGATCAGCAGGCGGAAGAAATATTCACCCATCTCAGGGGCAGGGCTAAGGATGTACTGAAGTATGGGACGAGGAGCAGTGGCATTAATGTCGCTGAAAACCCGGAGGCCATCTATGGTCTTCTAAATAAGCATTTTGCTGCTGTTCCCTGTTCACCTATTCCCCTAGCCGACTTCTACACCACGCTGCCGAAGAGTGGTGAGGATGCGTATGACTACTGGCTACGCCTCAATCAAGCTGCAGATGTTGCCACTGATCGCCTCAAAGAACAAGGTAAAACACTTGAGTGCCCTCTCCTGGAGGTGACACGTATGTTCATCAGGAACTGTCCATCCAAAGAGCTTGCCATGACTTTCAGATCAAAGACGATCGATAAGTGGACTGCTGAAGAGGTCCAAGATGTACTTGACGAGTTCCACACTCAGGTGTGCTCGGACGGTGCTGCCGCAGCCGTGAGTAAAAGGCCCAGTGAGGGTGTGCTAGTGAACAGAGTTGAGATGTCAGGCACTGATATGTGTTCACCTGAAAAGCAGGATACTCGCCCAGACAAGGGGGCAGAGGCCTTTGAACGTATCATCTCAATGCTAGAGAAAGTCATATTGGAGAAGTCTGCTCCTGCTAAGGACATGTCAAACAAGCAGTATAGACCCAGCCCCCCCAGGATTGAGGGTCTGAATAACCTGCCGTGTGCTGTGTGTGGCGACGCTAGACACTCTGCTTGGACTCACTGCCGTGACCAGAGGCTCTGCTTCCAGTGCCATTCGCCTGGACACCCCAGATCCAAGTGTCCGATGCAGGGGCGTGCCCAGTCGGCGCAGCAGGGAAACTTATAGATCTGCATTCAAGGGAGGACAGTGCAGATCCTGTTGATATCTCTCCCAATGATGAAATGGCTGATTGTGAGTCAACATACAAGTCATTCATCTCCAGGGCGCCTTCGAACAAGACTGTAGTATTTCAAGGTCTACACAGAGTCCAAAGGTCTGATAGTTTATTCTACACCACTGTCTCCGCTGCAGATGTCTATCTTAGAGCGATGATAGACAGTGGTTATATGGCATGCACGCTTAGCGAGGCTGCGGAGGCGCGTCTCTTGCAGCGTAACCCTGATCTGAGAGGATGCCCCGCTGATGATGTCATCATCATAGGATGTGGTGGTCACCGAGTTGTACCTAAGGCAATATACAATGTCGATGTGGTGGTGTATGACTGCAAGATGGTCATCCCAATGCTTGTGGTGCCTGGACAGACCGATGACATGATACTAGGCAGTAATGCCATCAAGAAAATCCTAGAGTTGATGAGGAAGACTGACAGCTATTGGCGGCTGATATCTGAACATGGTGGTGGCAGTGATGGGGACTGTCATCACTTCTTCTCTCTCCTTTCCAATACAGAGAGATGGAGGGGTGAGACAGTGCCTGAGAAGGTTGGCACACTGAAGCTACAACAGTGTGTGATGCTACAGCCAAATAGTGAGCATCTTGTATGGGGCAGACTCCCTGTGTCGGCACCTATATCAGAGGGCAGTACGGTGGTTGTGGAACCAACTCAGTCCAGATGCAGACCGAATAAAGTTCTGGTTGGCAGAGTTGTTACGCCGATGTGGGGCGACCGATGGCTGCCTATGAAGGTTGTGAATCCCACCGGTGAGCCGGTAATGCTGAAGCGAAACACCAAATTGGCGGACGTGTTTCCCTGCATTGCCGCTGAAGATCTGTCCCCGCCCGACCACATTCAGTCTTCCCCACAATCCGTGACTGGTGAGTCTGTAGCAAGGCCCAAAGAAGACATCAGAAAGGCACTGGAGGAACTTGGTCTACGCGACCTTGACTTGGACGCGTGTGAAGTCTCTGACCTGTGGAGAGAGAAGCTTTGTCAGCTTGTTGTGAAATACGAGTCAATCTTTTCACGCCACAAGTTGGACTGTGGTGAGGCGTCTGACTTCGTGCACAAGATACATCTACCCTACCGCAGAGTGCCACCGAACCACTACGAGAAGCTGAGGTCTGCCATCAACGACATGGAGGAGAAGGGCATAATTCGTAAGTCCAACAGCGAATATGCCTCGCCCTTAGTTCTTGTGTGGAAGAAGGATGGAGGGTTGCGCATCTGTACGGACTTCAGATGGCTTAATGCGAGGACAACGAAAGACGCACATCCGCTGCCTCATCAGGCTGACGCGCTGGCTGCACTAGGTGGTAATGCCTACTTCTCCACAATGGACCTTACCTCTGGTTTCTACAACATGCCTTCACATGAGGACCACAAGAAATACACTGCGTTCTCCTCTCCCTTTGGCCTGCATGAATATAGCCGGATGCCTCAAGGGTTGTCCAACAGCCCGGCTACATTCATGCGGATGATGCTCTCGATCTTTGGGGATCAGAATTTCACCAGTCTATTGTGCTACCTAGACGATGTTATGGTCTTCGCTCCTACAGAACAGCTGGCACTCGAGCGTCTAGAGATGGTTTTCTCTCGTTTAAAGTACAACAATCTCAAATTGGCTCCAAAGAAGTGCTACCTTCTGCGGAAATCAGTACGGTTTCTCGGCCATATCATCAATGAGTCAGGTGTGCAGACGGACCCTGGAAAGGTTGAAGCCATTAGCCAAGTACAGGTATCCGATCTGATGGACAGTGAAGGGGTGTCTCCTTCACAGAAGAAGATTCGGTCCTTCTTGGGCATGATGCTTTACTATCAGCACTTCATTGAAGATTGTTCCTCTTAGGCCAGACCCCTATTCAAGCTTCTCTCTGGACAGAACGCTGGAGAAAAGGCACGCAGAGGGAGAAAACCAGTGAAGAAATGTCACAATCTTGTAAAGCTCAAACCAGCTGACTGGACGCCCGAGTGTAGGGATGCTTTCGAGACATTGAAGCGTGATCTCCTGCATTCTGTAACCCTGGCCCATCCTGATTTCGCAAAGCCATTTATCCTAGCAGTGGATGCTTCATTCGATGGGATTGGCGCCGTCATCTCCCAGCTCCAGCCTGGTGATAAAGTTGCAAGACCAGTTGCCTTCGCTAGTAGGACGCTGTCACATGCTCAGTTGAACTATCCAGCTCACCGACTTGAGTTCCTGGCATTGAAGTGGGCTGTATGCGAGAAGTTTTCCCACTGGCTGAAGGGAGTGCATTTCACAGCGTGGTCGGATAACAACCCCTTGACCTACATCCTGTAAAAGTAACCACCCAAGCAACCACCCAAGCAACCATATTATAAAATATGCTGACGACACTGCAATTCTAAGTCTCCTTGATAAAGATACAGACCCCTCGGTGCTACATGATGAGATTAATATATTCACTAAATGGTGCGACAGCAACCATCTCATCTTAAACCCCACCAAAACTCAGGAGGTTGTGTTAGACCCAAGGCAGGTAACTGACCATGAGCCTGTGGTCGTTAAAGACCAAACAATCATCCAGGTGCCCTCTTATAAGTACTTAGGTATTCAGTTAGACAACCATCTCTGCTGGAATACACACTTAGACAGCTTATGTAACAAACTACAGCAGAGGCTTTATCACCTGAGGCGACTCAGACTGTATGGGGTGAGAAAGCAGATCATGAGAATTTTCTATCAGTCCATTGTTGAAAGTGTAATCAGATATGGAATAATTGTGTGGTTTGGCAACTTAACTGTACAACAAAAAAACAGACTAGTCAGCATTCACAAAACAGCTATGAAAATTGTAGGTGAAAGAGACTATGTGATAAACTATATGAAAAAGCTGTCCTGGACAAGGCTAACAAGATAATCGCAGACCCCCAACATCCGCTCTCCACAGAATACGAAGTTCTCCCCCTAGGTAGAAGGCTTCGCATGCCAAGATGTAACTATAAGCTCTTAAAACTATCATTTGTCCCATTCTCCATTAAACTAATCAATTCTCTCAAGCAGAAACGATGATTAGGACATGATCACCAGCACCTGCACTTTATCTTAGACACCACTTGAAGGGCCATGTGCAATATTCGAAAACACCACTTGAAGGGTTATGTGCAATATATATTTATACCAAATGATGCCATGTCCAGGTGGAAACTGCTGCCAATGTCACTCAATGTTTGTTGCTGTCCTGTTGTTTACTTTGTCTACTGTATGTTGTATGTATCGTCACTGCTGCACTTGAAGCATGAAAGTACCATGCCCAAGATAAATTTCCCCTCGGGGACAATAAAGTACAATCAATCAATCAATCAATCAATCCTAACGAAGCCCAAGTTAGATGCATGCGAACAGAGGTGGGTGGCCAAACTTGCTGCATATGATTTCGATCTGAATTATATCCCAGGGCCTAGGAACATCGTCGCTGATGCGCTGAGCCGTGAGCCATTTGTTAAGTCCTGTGTGAGCCATCGCCTGGTGAGGGAGCCTTACCTGTCCTTGCTGGATCAGGTGAATGGAGTTGTGGCTGGTACGGTGCAGGACGCTTTCCGGCTGACTACCAACTGTCAAGGTGTTCAGCACACTAATGTCGACACAGATGAGGTCCTGAGTCCTGAGTCTTCTGGAGGTGCCATTAGTGCTGAGGAGGTGTCTGCTGTCATGGACGTCCATCGCACTGGGGGTGTTTCTCAGCTGCCCTACATTAATCCGGAGTCTCTGCAATTGCCCGAGGAAGACCCTTCCATCGCCATCCCACAGAGTCAATTACACAATCTCCAGCAACAAGATGCTGTAGTGAGCAGGGTTCTCTTTTATATGCAGCGACATAGGAAACCAAATGCACACGACAGAGCAGCTGAGTCTAGCTGTGTGCTCAGGCTGTTGAAACACTGGAAGAAGCTGAGAGTGCGTAGTGGACTCCTCTACCGTGTGAAGAGAGACCGCATCAGGGACAAGAGGATCTTTCAGTTTGTCACTCCAGAAGCTCTGAAGCGACAAGTCCTGCATGGAGTCCACGATGCTGCTGGCCACCAGGGTCGCTCAAGATCATCCTCTCTGGCCAGTGAACGATTCTTCTGGACAGGCATGCAGAGGGATGTTGAGAATCACGTGAAGCACTGTCAGAGATGTATTTTGGGGAAGACTCCTGAACCACACGCCCGAGCACCCCTTGAGAGCATCCACACTTCAGCTCCTATGGACTTAGTGTGCATCGATTTTTGGACCGCAGACCAGAGCGACAAGAAGACCATTGATGTTCTTGTTGTTACGGACCATTTTTCTAAAGTAGCTCTTGCCTTCCCCTGACTGCGAAACAAGTTGCCCGCTGTCTATGGGACAAGTTTTTTTGCATATATGGGTTCCCCAAAAGAATCCATTCGGATCAGGGAGCTAACTTTGAGAGTCGGCTTCTAAAAGATCTACTAGAGATGGCAGGTGTGCATAAGTCCCATACGACTCCATACCACCCCATGGGCAACGGCGTCACAGAGAGGTTCAACAGGACCCTCGGGGGCATAATAAGGGCTCTCCCTCCACTGAGCAAGTCCAGGTGGCCACAGATGCTCCAGACGCTGACCTTCTGCTTCAACTCCACTGTGCATGAGACCACGGGCTTCGCGCCATTCTACCTGATGTTCGGACGGTTCCCACGGCTGCCCGTGGATGTCATGTTTCATCATGTGCTGGAGGATGCTGCCGTTGTCAGTCGTCATGAGTTTGTGCAACATCTGAGGAGAGACCTTTCTGAAGCAGCACAGATTGCTCAAAGGAATGCCATCAGGGAACAAGATCGCCACGCCAAACTGTACAACCGGAAGGTCAGAGGACTGCCGTTGGGTGTTGGTGACAAAGTGCTGCTTGCCAATCGAGGTGAGAGAGGGAAGAGGAAGATCGCAGACCGGTGGGAATCAACTCCTTTCGATGTGGTGTCTGTGAGATCGGACATCAACGTGTACAGGATCAGAGATGTTGTCACGAATAGAGAGAAGGTTGTACACAGGAACATGCTGCTTCCGGTTGACTTCTTGACAGTTCCGGAACAAGATGGGAACCCGGCATCCCTAGAGGAGTCGCAGTCTATAGCTTCCTGTGCCAGTGTTCAGGGCTCTGTCACCTCTGATGTTGAAGAGGCCTCTCGGTTGCGCACCAGGGACTGGGTCTTGGAGTCGCCTGAGCACACGGGGGCAGAGAGCATCCATGAGGAAGAAGCTGATGGAGGGACTATGCCCGTGCCGAATGCCTCGAAGGAAGACCGGCCAGATGAGTTGCTGGATAGTGTTCCTGATGACTCTGTACCTGACTGCCACACTGATTATCCCCCTGACACAGTATGTGACACAGTACACTCACCTGAAGCTAGATGTGATGCCCATGGTGACCTCCCAGTTCTAGTTGAGGTTGAGCCGGAGCAGGTAGTTTGCACACGTTCACAGAGTGCTCAAGTTCCATCAGTTGTCACGAGATGTGGGAGGAGTGTTAGGAACCCAAATAGGCTTATTTGTGAGATGTCAGGGCAGATGCTTAAAGGGAGTACTGAGCCTTTCATAGGTTCTGCATTTAGTTTCATTGCGGCGTCTATGTAGGGGCGTAGTGCATCCAGTTTTTTTATTTATTTATTTTGCTTCCGGTCTGAGTCGTGACCTAGAGTCATGAGATTCTCTTGTAAGGGCAAAGTTATGTACAACTGTGGGATGTAGATGGCATCTCTTTTTCCTCTGTGATAAGTACGGGTTTTGGTACCAATCTGTCCTTACACACTTCTTATGGAAGAATTTATAATGTTGAGTTTTGGTACATCAGTGCTCGAGATCCACGTTGTTTTTTTAGTTTTGTCATTAGTTTTTTTTTTCGCTCCTGTTTTTTTTTTTTTACTGTCCTCCGGTTTTCATGCTGTTGCCCCATTTTAGTATAATTTAAGGGGGGTGTATGTAACGGAGTAGAAAGTTCAAAGTTCAATTATAGCTAAAATAGAGCTAAACTGCGCCCTCTAGGGGTTTAATGTAAATACACCAGACGTAACGTGATCTCCCTTAGTTCATCCTTAACCACTGAGCGAATTTAGCTTGATGACCCTGTCCCGTGTCCAGAAATTGATGCACTGTTTTCTACAGAATAAATGAACGTGAGCCATCCAGCTGAGAGTGATTCATGCAAAGATACACCCCGTCACACAATGAACATATATTTTGGCTAGTTTTGTAATGTTATGATTTAAAGTTAATCAATAAGAAACTGTTCACTCAAGGGGCTTTTTTTTCTTTTCCTCTTTTTTATTTTTCACAAGGCGACTTATCAGCGTAGGCTATAGTTGCTACGGCACTCTGTGCACACCCCCGGAGAGAACGGTCACAATTATCCGTCCTTGTTGAGACTGATTCTATGTTTGTTAGAACAGTTGGGCTTTTGGAAGTTTATTTTTCTGTTGTTCTATTTGTGTGTTCTTATTCTCCACAATGGTGGACGTTCTATGTTATTCCCCTTACTATGCAGTCACATAAGGGGCTCTGTTATCACGGGTACAAGTCTACATTTTTTTATTGTTAACTTTGATGGACACAATCATGGGATACTTGTATCCACATGGATAAATTGACAGTAGTGAGTTATAACGTCCATGGATTAAACCATCCTATTAAAAGGAAGAAAATACTCTCTCAGTTAAAAAAAAATGCAATGTTCAATTGCCTTACTACAAGAAACTCATTTATCAGAGAGTGAGCACATCAAATTAAGAAGGGAATGGGTTAACCTAGTATATAGTGCCTCATATGGGAAAAAAAGAGGAGTGGCTATTTTAGTTAACAGAAATTTGGCCTTTAGTGCAGAGAAGGTGATACAGGATAAATCAGGGCGGTATGTCGTGGTCATTGGGACCGCTGGAGGAACTGAGGTATCTTTATTGAATGTATACGCTCCAAATGAGTGTGACCCAATGTTCTTTAGAGAAATAGCTAACATCATTGCTGGCAACTCAAAAGGGATACTAATAATAGGAGGGGACTTTAATGCAGTGCAGGATGGGAAAATGGACAGGATGCCCAATGAGAAGGGAATTCAGTGTCCCAAAACAAAAGCATTGAATAACTTTATGTCCGAATTGGGTCTTACGGATCCATGGAGAACCAAAAACCCAGGGGAGAAGGATTTCAGTTTTTTTTCTAACGTGCATAATAGCTATTCAAGGATTGACTTTTTCTGTCTCCCCCAACAATACATGTATAGGCAAGGCAAGGCAAGGCAAGGCAAGGCAAGGCAAGGCAAGGCAAGTTTATTTGTATAGCACATTTCATACAACAGGGGCAATTCAAAGTGCTTTACATGCATTATTTAAAAATACAGCAAGAGGAGCATAGGAAAATAAAAATTACAATGAATAAAAGCAAATATAAGAAGTAAATAGATAAAACATTTAAAAAGACAATAGTTAATGGAAAAAAGACATTGATAGAAGTGTTTGTGTTTAATCATAACTGGTGCAAAACATGAAGGTTTTTAGCTTAGATTTAAATATTTTTAAGGGTTTGGGCCTGTTTGATTTCTTCAGGGAGTTTGTTCCAGGAGCATGCAGCAGCGTGACTGAAAGCTGCTGCACCGTGTTTTGTTTTTACTCTTGGAATTATTAGCTGATTTGTCTCAGCTGACCTTAGGGACCTTGCGGGAATATAGGGTGGG
Organism: Nansenia antarctica; assembly: GCF_963989245.1. Taxonomy (NCBI): domain Eukaryota; kingdom Metazoa; phylum Chordata; class Actinopteri; order Argentiniformes; family Microstomatidae; genus Nansenia; species Nansenia antarctica. Next base: position 36,337,136 of record NC_137678.1, on the reverse strand, counting down.
AGGAGATCTGATATGTATTTTGGTCCAAGACCATTTTGTGATTTGTATGTAATTAGGAGGATTTTGAATTCAATTCTCTGAGCCAGTGCAGGGATCTCAGGAGTGGTGTAATGTGTTCAAATTTCTTTGTTTTTGTTAGGACCCTAGCAGCGGCGTTTTGGATGAGCTGCAATTTACGAACAGCTCCTTTAGATAGGCCTGTTAGTAGACCATTACAATAATCAAGTCTACTCGAAACAAATGCATGGATGAGTTTTTCAAGGTCTTGCTTGGACATGAAACCTCTCATTCTTGTTATGTTTTTCAGGTGATAGTAGGCTGATTTAGTTATCGAGTTTATGTGGCTGTTGAAGTTTAGATCGGAGTCTAGAATTACACCAAGATTTCTGACCTGTTTTTTAGTGTGAAGAGAGAGAGAATCAAGTTTTGCACTGACTTTCGATCTTTTGTCAGGTGCACCGAATACAATTATCTCTGTTTTGTCCTTGTTTAGTTGGAGGAAGTTTTGTGTCATCCAGGCGTTTATTTGCTCAATGCATTTACAGAGATTGTCAATGGGACTATAGTCGTTCGGTGAGAGGGCTATGTAGATTTGAGTGTCATCCGCATAGTTGTGGTAGGCAATTTTGTTCTTTTTTATGATGTGTCCCAATGGAAGCATGTAGAGATTGAATAGAAGGGGGCCAAGGATTGACCCTTGGGGAACCCCACATGTCATTTTAATTTGGTCGGATACAAAGTTGCCAATGGAGACATAGTAGCTTCTGTCCTGTAGGTAGGATCTAAACCAGTTTAGGGCAGTGCCCGAAAGTCCTACCCAGGTTTTTAGTCTATCTATTAGAATGTCATGGTCTACAGTGTCAAATGCAGCACTAAGATCTAGTAGTATCAAAACTGAGGTTTTTCCGGAGTCTGTGTTTACGCGAATGTCATTAAGGACCTTAATAAGGGCCGTTTCAGTGCTATGTAGGGGGCGAAAGCCTGATTGAAAGTCATCAAAGAGATCATTTAGGGTCAAATAATTGCTAAGTTGTTCGTGGGCAACCATTTCAATAATTTTTCCTGTACAGGGAAGGTTTGATATGGGTCTGTAGTTGTTTAGTACAAATGGGTCTAGGCCGTTCTTTTTTAGTAGAGGCTTAATTACTGCAGTTTTCAGGGCTTCAGGGAAGATTCCTGATGAAAGGGAGGTGTTAATTATTTGTATTACTTCGCCTGCCATGCAGCTAAATATGTTTTTTTAAAAGCTTGTTGGCAGGACATCAAGGGCACAGGTGGATGGTTTAAGACGTGACATGATTTTATCTAGGGTCTTGTAATCAATGGTGTTAAATTGTGACATGGTTGTTATGTCCGCCCTATTTGGGGTTGTTAATGGGGACATGTTTTTCATGCCTGACACAGAAAACCTAATGCCTTGTCTAATGGTTTCTATTTTATTGTTAAAAAAGGATGCAAGCTCATTGCATTTACTAGTTGAGTGAAATTCCTGAGCAATGGGTGTTGGGGGATTTGTTAGTCTGTCAACAGTTCTGAAAAGGATGCGGGCATTATTGATGTTATTGTTCATGATCTTAGAGAAAAATGATTGCCTGGCACTTCTTATTTCTAAGTTATAGTTTTGAAGATTCTCTTTATAGATATCATAGTGGACTTGAAGGTTTGTTTTTCTCCATCTGCGCTCTGCTTTACGACATTCTCTTTTTTGGTTCTTTACGGATGGGGCAGTTCTCCAGGGAGCTTTTTGCTTACCAGAGATGCATTTGGATCTAATGGGTGCAATATCATCAATGGTTTTTGTGATTTTTAAGTTGAAGTCGTGTAGAAGGTCATTTACTGAGGTTGGAATAGAAGTTTGGGGGGGGGGCTAGGGAAAAGGCCTGTGTGAACAGTGCACTGGTCTTTTCATTTATATATCGTTTGGAAATAGTTTTAGACATAGTTTGAATAACAGGAAAGATAGATAGGTCAAAGAATATGCAACAGTGGTCAGACAGGGCAATGTCAGTTACAACAACATTTGAAATATCTAGGCCTTTGGTGATGATAAGGTCCAGAGTGTGACCTCGATTATGAGTAGGGAGGTTCACATGTTGTTGAAGTTCAAAAACATCTAACAGAACAGAGAGTTCTTTGGCTTTGTTGTCCTCTGAGTTATCTACATGAATATTGAAATCACCAGCAATGATCAGACCATTAAATTCAGTAGTAATGATGGAGAGAAGCTCTGTAAGTTCATTAAAGAAGCTAGTAGAGTATTGCGGTGGTCTGTATAAAATTATAAAAAGAATTCGAGTGGAACATTTAAAAACAACTGAAAGATATTCAAATGATAAAAATTCCCCGAAGGATTTCTGTTTGCAGTTAAAACTGTCTCGGAAGAAAGAGGCGATTCCACCACCTTTTTTGTGGGATCTAACGACATCTAAGGTTCTAAAATTGGGGGGTGCTGACTCAATAAGAATTGGTGTCTTGTTATCTTTATCTAACCAGGTCTCAGTGATAAATAAGAAATCTAGTTCATAGGAGCTAATCAAGTCGTTGATTAAGAGAGACTTATTAGCTAAGGATCTGGCATTGAAAAGTGCTAGCTTGAGTGGTTTTGTGTTTGGTCTCTGTGTGGGCTGTGTGTGGCAGGGTATAGAAATTAAATTTGAGGGGTGTATAAAGCATTCAGACTTGCAATTAACTGTTCTGTTACTGATATGAACAGGGATAGCAAGAGTTGAGAGTCCCAGCTTTATATCAGGAATGTCAATGGTATCAACTCTATGGAAGCAGGGACTGTTAGAGCATCAACTGATTATGGGTGTCATCCGGGGGAGGGGGATGGGTGTTGTAGATAGCATCCTGTGGCGTCGGGGTGGGGCGATGGGTGTTGTAGATAGCATCCTGTGGTGTCGGGGTGGGGCGATGGGTATTGTTGATGAGGCTGGCATTGTTGATGAGGCTGGCGTCGCAGGGAGTGTGGGGCCAGGTGTTGTAGAATGGAGAGATGGAGCAGCTTTCGGGGTGAGCTCTACTCCTGTCTTCACCATTTTCTCTAACCTAGCTGAGAAAGGCAGGAACGGCGTGAGTTGGAGGAAGGAGAGCTCAGTGGACTCAGTGGATGAGTGTCTCTGGGAGTTTGGGGTAGAGTGGTTTGGGGGGTCGGGGGCAGGGAGGGAGGGTGGGGGGAGAGAAAAGGGGCTGGACCGTCGCCTTAGTGGGGGTTCAACGAGTTGGCTAATGATTCGTTTTGCCCTGTCGACTGTGGAGCGCAGTTTAGGCAGTTGCGATGGGGAGATTGATAAGTCATCTGCAGCACGCACTTCTGACTGCTGAGAAGGGTCCAGGCCAGCCGATAGCACGAGGGATGCCAAGAGCCGACTCTTTGTGACAGACACTAAGCTGGCCTCTGTAAGCTCCATCAGCTGGCTGAGGTCATCCTTCAGGTCAGCCAGCTGAGTTTGGAGGGCCCTTTACTGTAGGCTGTGATGAGTCGCAGGACTGTGGGGAGAGTTTATCCACTGTGAGCAGTTCAGCTGCCTGTGCTGAGTCTGAAGAATCCTGCGCTGTAGGCCTTTCAGTTGGTTTAAGAGCATCGAGGGAAGGGGGAGCAGAGTTTATGAGGTTGAAGAGTATGTTGTTCATGAATGAATGAATGGTCTTTATTGTCATTGCTACAGTATAGGTACCAAACAACGAAATTTAGGAGGGGTGGCTCCCCTGGTGTTAGGAAAGAAAAAAAAAAAACTTTTAAAAACATCACAAGAAGGGAAGGAGCTGGTTTACATAAATAAAGGCTATGTACACCAGGGTTTCCGTTAACCGGTAATTACCGGTCTTTGTCCGATAAAATCTGTTGAAGTCCGACATATTTAAACCTCTTCGGTCATATTGTCCGGTGAAAATAACCGCTAAACGCAGTAGCCCATTCGGCGGTAACCCGCCCCATCTGGCAACCCTGTCTCTCAACGGCGCGAGTACCGTAGTTTAGTCAGTTACCGTAATTTAGTTTGATCTAGTCTAAATAAAACCACTGCAGTGACCGGAGTCAAGGTTATTGTTCTGCGTGTTTTGGATGTGCTAGAGCACAGTGAATGACCACCGAGGGCCGTGAGATGCGGCTAGTAAAGGACGCTAGCGGCCATCTCAACCCCGTTCATTGATTGAGCCTGCCGTGCCCGTTCCAGCCCTGAGTCGGGAGAAGTACTACGGGAGTAGTGCGCTACTATCGACAACCTGGGCTACTGGTACCATTAGATTAGGATTGATTAGATTAGGTTGACAATACCACACTACATTTGAGTTTAGGGATATCAATGTTATATATTTGTGTATGTTTTATCTTTATGTATTAAATGTTATAATTGTTTCACATTTGAGACCTGTCTTCCCCCACTCAGTTATTCAGTCGGTGTCCATCATTTTAGTCTATCTATATATTCTATAGTGTTAGAGTTTAATTTGTGCCACTAAGGTGAAATAGTCCACGGGTGTGTATCCCCCCCGATACATCCTCCCCATTCTCATACTCCCGAGTCCGAGAAAGTATGATTTGACAGGCAGCTAGACTTAATGCCTTCCCAATCAGCGAGACGTGGTTATAGAAATTACGTTGTTTTATTGATAAAAAGGGTAAAACTGGAAAGAGAATATAAAAAACTTACATTACTGTCGTGAAACTATTTAACTCACTTCAGTTAACGTAATGTCCGTTCATTGATCGATCGATGCAGTCCGTTCAAATAGCCATCAAAAGCTAAACTATAGGCATACTTAAAATTACCAATTACATACTCAAATCCCATTAATGCAATTGAAATAAACATCTTAAAGTAGCCTACAGTCGTAATTCAAAGTAGCAAAGGTGACTAGGCTGCCCAGTGTGGCGCGCGTGCAGCCCTGGACATATTATGCCATAGTAGCGCATGCGAATCATGAAAGCCTATATTATTATATAGTTCGCGATCTAATCGTATCGGATGAGAAATGGACATTAAATGGCCTATATAGGCTACACAACAGCTAATCACGCGACAAACACCTATATTATATTCTAATATGATGACCGGAATTTTTCCCGTTTGTCCGACAAATTGAAATCTTCCCGGACACGTTGACCGGCACCAAATTTTTCTAACGGAAACCCTGATGTACACTATCCACTATACTATACTGTACAGATAGACGACTAGGGTTGTCATATTGCACAATAGTGTTATTTCACATTTATTTAAAGTGTCGCAGTTTGCAGGCTTGAAATGTACATATTTGTGCCTCAGTACTACACCTGATTTTTTCAGTCCAGCAGCTGCCATCAATCCGTCCAGACTGTCCAGGGCCCAGAACCTAGGTCTTTGCTGTGTTCAGGGCCTGGACGGCCCTGTGGTAGAAGCTGTTCTTCAGTCTGTTTGTCCTTGCGGCCAAGGTCCTGAACCGCCTTTTCGAGGGCAGCCTGGTAAAGTGTTCGTACCCAGGGTGGGTCGGGTCCCTGGAGATCTTGGAGGCCTTCCTGAGACAGCGTGTGTTGTACAGCTCTTCCAGAGAGGGGAGGGGGGCGCCGGTGATCTTCTGTGCTGTTCTCACGACTCTCTGTAGCGCATTTCTCTCCGCTGTTGTGCAGCTGGAGAACCAGTTGCAGATGCCGTAGGTGAGGATGCTCTCCACTGCGCCGCGGTAGAAGGTCACCAGTATCTCCTGCTTGCTGTGTTCCTTCCTGAGGACTCTCAGGGTGTATAGCCGCTGTTGTGCCTTCTTGATGGTGGCTTTTGTGTTGTCCTTCCAGGTCAGGTCATCCCGCATGTGCATCCCCAGGAATCGGAGGGTTGAGACTCTCTCCACGCTCTCTCCGTCGATGAGCAGGGGCTGGATCTCGGACTTTTTCCTCCTGAAGTCTACGATGATTTCCTGGGTCTTTGACTTGTTCAGCAGCAGGTTGTTAACCTTGCACAGCTTGCTCAGTTGCTCTACCTCATCCCTGTACGCCGCCTCGTCCCCCCCCGAGATGCATCCCACCACGGTGGTGTCGTCTGCAAACTTTACGATGGAGTTGCTGGGGTGGACGGGGGTGAAGTCGTAGGTGTAGAGGTTGTAGAGGATGGGGCTTAGCACGCAGCCCTGGGGGGACCCAGTGCTGAGTCTGAGGGCTGTGGAGGTGTGGGGGCCCACCCGCACCCTCTGGGGGCGGTCGGTCAGGAAGTCCTTGATCCATGCACATATAGAGTGTGATAGACCCAGGTCTAGTAGTTTGGTCACTAGCCTGTCTGGAAGGATGGTGTTGAAGGCGGAGCTGAAGTCCACAAAGAGCAGTCTCGCGTAGCTGTTTCCCCTCTCCAGGTGGGATAGAGTGGCGTGGAGAGTCGTCGCGATGGCGTCCTCTGTGGACCTGTGGGCTCTGTAGGCGAACTGGTATGGATCCAGGTTGGGCGGGAGGCGTGTGAGTATGTGGGCCCGGACTAGTTTCTCGAAGCACTTCATGATGATTGGTGTGAGTGCCACCGGGCGGTAGTCGTTTAGGCAGCTCACCGTGCTTTTCTTCGGGACTGGGATGATAGTTGAGGTTTTCAGGCAGGGTGGGATGGTGGCCTGGGACAGGGACTGGTTGAAGATGTTGGTGAAAATCCCGGCCAGCTGGTCGGCGCAGTCCCTCAGCACCCGTCCCAGGACGCCATCCGGCCCCGAGGCTTTCCTGGGGTCCACCGCCTTCAGCACGCGTCTCACTTCATGCTCTGTGAGGGTGAGGCTGCTGAGAGCTGGAGAAAGTGGTGTTTGTGTTGTGGTTACCTCCGTTCGCCCCTCGTCGAACCGGGCGTAGAAGGTGTTCAGCTTTCCCGCCAGCAGGGGGTCGTCCTCTGCGGCTGTGAGCCTCTTGGCTCTGAAGTTTGTCATCTGCTGAACCCCCTGCCACATCCGCCTGGAGTCGTTGCTCAGGAGGCATTCCTCAATCTTCTCTCTGTGGTCTGCCTTGGCCGCTTTGATTCCGCGCTTTAGGTTAGCCCTGGTGGTGCTGTACAGCGGTGTGCTCTTCCCTGCGAAGAAGGCGTTGTCCCTCATTCTCCCGATCTGTTTAAGTGGAGGCCATCTCTTTTGAATAGGTCTCTCTGCCTCCAGAATATGTTCCAGTGGTCAATGAATTTCAGCCTTTTAAGTTGGCACGCACCAGAGAGCCACGTGTTAAGGCTTAGGAGCCGGCTGAATTCCAGGTTACCTCTGTCAACAGTGGGTAGCGGTCCACAGATGAATGTCTCAATCTTAAGCTTGTCAAGTCTATTGAAAAGTTCCATGAAATCACGTCTCAAGTCTACTGAGCCCATTTTACGTGAATCGGTTTGTCCCACATGTAATACAAGACGCTTTGTGGCTGGGTTTTTAGACAGTGTTTCTTCCAAATCTTTTGTTATTTCTGAGACCGTTAGGTTAGGAAGACAGTGGATATGTAATTGTTTACCTCTTACGTTTCTGATCGCCGAGTCTCCAATCAACAAAGTATCTTTTGGAGGTGAAGTCTGTTTCATCCGCTGCATGTCACACAGAGAAGTAGAAGAAGGAGGGGGTGACCTTGAGCTCGTGTCTGCAGGCCGGGGAGTCACCGGGGGGGGCCGGGGAATCACGTGATTCCCAGGCCTGGGAAATCTTGGCGTGACTCTGATGTTTTTATCTCGAGCCTTGGGAGTCATGCCAGCTCGCTGCTCCGCGGGCCGGTGTCTCAGACTCCTATCTCGGCTCTGTTTAGTCATGCAAGCCCATGGCTCGGGCCTACTTGTTGCTAATGATGCTAACGGTGCTAACGAGGACTTCAGTTGGCTGCTTTTCAGTAGTTTCGGGTGATAATTCATCTGTCCAGTGAATTTTGCAGCTGTCACCTGCCTCGTTAGCTTTGGGAAGTGTGAATTTTGATTTAAATCCTCTTCAGAGGCTTGCGTGGGTGGAGAACCACTAGCGTAGCGATTCTCGAGTGCGGAGAGTCGCCCCTGGAGAGTATATTCCAATAAGTCTACTCTCTTTGAAAGATCCACACAACTTTGACAGATAGCAGGCATCGTAGGAATTAAAGCTATATTAAAAAATTGTTAAAACTATAAAAAAGAAGCAAGAAAAAAGCAGGAAAGCAGTGGTATGAGAGGAGCGAGGGAGAAACACGTCTAATCTACTCAGAAGCAGGAAGTCAGGAGTATAAAGTAAGAGAATGTACCATTGAACCTATGACTCTGAGCGATCACGCACCCATTGTGCTGAAAGTAGATCTAGGCTTGCATTCCTTTTTCAGATACTGGAGGTTAAATGTATCACTGCTAAATAAGTCAGAAACAGTAGAAGAATTAAGTAATACTCTAAAATAATATTTTGAGATAAATGAAAATGGCGAAGTTAATCCTTCAATTTTGTGGGAGGGGGCAAAAGCAGTTATCAGAGGAAAAATCATACAGATATCATCAAAAATAAAGAGACAGCGACTTGAGGAACAATTAATTCTGGAAAACAAAATAAAGCTCCTAGAGACACAACACAAAACCACAAGAACAAGTAACATTGCTACAGAACTTAAGGAGGCAAGAAAAGCCTTAGACAAACTCTTATCATTTAAGGCAGAAGGGGCTTTAAGATTCTCCAGACAGAGATACTACGAGATGGGGAATAGGGCTAGCCGCCTTCTAGCTTTCCAACTTCGTAAAGCCCAAGCCAATCGCACTGTCTCCAAAATCTGTCATCCTACACAGAACAAAACAGTGTCTCAACCCAAAGAGATAGCAGATGCCTTTGCATCATTCTACCAAAATGTATACAAAGATCCCAGACAACAAACATCAGCAGAGAATACGGATACCTTCCTCATCGGTTTAAACCTCCCCACATTATCAGAAGAAGCATCAAAACAGATGATAGAACCAATTACGGAAACAGAAATAAGAGATGCAATAAAAATAAATAAAAGCAATGTCTCCAGGGGTTGATGGATTCCCTGGAGAATTCTATAAATGCTTCGTAAATTACCTAGCGCCCATACTAACTAAGGTGTTTAGCTACTCCCTCTCCAAGAACAACCCTCCAGAGACATGGTCACAGGCCATTATATCTGTCATTCATAAAGAAGGGAAAGACCCAACTCTATGTGAAGGATACAGACCCATCAGTTTGTTATGCAACGACCAGAAATTATTGACAAGTATTTTGGCACAAAGAGTTCAAAAACATATTACTACTTTGATAAACCCAGATCAAACAGGATTCATCCCTAATCGGCAAGGTGCGAACAATATAAGAAGAACCCTAAACATCATTACTTGCGCTAAAAGAAATAAGCAAACATCAATGTTAATAAGCTTTGACGCACAGAAAGCATTTGACACCGTGAATTGGGACTTTTTATACAGCACACTATCTGCAATGGGATTTCACCCAGAATGTATAGATTGGGTCAGAGTTATTTACAGAAATCCAAAATCACGTGTCAGAGTAAATGGATGCTGCTCTGGGTTCTTTGACTTACAAAGAGGGGTGAGACAAGGGGACTGTCTTAGCCCCCTGCTGTTCGCTATAAATATTGAACCCCTGGCAGCGTCTATAAGACAGAATGAGGAAATAAAAGGCATAAAGGACATGGGAAACAAGGAGCACAAGATTTCCCTTTATGCGGATGATATTCTGACTTATGTAAGCGACCCGGTCCTTTCGGTCCCTGCGCTGATAGATACCATAAAGAAATATGGAGAACTCTCTGGTTATCAGATCAACCAATCAAAATCAGAGGCAATGATGTTGGTTGGACATTGGCCAAATCAATTGTCAGGTAGGCTTGACTTCCACTGGTCGCAGGGATTTAAATACTTGGGAATTATTATAACAACAGACTTATCTAAATTGTTTAAAGCCAACTATGGGAAATTGATGGGCCACATAAAAGTGGACCTTGCAAGATGGGAAATCCTACCACTCTCCTTGATAGGAAGAATAGAAAGTATAAGAATGAATATTTTACCAAGGTTGCTATTCCTCTTCCAATCACTACCTATTTATGTTCCTGTTTCCACCTTCTCTGTATTGGATAAATGGTTGTCCAGGTTCATCTGGCAAGGCAAACGACCCAGAATTAAATTTAAAAGACTACTCTGCACAAAAGAAAGAGGAGGTCTGGACCTACCTAGCCTGAAAAAATATTACTGGGCAGCCCAACTCAGAGCAATGATTGCATGGATATCCCAAGACACTGACACTATATGGGTGGGAATGGAGCAGAGTGAATGCCCAAATGTACCTTTACATTCAATACCATTCTTAAACCAAGACATATGGGGGGAAAAGAAAGTTACAAATGTATGGAGCAAAAACACTTTACAAATATGGTCAACTGTGAGGAAAAAGCTACAACTTCCCATGGCCACTTCCAGAGCTATAATGATAGCAAACAACTGTGAGTTTCCTCCAGCTAGGTTAGACAAGGGATTCCTGAAATGGAAGGAAAGGGGTTTAGTGGTTCTGGACCAGCTATTTGACAAAGCAGTCCTCAAATCATTTGAACAACTCAAAGATGAATATGACTTACCAAATCAAGACTTCTATAGATACTTGCAAATTAGACACTATTTACAAAATCACCAAGAATGGGAACAGCTCTGCTCATTACCAACACAACTAGAACACCTCTTTATATTAACAACTAAAGGAACAGTGAAGACAAAGTTCATATCACGTATCTACAAGATATTGCAGGAAGAGTTAAAAGAAGATAACTTAGATATTAAAGAAAAATGGGAACTAGAAATGAACACAATCATTTCAGATGAGCAATGGGAGACTTCATGCAGTCAGGGACATAAGGTAACCAATAGCCCAAACTGGAAGGAATTTGGATGGAAAATTAAAATGAGATACTTTTACACTCCACTTATAACATCGAAATGGAGCACCACCTCAGATCATTGCTGGAGGGGTTGTGACATGGTTGGAGATCACACGCATATATTTTGGGACTGCCCAAAGATATTAGAATACTGGCAAAATATACAAAGAGAAATTTAAAAATGTCTCTCTATAGATCTACCTCTAGAACCATCACATTTCATATTAGGGATACTCCCAGCTGATCTTGAAGAAAACAGCCAAACATACCAACTGAGAATCCTTCTCTTAATAGCTAACAAAGTAATCACAGCCTCCTGGCTGAAGCCACACCCCCCAACAGTTATACAATGGAGGGAAAGAATCCAACATGTTTACAACATGGAACGTACAACAGCACTAGTGAAATTGAAATTAGACACATTCCTTAATAGATGGTCATCCATTGCACTACATTTTCATTTGATCTGACTGATATGCAGATGTGTTTATTTATTTTTATTTTTTATTTTTATTTATTTTTTCCCTTTCTTTTCTCTTACCATTGTTGGTTGTTGTTATTGTTACTGTTGTCACACTGCTGTTGTTGTTGATAATGGTGATAATGATTATGTTTATTGGCTGTTGTGGTTGTTAATGCCAGCGATGAAATTAGGGATTATTTTTGTTGTTGTTGTTTGTTTTGTCTTCTTTTACGTTATTGTTATTATTTATTTTTAAGAAAGATATTCATGGACTGTTATTCTTTTGCGACTTACCCGTGACACCTTTATGTAACATCAATATGTTGTGAAATATTGTTTGACTGCATTTGATAAAAGAAAATGATAATAACAAATTTAAAGTTAAAAAAAAAAGAATGGGAATGCGACAGGAGAAAAGTGACTGATCAAACCACAACAAGAAACGCTGCTAACAGCTAGCGGCTAACAGTGGTACATCGCTAGGAACATCTAACTGCGTTTTTATAACATCACAGCATGCTGAGAGGACATGCTAAAAACACATAACTACACATAATTAGATGAACACACAGTTCTTGCTTTTGAACACGAGCTAAAACGAAAGTATGTTTACAAGTCATTATCACTTACGGTAGCCTGCGGCAAACGAGAACAGTTAATCCAATCCACAGATTATAAGTATTTAGTGATCGTTAAACAGTTTTTTATTATATGGACTGGGTACTTTAAAACTTCAAGTTGCCTGTTATGAAAAAAACGAAAACCAGATATTGTTGACACACCTTCGATTCTGCGCCTGATTTCTGGTCTCACCAGCGGGCGTCACTAGGCTACACTTTTAAAAGGGTCCTATAATTGATTTGCCATTTGTAAGAGAAGATAAATAGAATAAAAACCTGAAGGCACTGCAACTAGAAATCAGACAGTAACTCTTTTTTTCTACAATGCTGAATGTTGCTGTTTAAATTGTTTTAACTGTAAACCAGTTGGTCACTGAGTACTGCAGACTACTGTTTTTGTTGCTTGAATAAAGGCTGGCAGTCTTTAATAGCAATAACTGTTGTTGTGGACTATACTGGGGAAGTATTTGTTATTATTCAGGAGTAAAACAATAAATACAAATATCGGATTGATATCGGTATCGCAGATACCTGAAGCCCAGGTATCGGTATCGGTAGTGAAAAAATGGGATCGGGACATCCCTACTTATAATGGACTTCTCCAGTGGGTTGTTATCAGGATCCTTTCCTGTGCATGCGCGCGCCTTATTCCGTTCCACTCGTGTATTACAGTAACCGTAAGCAATCAAAACACCCCGATGATCAATCCACTTTATTTATATATTTAGAAATAATACAATCTACCCCTCTGTGTTTGTATCTGTGTGAGGTGTGAAGTGAGGGACAGATCTTCGCAACTCCCTCTTCTAAAGGGTACAGCCTGTTGGCGTGTGTGTACGCGCGTAGGTTTAGGTGTGCGTGCAGCGCGGACGCGAGTGTGTGTTTGACAATGAGAAAGAAGAATGTGAAAAGAGGGGGGGGGGGGGGGCGGTTTCAAGCCTTCGTCTTACCTCTTCTGTAGTCGACGCCCAAGAAACCTATATTGTTTCCTTAGAAAAAACACTTTTTTCTCACGACACTGCTTCACAATGTTATAAACACGATAGTGCAACGCTCCTTTTTGGAATTAATTTCCACTCAACTTGACCAATTAGTCACCAAATCAAATCTTATCAAAATGTTATCCAAATCACACCACTTCACATTTCCCTTTTTTCATAAAAAGGGATCTTGTGAACCAGTGGCGGCTGGTGCTAAAAAATTTGGGTGGGGCACAGCAGTGTTTCCTCCAGGATTTTTCACATTAGTGGCGGGGGGGTCCTCTTTCGGACATTTATGTCCTTCATAAGATCTTCGGGTCATTTAGGCCCGGATGCACAGAGACACACAGAAACATACACACACTCACACTGACACTCACTCACTCACTCACACACCTCTGCTCTAGCTTTCCTGTGCCAAGAAGCCGTCTGCTCTCGCACTTTTTACCCTTTGAAGTGCAACATTGTAAACATTTTTACATTTTCTTGCACTGTACAGAACGTATGCAGCAACTGCAAAAAGTACATTTGAGGTACACACACTGTCACATTCTGTGCTTCATGTGTTGTGTAGACAGGCATACCCATGCACACACAATTGTTGCCAGTGGTATTTCAGAATTATTTGGGATTTTTCAGACATAATACTGTATTTCGACAGTGACAGTGAAAACAGTGTACATTCCGTTCGTGTTTTGTGATTCAGCATTTGCAGACATTTTTGAGAGATGTATTTCATGTCATTTGCAATTGGCAAAAACAATCTTAGTTTGGTTCTTTCATTTCTATTCTTGTTCATCACCTGTATTTTCTTTACAGCTTTGATTATAATTAGATAAATGTGAAATTCAACTGAGAATATAAATTCAAAATAATAAACAGCAATGAAAACATTGTTTCATTAACATTTTTCCTAGATAAGTATGATTTATGACACCCAGGTCTTTGCATTTTCAAAGTTAGGGGCATCATGTGCGTAAAAACGCTTCTACTCATCATGCTGTCGTTCGGCCCCACCTATTCCCAGGGGTCTGACACTTTGTGGGTTGTTACTAAGCATCATCTGCTCCAGCCTCTCCAAAGGGCAGCCCCCTAGATCAACTAGAACAAAAGATATGCACTTTTGAATGTGTACACACAGTACCTATTGTGCATTATTGGGTACAGTACCTGTTTGTGCCCACAGGAGGCGCCCTTTAATATTATGGGCTATTTTGGGGCTTTCTTGCGCCCTGAGTATACCCCCTTGTATGGGTCACTATTGGGACTAGGAGCACCGTGTCAAGACAAGTGCTTTTAAAACCACAATGATGTCCCGGGTCAACTAGACCCGAACACTACGAAAGGGTCCAAAAAGTGAACAACACACAAGGGTTAAACATGTGTGAGGATACGTAACGGCGTTTTGTGACAGAACTTTCACTTTCATTCATGAAATTCACCCCGTCTGTGTTACGAAGCACTTGAATTTTGGACCATTGCGACTGACTATAGCGTCATATACCATCAAAGGGGGGAGATGCGACATGAAATATGTCAGAATGCAGCAATATCATGCACAGATCAGCCTTATAACATGTCATGTTATATATATATATATATATATATATAACGTTAGACAGGGAGCACAGATGTATGTTTATGAACGATATGAGGCTGGGAGGGAAAAATCACAGTATACCCGCTAGAAAAAACTAGACTACACCACTGAAGTAGGCCTATGAGAGGACACGCACAAAACCGGCTAACGTTACTCATTAACTGTTTACACAAGTACAATCACAGTGTGACAGTCAGATGGAGCATTCGGTAAACAACAACAGCAAGGTAATGCTATCAGTTGAGTTAAAGAAAAACAGCTCTTACCTTTGAGGACACCAACATGAGCTCTGTTTACCCGTACCTCCGCCGTTCTGTTCGTGGTGATTTTAGAGGCAATAGATTATTTTTGCCCCGCGCATATTGCTATGAATAGTTCGAAGCTAGGTGCTTGCACGTTAGGTGCGAGGCTGCTCGGTTAACCCATTAGCGGGAACATTATTAGTTGCACAAAATAGGCTGATTTAATTGACCATGAACATCAGAGACAGACATTACGAATGTTCATTTAAAATACTCCGGAAGCCCGGAAGTCAGGAAAACCGGAAGTCGGAAGTCCTCAGCATAATGCATTGTCTGCAATACAACCGGATATTCAGGACGCAACTTTTTGCGCCCCGGCCGAGAAATAGACACAGCCAATTGGAGCGCTGCTACAGCTCATGTGTAAGCGAAAAGTATTTGGCCTGGCATAGACTTGCATTCGATCGGCGACCCGACTCCTCCCCCTATGTATTTTAACAGTGAATTTTACACACACACACAGATAAAATGTTTATTGTATTGGAGGATTTTTTATGAATGCTGATAGGCGCCGACAGAATATCAGCCGCATTTTGTGAATAAACAATGTTTATTTTTAAAAACAAACTTTTACAAATCGCAACTAGGAAGTGAAGGTGGGGAACTAGGAAGTGAAGGTGGGGGCGGCGCCCCAGCGCCCTCTATCGGCCAGCCGCCACTGTTGTGAACGTTACTATGTGCGTGCGTGTTTACGCGTCGCAAGGGGAACAATGGACTCAACTTCTACACGTTGTATGGCCGAACACAACTAATCAAATATGCCTTTTTGAAGAATAGATTTCATAACCAACTCTCCCAACATATCATACACTTATTTACAATAGGATTTCATAATCCTCATATAAAAACATCAGACCCTTCGCTGATACTAACACCACACAATCAATCAATATTACCAGTCCACTTCAAAACACCTTCATCAGTTTTATACCGGTAAGTTCGCACTTAATGCAAACACTGCGATTAAATCTCAATATTTGCCGCACCACAAAGTACACAAATATATGGAGGACCAAGTCTGTCAAAATTAACAATAAATATATAGATACATAAATTAATGTATTGTAACAATCCTGTATGAGGGCCCGTTAACAGCTCCTCCAAGGGAGTTAACTCTGTTGGTGTTGTGGTTAGCGCGGCCGGCGGTTATGCGGGAGGTCGGGGTTCGACTCCCGCATGGGGCGAGTTACACTACCAGTTCACGTTCGCTACACTGGTGTCAGAAGGTTGGGATGGAAGGAAGGCCATCGGAGAGGCGTGTCCACGTGAGGGACTTGACATAGTGAAGCGTGAGGGCACACTCTCCCGAACGGTGAGGATAGTGTAACGATCCTGTATGAGGCCCCGTTAACAGCTCCTCCAAGGGAGTTAACTCTGTTGGTGTTGTGGTTAGCACGGCCGGCGGTTATGCGGGAGGTCGGGGTTCGACTCCCGCATGGGGCGAGTTACACTACCAGTTCACGTTCGCTACAGTATGAACAAATAAATGAATGAATATACACAGTAATAATGAAACACATTTCTATATTTATTTATTCTTTTACGCATTCATTCATTGTTTTCCACATTCATTCTTTGTTTTCCACATTCTTTTCCACATTCATTCTTTGTTTTCCACATTCATGCTTTCTTTTCCACATTCATTCTTTCTTTTCCACATTAATTCTTTCTTTTCCATATTTATTCTTTCTTTTCCACTTTATCAGATCTGTATGCAAATATATGGGGGTGTATCTTGCATGTTGTCCACGCCCCTACGCATTTTCATTGGTTGATACCGCGCATGACGTGTGAAAGCAGTGACGCAGTTATCTATGGAAGGCCATGCTCACAAAAACCGGCACGTCTCCACACGTCTCCTCGAGGCGTCAATTCCACACGTCGATTTTTAACGTGTCTACGTAGACACGTCGATTTCAACGGGCTGTTCCATTCTACTGATGTCTGGGTGTTTCCATTCTACTGATGTCTGGGTGTTTGGCAAACAGCTTTTAGGTGCATTACCAGTTAACTTTATAATAGTTACCTTTAGAACGATGATGCTGTTTAAACAACAAAAGAAGAAGAAGCAACGAGGACTGGTAACATTAAAAGCAGACATAGATTTCGAAATCTATGTATGTTTGTAATGTTACCAGTCCTACCACTAGGCGTCACTATGCCATATATAATGTATATTCTCATGTATATACACATATAATTTTGCTTTCACTTTAGATTAAAGGAGAGATAGATAATACATAGAGAAATGTATGAGAAAAACAATGGTCCAAACAAATAAAGATTTGAAAAATTATGATAACCATCTTATTGTCTTAGTTTAATGTCATTTCAATACTGCTTCAATACTAACGTTGAAATTACAGTCTTAAAACAATAAGTACATCGAAAACATATACACAGAGCATGTATGTTTACACATGTAAGACAAAGAAAAGAAAATTTGATTTTTCTATTGTCCCCTATTTCCTGGGGCTCATATAGATTTGACTAATTAGTAGATTAGATTAGATCAGCAAATGTCTGTCCAGCGATTGATATGAAGGGGTGAAAAGTAGGGGAGGATGACATTGAAAGAAAACATTATGGCCCATTGGCATATGAACATCTAAGCAATATCACACGAGAGGGAGTGCTGTTATACTTAATATCAGCACGGCTGTGATAGGTACGAGGCCGCAGTTCTACAGCGCCATTTATTACTTAACAGTAATAAGCGAGAACAGATTATGATTTGTTTGTTTATTTAATACTTGCCTGAGTAATACACATTCTGATATCTTATCCCCTTTCTCTTATCTTATCCCCTGACTCTTAGTAACAACAACAAGGTACAAGGTTCATTTATTGGCATTCTATAACACAGGGATGCACAATGAGATGCAAGATATAGTCCTTACAGTCCCAGTAGGTCTCAGGTCGTTACAGTCCCAGTAGGTCTCAGGTGTGTGTGTGTGTGTGTGTGTGTGTGTGTGTGTGTCCGTGCTCCGTTCTACATCATCACCAGACAACAACATAGTGCAAATAAATAATATTTTTAATAAAAAAAGAAAATACTAAACTAAATGAGATAGTGTGCAATATTGGCAGTGGCTAGCTAGGCTAGTGGCCAGAGTTCAGTAGTCTGATAGCTTGATGGAAGAAGCTGTCTCTGAGCCTACAGCCCCAGCAGGTCTCTCAGGTCCTCTGACCAGGGTTTGCTGGTTGTCTCCCGTGCCAGACTGAAGACCCAGGGTGATAGAGCATTCAGACAGACAGACAAGCATCTAATATATATATATCAGTAATAGTAACAGTAAAGTGAAGTAGGTAAGTAAATGTGTAAAGGTTACAACCTTCAAAAGTTGAAATGAAACCACGTATGAAATATACTTGGCACAGAGAACCAAGTGGGGTCAGTCCAAACATTTATACATTCGGGAGAAACACGTAAAATACAGTAAATACATTCCTCGTTCAACTCCATGGCCATTTTATATTGTGTCACAGTTGTGCAGCAGTCAAAAAGTGACCAAACTACCCTAACCAAGCTAACTGGTTGTGATAGTATTGTTTTTGAACGTTGAAATGCTGGAGCTCTCTAGCTTTTTTGCTTTTGCAAGGTTGGATTGACATTTTTGATGGTTGTTGGTTAGTCACATGTTGGTTGGAATTAACAGTTTATTAGATGTTGTTATGTGATGGTTATTGTTCAATGTTGATTTTGAGGTTGTGACTTGATTGACACGTAGTGTAGAGCCCAAAGGTGCATCTCATTGTTGCAGTCCAGTGTTCCATCGTGCTCCAGCATTGTGAAGAGGGAGTGGTATACATTAGAGACGCCATTCCAAACGTCTCTCCACAATCTTTCAATCCTTTGGTTGTGAGTGCTCCTTCCTCTCAATGCACTTCCCCTGGCTGACCCTCGAAAGACGTCCATGAAGAGGCAAACAGCATTATTCTCTCCACCATGATCACATCTCACTCGAGAGGGGACACCAAATCTGTCAACCGCCTGAACAAACTGCTCCATCACAGTGCTGCTTCTATTGTTTTGTGAAGCTTGGAGGAACACGATCATTCGACTGAAGCCATCGATTCCTCCATGTATAACGATTCTCCACCTTGAAAAGAAATAGCATATTATTATTATTGTAACACTACATCATGAGTACTGGTTATAGATAGGTAAGCATATAAACATATATACAATGGTGGATCAGATATACAGAGATGGATAAATATATACTGTGAGCTTATAAACATGTAGTGAATTATTTAGAAATTATTTAGAAAGACTAATATGTAACCATAAAAGAAATCAGGAAGGGGCAAATACATTTGCACTGCACTTTTATTACACATGGGGTATAGTTACTGACCTGATGAGCTTGTGGTTTCCATCCAGATGCCACAAGGAGTTTGGCCCACTCTGTATGTACGCCTATGCAGTCTATTAGACATAGCTCTAAGAGCAGCCCCGCCTGGGTCTGTCCTGAGCAGACTTTGTCGAACACGCCTCCTTTGCACAACAACGCCCTCTCCAAAAAGACGTGCACGCACAGCTTCTGGGCCAATTTCATCGTTTCCTTGTACCAGGTCAATGACTCTTTGATCCAACTCTGCGTCGGTCATGGTTGAGTAGCGATGCTGTATGGAGATATTAAACAGTCTTTAATAAAATAAAATAAAAGAGAGCAAATTAGTCACTCATTTTGACATTAACTAATGGCTCTGTACAACTATACACAGCTCAGGTTAAATGCATCAATAATTACCTGAGACGTTGCTCAACAGTGCGTCTTGAGACACCCAGTATGTCTGCGATCTGGCGTACGGTAAAATTAAAAGATAATAAAAACACGAGTTGCTCTTGGGTGATCAAATAACGTGGCCGTCCAGCCTGTCCCCTAATTCGGGGAGCACGATATCCTTGGGACACTGCAGTGGTGAAACAACAAAAACAACAAAAAGGTTTATTAGAACAAAAAGTTTACATTCGGTTCAGTAACACTGCTATTTTACATACTTTAATCCACAACATCTCCCACTCTGCCTGTCTATTGTTAATTGAGTTGAGTACTTCTGTCTCACGTTCCTCTAGACCTGTGAACACCATGTGTCCTGTGGTCATTTGCAATTGACTAGAGGCCAAAAGGCCTGCATTGTATTGTAAAACAGGCCTCCAGACAGCATCTAGTTATCCATTGTACCCATGTTAATTGAGTTGAGTGGAAGTACTTCTGTCCCACCTTCCTCTAGACCTGTGAACACCAGTGTGTCCTGTGCTAATTTGCAATTGACTAGAGGCCTGCATTGTATTGTAAAAGAGGCCTTAACTTGAGGAGAGGTGTGGTAACGAAATCTCTTCATGGTAAAAACAAAATAAATCATATTACTTTAGTGTAATAATAATTATTGATATTCTAATATTAGATTGGGCTATGTGCTAGTGAATAAATGGTACTATATAATATATTTGAATAGTTTAATATTGTAGTTTATTTAGATAAATTGCGTTGTTGATACATTTTGTAAGTTTAATTTGATACAAAGGTACTCAGGTAATCTTATATGCCGTGCGGACAACTCAATTTATATATACATTTATACAACAGTTAGTTCCGACATCTTGGATCTCGATTGGACAAGAGGCATTCCATGAGTGCTGATATACAGTATAACAGCACTGGGACTTTTAACTATATGTATCACTCCGCCACACAGATGTTCTACTAAATGAACGTTAACTAGACTACATGTTAATTAGACTACATGTTTGTGTTCACGTTACTAGGCAACAGTCCAGTTGAAGTTCAGTTGTGGAAATATTTTTTTGTTTATTTTTATGATTAAATAAACAAACTATTCATAATCTGTTGTCATGTATTACTGTTAACTAATACATGGCTGTATAACTGTTGTATAAAAGCAAATTGAGGGAACTTACGAGGCCGTTGTTGCTCTTGCCCAATCTCCTGACGAAATTCATCGATGAACCCCAACAACTGATCAACAAAATCCGATTCAACAAGCCTTCCTCTAGCCCATCGGAGACTTGTTTCCATTGTCTCCATTCTAGGTTAAATAAACACAGTAAAACAACAGGCTATAAGATTCAGACCAGCCACTGTATCATATCCTAATTACCTATGCATAAAGCTAGGATTGATCTTACCTTGCCAAAGCTGCTTGGACTACTTCCTCATCGTCCGACATTGCTAGTCTCACACATTCACTAAATGTGCGGTTGCAATTCGAAAGAAAAGCCCGCAATGCCATCCTCACGAAGTAACTTAACTTTACTCCCCCGCGAGAAGTTTTCAAATCGGCAATGCCATCCTCACGAAGTTGGTCTGCTTGTGAAACTTTACTCGAAGTTGGTCTGCTTGTGAAACTTTACTCCCCGCAAGAAGTTTTCAAATCGGCTCGCCTGCAGGGTGTGGCCTTCCATACGTAGCGAAACGTACCCCCTACGCTGTTGTCGACAGCAATGACGCGAAACTCCTCATTAATATGTATGAGTGCCTTGATTCAAGGTCCCTCATTGGCTATGATACGCGAGTCCATTTTAGCGGAGCTAAAAGTTATCACCACAGACGGGTAGAGCGTCTATAGCCCCGTTCTCACACAGCCTCTTTCACCCTATAATTTCCATGGAATCCCAAACTATGTTGACATCCCAAGCTATTCCCGTGTTGTCCCCTTTCACACATGTCGGCAATGGTCTATACTAGTCCATCAGCACTGTATGGGAGAACTTGGTGATAACCACAATACCAGTTGACTCAATTAGACATAGCCCAGAGCGCATATGCGCGATGCAAGACAGCTGAGAGTGTCTCCACTGCGTTTATATCACAAAATGTACATTTGATAAGTAAAAGTAAGCTAGCTAAGTAAGTAATCTAGCTGACTATGACTGGAAACGAAGTACTATCCAGTTAGAATTATAGAAGATCTAGTTGTGTTTTCTTGCTGGTCTCGCTGCCTGGGTTTGAACAGACTTGTGGTGACTAAAAATGGCTTTTAAAAACGCCTTTCCACCAAAGAACCGTACAATATATATGCCATATATATGCCATATATCATACCTCCACTATGATTCATATGCAGAGTTTGACTTAGGATGGCACCAGAAAAAAATGTCCAGCCTAACCAAATGGAGTACCTCTCTAGCCCAGGCAGTGAGCTGACCTCATGCACTGAAAAACTGTTTAAAGTACAATAATGAGTATTGTACTACTTGGACTTCTATTCTGGTTGTATTTTTTTTATTTTTTTACATGCTATGATTGGAAATTAAGTAGTGTCTGCTCTTTGCTGAGGGCTTCACCACGTCACGTGCAGTATCAACCAATGAAAATGCACAGGGGCGTGGACAACATGCAAGATACGACCCTATATTTGCATACACATCTAATAAAGAGAAAGACAATGTTGTATTCACATAGAATAGTTTGTCTTTGTCATTGTCAGATGTGTATGCAAATATAGGGGCGTATCTTGGGCGCACTCTACGCATTTTCATTGGTTGATACTGCGCGTGACGTGGTGAAGCCCTCAGCCAAGAGTAATAGTCCTTGGGCCAAACCCCAAAATTGAACATTTCATTACCATCTGGGTGGGCAAATTCTAGATGTGATTTTTTTATTCCTATACATCCCTAGATTATGTTTTGATATGATAGACCTTTTGGTTTGGCAGCTTATTAATGGTTAGTGGTTAGGGTTAGGTCCCTTGCCATATCTTGCTTCCCTTCGCATGATTCGCGCGTAGCTGTGCTGTGGTTGTGATAGAGACATGAGCCCTTTCATGTTTTTTATGCGCCTGAGTCTCCTAAACACGTAGAGACCAACCCCGAGTCGATCAGAGCTAGCCTACGATGAGCTATGGTAACTTTCCCGCACCTACCCCCTACCGGTGAATGCCTACTTTTTGCGGTTTTGCAGGAGCAAAATATGGCAGGGCACTCAGGGAACTTTCTTTTTTTTGTGGACCTGAATGCAGGACACTGAGGCCGAGGCAGATGAAAGGTCAAACCCATGGATGGGTACATTTATTGTTTTCTGAATTTTTATGTTTAAATATACAAATTATACATTATCTATTTAAAATAGGCGAATCTAAGCAAGCATTTAGAATATGGATAATAACACATACAATACATACAAATCTTACTATCCTCTTACTGTAGGCTATTGTCTTTATATAATGTGTGCATATAATGCACTTTGAATTGCCCTTGTCGTATGACATGTGCTATACAAATAAACTTGCCTTGCCTCAACCCTTTTGGAAGGTTTTGTCCAGGTTTCACACATCTCTGTAGTTACATGTTCAGTGAGTGAGTCTAGTTGCTGGTGACCGCTAGGACCATAGGCAGATGCCTTGTTGGTAAGTAATTTGTTCAAAGCAAAAAAACAAATAAAGTGTGTGTTTACCCCCTCAAATAAATTAACTTTGCCCCAGTCAGATCCATATTTAGAGGTAAGTTACCTCAGGTAACTTTAGCTAGCAAGCTAGTTTAGAGTTAGTGTTAATGTATAACTAACTAAGCGACCTTGGGTTCCCTGAAAGGTGCTATATAAATTCAAGTTATTATTATTATTATTATTATTATTATTATAGCTAGCTAGCTAGTTTTTTCCACCATAAACCATTTCCTGAAGCCACAACCATCTCCCACTACTGAAGCTACAGAGCAGCGATGCAGATCCAAGGTCAACAACATTCGATCTCTGATGCCCAGCTCCTCCTCTCTGTCTCCCTCTGCTACCAACCCCTCGCCTGGGAGTTTGCCATCCCTCCCATGCTTCACAGAGGTTCAGCAGAGCCACATTATTGAAATCCTTAGAGGTATGAAATCAGGCACTTGCGCCCTGGACCCCATTCCCACTGCTCTGCTCAAGTCATACATCCCCATTCTCAGCCCATTCATTACTCAAGCTGTTAACCTCTCCCTTCGAACTGGTCATGTCTCACCTGCTCTCAAAGTCTCTGTCATCCGCCCCATTTTCAAGAAGCCCACCCTGGACCCGGAGGTTCTAGCTAACTATAGGCCTGTCTCCAACCTTGCCTTCCTGTCCAAGGTGCTAGAGAAGGAAGTTGCTTTCCCTAGGTTTGACCCTCACCTGACCTTCAGTGACCATATAAAACACCTGTGCAAAACCTCCTATCATCTCAGAAATATTTCCAAACTCTGTCCCACTCTAACCCTCAGATGCAGATAAACTTGTCCATGCCTTTATCTCCTCAAGACTGGACTACTGCAATGCGCTCTTCATCGGGATTCCTGGCAAAAGCATACAAAAGCTGCAATGCATCCAGAACAGCGCTGCCAGGATCCTGATGAGAGTCCGCAAATACGAGCACATAACCCCCATTCTACACTCACTACATTGGCTCCCTTATTCAAAAAGGCATTTGACAGTTGAACTGTGTTCATTCTTGTGATTTATTTTGTGTTTTTTTAGTTAAAGTTAAATGTTTTTAACTTATCTTTTAGGCTGTTTTTTGTTTTTTTTTGTTTTTAGTCTGTAGCACTCTGTAGCCTGCTGTGTACCCAGGCTTGAGACATGGTTTTATATTGTAGTAATATTAATGTAACTTAATTTACGTTAAATTTACAGAAGATTCCTTGTTTGTAGTGCCTCTAAGTTGTAATGAGATCTGCCCCAATTACTGCACCCTGACAATATTTTAGTTTAGAATAAGGTTGGTAATTGAATGTCAAACTAGATGTATTCCTCTATTTCAGAGACCCGCCCAAAAACTTGGCATTCACTGGTAAGGGGGTAGGTGCGGAAACGTGACCATAGCTCAGCCTAAGAAGGTCTGATCGACTAGGGGTCGATATCAACTGTTCAGGAGACTCAGGTGCGTAAAAAACCCTCTGGTCTCACGTCTCTATCACAACCACAGCCCGACCTACGAGCGAAGCACACGAAGGGGAGCAAGATATGGCAGGGGACTTTTTCTGGCAAAATTCCGGTTTTGAAGAAAAGCAGTCCATACATTTAAGAGGTGATAACCACTAATAAGCTGCCAAACCAAAAGGTCTATCATATCAAAACATAATCCAGGGATGTATAGGAATAAAAAAATCCCATCTAGAATTTGCCCACCCAGATGGTAATGAAAAATGGTTTGGCCCAAGGACTACCTCGACTTTGTCGCTTTTACCACGTCACGCGCAGTATCAACCAATGAAAATGCGTGGGGCATCAACCAATGAAAATGTGTGGGGCATCAACCAATGAAAATGCTTGGGGGCGAGGACAACATGCAAGACACGCCCCCATATTTGCATACAGATCTGATAATCGGGGAAAGAATGAATGTGGAAAAGAAAGAATGAATGTGGAAAAGAAAGAATGAATGTGGAAAACAATGTGGAAAACAAAGAATGAATGTGGAAAAGAATGTGGAAAACAAAGAATGAATGCGTAAAAGAATAAATAAATATAGAACTGTATTTCCTTTTACTGTGTGTATTCATTCATTTATGCAGTGGCGGGCGGGGCATTTCACACCTAGGCCTTCAGTGATGTCCGACACATTCCTACCTGAAATATTCTACCTCTTAATACCATCGTTATGACGCCATGGCTCTAGAAACTAGACAGAAACACAGTATAACCGGGCGTTGCATCACCTTAACATAGTCAGACAAGTACAACAGAGTTATATTAATATTTCCGAAGCATTTTTAATCAATAAATCCGCATTTACAATGAAGAGTGTTAAACTAACATCTTTAAGATCGCTACATTACCCACGTCTGTCGTCTCGTCCACCATAATAGCGACAAAGGGTGCCTTTTTAATCTCCATTTTGATCTCTTCTCCCATCACTTCAGCAATAGCAAAAATCAGGTCGTTTTGTATTTTGCCTGACGTCCCAGTAAACACTTTGTTTGTGGACAGGTGGTAATGTAAATCTGGGTTGTTTTCAGCAAGAAAAGAAATAAGCTCAACGTAGTTTCCTCTGTTTGTGGACTCGGCGCTTTCATCGTGTCCGCTAAATGAAAGTTATTGTTTACCCAAAAACAGGACACAATCGATCAGTATTATCGATCAGTCAACGAAAGCTTTCGTTGTGGAGCTCCGTTTCCCTGCGCACTTTCAAAAGTTTCACATCTACCGGCATAGTTACGCATCTCAATAGTGAATATCAATAGTGCGTATCAATAGTGCGTATCCAATCAAAAGACGTGCTGGGTGCTGACATCATTGAGCCTTACAGCAGGCGCCGTTGTTGCTTTTGCTCGCCAACTCGAAATCTACGTAGGTTTCCACTAGGAACGCCACAGGCTTTCTCGTTCAACGTTAAGTTACAGGTCGTATTCGCGGCACCGTTTATTGTGCAGGCGGGCAGATTTTGGAGCCCCCTAGCAACACATTTTGATTGGATAAAAGCTCTAACATAAAGGCCAGCCCTCCAAATCTCAATCGGAGACTGGAAGCAGCGCAACCAAGAGGAAAGCTATGAAATGAAGAGAATAGACTATGGGGAATCATTAATACATATTTGTGGAAAAAATATATTAAAATAAAATGTATATTCTGATGATGTTTAGGCCAGCAGAGAAGGCCTTGCTGGCCCTGACGGCACACCACTGCATTTATGTATTCATACATTCATTTATTTATCTATATATGTATTGTTAATTTTGACAGACTTGGTCCTCCATACAAATACACACAATATTATACAATATCAATCTATATTACAAATACGGATTAAATAACCCGGCCCTTTACCACTCCAGCATATATCACGATAGATTTATGAAAGCTCATAATGGTTACACATTCACTATTCCAACAAGTTTATTTAAAAAAGGTTCTTTTGAACAAAACTCAAATATATCTGAAAACCACAGTTACTGTCACACTAGCCTAGCGGGAATCAACGAGGGGGGGATTCTCTGCGTGAGACACTCATCTTGTTGCTGAAGAAATGCAGTGGATGGCTACTGGGATCAGACAATATGGTTATTGTTCTCCTGGCTGGCTCGCCACTTGTTGCTTCTTGTCTTAAATAACTTGTCTGAAATAGATCACGAGTAAAACTTTTCTAAGACTATTTATTAAACAAGGTTGCAGTTCCAGATTTACAGAAGGAAAAAAACGTTGGTGTTGATGAGCTGATCAGTGAGAGGCAGCTTGCTGGAGTGGAGAGACTGGTTTTTCCCTTGTTCTCACATTAAATACCCCAACCATATGCAAATACAAGGTATCTATACAGGCCTATCACATTACTTAGAGATGATCAAGGTGTGAAAGAGGGGTCAGTCCACATACAGTCACTCAGGTTCCATTTTGAAATGACCAAATGACAAGAACAAAGGATCGTAAAACCCCCCTGTCAGGAGAACTTACAGCAAAAGGCAAATTATACAGGCTTAAATACTATACAATTCATGCGTGTGTGTGTCAAAATATACCACAATAGAGATAGACAGAGAGAGGGAGGGAGGGGGAGAGAGAGAGAGAGAGAGAGAGAGAGCGGGATAGAGATAGACAGAAGGAGAGAGACAGAAGAAAAGAGAGACAGAGTGGGGGGTGCTGAGAATAGTGAGAATAGAGAGGCATATAAACCTCCACACCTGATCCTGATCACTACGATGACCTCAAACAAGATGGCTGATCACTACCATGCCCTCAAACAAGATGGCTGATCACTACCACGCCCTCAAAGAATATGGCTGACCACTACCACGCCCTAAAACAAGATGGCTGATCACTACCATGCCCTCAAACAAGATGGCTGATCACTACCACACCCTCAAACAAGATGGCTGATCACCTGAGGGGGGGGGGGGGCAGCAGCCATGTGGAGCAGGGACAGCTGCTGAGGGAGAGTATGTGTGTGTGTGTGTGCATGCAGGTATATGGGTGCGCACGTGTGTGTGTGTGTGTGTGTGTGTGTGTGTGCGTGTGTGTGTGCTGTACGTCTGTGTGTGTGTGTGAGTGTGAGTGTGAGTGTGTGTAAATCAGGCTGATAACATTTCCACTCTTGATGTTAATTTCATCTTTAGCCTCAGGCTAGATTCTTCCACCCAGTTGTGTTTGGCGAGACAAACACACAAACACACACACAGACACAGACACACAGCCGCAGACACAGACACACAGCCGCAGACACAGACACACAGCCGCAGACACAGACACAGACACACACACACACACACACACACACAGACACACTCACACACACGTTCTGTTGTGTAAAGCCGTAGGAGAGGTCCTTCAGATCAGCGTGTAAATAATAGAACATCTCTACGTCTTTTTAAAGACTAATAATTCTTAATCTTGGAGTTTGACACAAAAACACGAAACTGAGATTAAATGATGCAAGTCTTCATAAATCATTCACTCATGTGTCGCGGTTGGTAAGTGTGGCGTTGTCTGTTGTCACGGTGATGATGGGATGGTGCCATGGTGCCGGCAGCTGTAACAGAGACTAGCTGCTGTTCACATGAAGAGAGTCTGATTGAGACGTTTACCGAGTCTCACCGCCCTCCTCACCCCTCCTCACCCCCCCTCACCCTACTCACCCCCTCCTCACCCTCCCTCCCTCACCCCTCCTCACCCCCTCCTCACCCTCCCTCCCTCACCCCTCCTCTCCCCCCCCTCACCTCTCCTCACACCCTCTTCACCCCTCCACACCCCTCCTCACCCCCTCCTCACCCCTCCTCACCCCCTCCTCATCCCCCCCCCATCCCTTAGCTGTCCCTGCTGGGGAGGAGAGAGGGGAGGTAGGGGAGAGGAGAGGGGGAGGGGGGAGGTGGGGGGGACCCCCCCGTCAGAGAGGCAGAGGGACATGGTGACAGGTTGGCCATTGGGAGCCCTTGAACTCGAGTCAGCCGTCACTCACCCCCAGCTCCCCCCGCTACACCCCCCTCCCCCCTCCTGCCCCTCCTCCCCCCTGGTGTGGGAGGGGTGACAGGATGTGACATGACACTCTGACATGTCACGCTCTTTGAACCTCCGCCACGCCGAGCAAGCAACTTTCCAACTGGAGTGAACTTTGCAAGAACACACACACACACACACACACGCACACACACACGCACACACCCCTCTCCTCAGTACTGGCACTGCTGCACATGCACACATTTCAGAACAGCTTGCAGTCTCTACTCACACTGTCGTGCTCAAGTGCTTCTTCACAAGTTTGCTGTGTGTGTGTGTGTGTGTGTGACTCAGAAGTGTCATAGTTAAAGAAAGAAACTATTGTAAATATTGTGTGTGTGTGTGTGTGTAAGAATGGTTAACTTTTTTTTTTACTCACACACACACCTCTCCTCAGTACTGGCACTGCTGCAGTGGCATAAGTGTCGATCCCCCCACTGCCCCCCCCCCCCTGTTTAATTGTATTAACATTTAAACAGCAGGCAGCCAGTCTCATTAGCAGAGGTGAGAAGGTCAGCAGTGGAGTGGGGGGGGGGGGGGGGGGGGTCACAATTCTACAACTACAAGTGGTGTCTAATTCCAGAACTAATCCTCATTCATTAATTCAATCGTTGTGTCAATCCAGCGTTAGCGTGTCAGAGTCGTAGCGTGTCAGAATGTTAGAGTGTCAGAGTGTCACACACACCAACACAACCACAGGCCAGGAAACAAGTCAACATTCTAATCAGACTTTAACACTAGGAGCGCCACGGATCGCGACCTTATTCCATCGCGATGAGGTGTGCTTCAGCACTATGATAGTTTAACATAGAGAAGAGTGTACTGACGCACAAAGATCGCTGGAGGGCGATGTCACACAAGGCCGTCTGCCAGGCTCCGACGCCTTTTTCCCAGAATGCATTTCGCACCGGCGAGCAGACGGCGATTTGAATCCTCCATTTAAAAAAATAAAAATAAAAAGCTGTAATTTTGCCTTTACAAGGGTTAACATGTCATGTTATGAAGTTTTAATATTTTTTCAGGTGGGAAAGTACCAATATATATTCCCAAAATGTGTCCAGTTTATCAAAATAACCCGTTTATATATCTCCTCTGACGATTTTTCTGTCTGAGTTCGCTGGCATGCGTTCGTAAATTCGCCCTGGAAATCTGGTCAGCACCCATGGAATGCCTCTTGTCCAATCAAATTACCTGGTCCCTTTATGACGTTGAACCCGGTGTGCGCTCCGGCGCTCTCATAGCGAATTTACGAACGCACCCTGCGGTTTCACTTTCATTCATAAAATTCCCCCCGTCTGTGTTGAAGCACTTCTACTGACTATAGCGTCTTACATAGCTGTAAATAGTGTTATTTTATTTATTATTACCAAGGCTACAGAAACATGTTCACGCAATGACAAACAATGGCAATCTAATGTTCGAAAACTATTATTATCAATATATTGATACATCTTCTCCTTACTTTCCTGTCTGTCTTCACTATAGGCCTATCTGTCCAAAAATAAAAGTTGAAACAAACTAAATAATTACACTCTGCAACTGGCTACTACAATGTTGCCAAAATCAACTATCTATGTTCGAAAACTCTACAAATATTAATCTGTAGGCTACTACCGTCTTGCCTGTTGTCTATTATTATACACAACAGTGTTGTGTTGTGTATATGTGAGTGAGACTGTGGTCTACAGTGATATACAGAAAAAACATTATATACAATATTATAAATATATTTTTGTTGTCAGGACTTGTTTAGTTATTGTCATTTCGCAGAGTCACCTCAATAAAGCAAATGAACAAATGGAACATTTGCGAACAGTTCTGTAACAAAACGCTGTTACGTTTCCTCACACATGTGTAAGTGGAAATCCTTGGCCTTTCCTGTGGGGATACACACATACTAGTCCTCGGAAATAAACCAGAATAACTCGTTTCTAAAGTCAGTTCCATTCACTTGATGTAATGGTTGATGCATGGGGGATGGTAATCTTATTCTCGATGATTGCTTCTTGATTGTCGCAGATCAGCCAAACAAAGGATGCAGCTTCCATCCCCCACACCTCCCAAGGGGAGCCAAGCGGGTTTCAAACACGTCTCTCAAGCTTACAGCAGTTTTAGGGGCTAACAGGCTGACATTACACGACAGGCTTGTGCATATCTGTGAAGCTCATGATTATAATAACACAATATTGCAATATTTATTACTATTTTTTGTTCTCTCCTCTCCACTTTACACATTACATAACCAAGATTTATTTTGCAATCACAACAATGTCAACACAATCACAACAGAATCTTATTTAATCCAATCAGGTTGTATATAGAATCTATATATATATATATATCATCTATATATTGGTTTCAATATACCTCCATAGCAGTCTACAGTCTAATTTAGCTATATCTATAATTACATTATGAGAACATCAGTATTTTTACGCCATTGGTTGTATTGTCTGAACGAACATTGATTGGGAGACATACTGTACAGTTTATCATTTTCATAACTGTCTGCACATATACATATCTTATTTTGATTGTTATTGTAGCCTATATATAAACACAAATATCAGTCTTATGCACTGTGTCTC
>NC_137678.1:36288360-36303360 GCF_963989245.1 Nansenia antarctica | reverse complement strand
AAGAAGTGGGACCGCTGTGCAGGCTAGTATCTTCATTTCGACAGTTCGACTCTTCTGGGCTCTTTATGTCTGCGTGCACGCGCCCATATCGAGGATTTCTAAACCGTTTTTCTGTGAACACTGATGACACAAGGCTGATCCTCGTTCGAGGAATCACTTGAGGCTTGAATTCCAATCACGAGTTGCCTGAACGCGGCTTTTATTTTAATCGCCGATATACTAATATACTTCCAACGTACGTGGAATAGCCCCCTGTTCTCTGACTGAACGCTGGTTTAACACCTCTGGTCTCTGACTGAACGCTGGTTTAACACGTCTGGTCTCTGACTGAACGCTGGTTTAACACCTCTGGTCTCTGACTGAACGCTGGTTTAACACGGCTGGTCTCTGACTGAACGCTGGTTTAACACCTCTGGTCTCTGACTGAACGCTGGTTTAACACGGCTGGTCTCTGACTGAACGCTGGTTTAACACCTCTGGTCTCTGACTGAACGCTGGTTTAACACGGCTGGTCTCTGACTGAACGCTGGTTTAACACCTCTGGTCTCTGACTGAACGCTGGTTTAACACGGCTGGTCTCTGACTGAACGCTGGTTTAACACCTCTGGTCTCTGACTGAACGCTGGTTTAACACGTCTGGTCTCTGACTGAACGCTGGTTTAACACGTCTGGTCTCTGCTGGTTTAAGAGCTTTGAAGTGTGTCAACAACAACAATGCTGGTTGGTGTTGCGCCCCCCAACCCCCCCCCCCCCCCCTCCCTCCTGACCCCCCCTCCTCCCTTCTGACCTCCTCCCTCCTCACTCGCCCCCCCCCTTCTCATCAGTGGCGGCTGGCCGATAGAGGGCGCTGGGGCGCCGCCCCCACCTTCACTTCCTAGTTGCGTTTTTTTTTTTTTTTTTTTTTTTAAATAAACATTGTTTATTCACAAAATGCGGCTGATATTCTGTCGGCGCCTATCAGCATTCATTAAAAATCCTCCAATACAATAAACATTTTATCTGTGTGTGTGTAAAATTCACTGTTAAAATACATAGGGGGAGGACGCGGGGCGCCGGTCGATTGCAAGTCTATGCCAGGCCAAATACTTTTCGCTTACACGTGAGCTGTCGCAGCGCTCCAATTGGCTGTCTCCTATTTCTGGGCCGGGGCGCAAAAAATTGCGCCGTGAATATCCGGTTGTATAGCAGAAAATGTGTGTGTGTGTGAGGACTTCCTGAGGACTTCCAACTTCCGGTTTTTTACAATGTAAGGAGGATTTATTTCTGTAATCAAATTGAACAAATGGATTAGAAGGAGGCATCTTTTGTTCCTAACTTGAGGATATTGCAACTGGACCTATTACCGAAGTCAAACTTATCTCGTTTGTGGACGAACGAACCAAACCAGAAATACAACATTGTGCGCGCGAGCATCAACGCCTACGTGGTGTTCAGGGACGACGAGGACACGGTGAAGGCCTTGGAGAGGTACGCAGGAACCAGCTAGCTAGCTAACTAGCTAACTAACTGACTAACTGACTAGCTAGGTAGCTAACTAACTGACTAACTGACTGACTGACTGACTGACTAGCTAGGTACCTAACTAACTAACTGACTGACTGACTGACTAGCTAGGTAGCTAACTAACTAACTGACTGACTGACTAACTAGCTAGATAGCTAACTAACTAACTAACTGACTGACTGACTGACTAGCTAGGTAGCTAACTAACTAACTGACTAACTAACTAGCTAGGTAGCTAACTAAAGCCGGGCAGAGACTGTGCGATTTGCCCACGATTTTGTTGTCGCAGACTACGTCGCGTAGTCGTAGAGACAGCCTAGCGTCGTAAGGCCAAATCGGGACGTCGTAAGTCGCACAGTGTGAGAGAGTCAGCGATCAACGACTAATTGCTCCTACGTTCTAAAGACGAGGCTACGACCTGCCGACAAATTTCTGGCAGGTCAGAAATTTTCGTTGTGGCTCGTGAAGTGTGGGTGGTCCTACAGTTCACAATCGAACAATTTCAACAACTGTACAAGTCGCGTCACAAGCAATCGTGGATGACAATCGTGGCTGAGAGCAATCGTACAGTGTGAGCACAATCGTACAGTGTGAGCACGCACGTCGTAAGGTCTGATCAAGTCGGAGACGGTAGGACTGAAACTTTCAGTCGCGCAGTGTGAGGGGTTCACCGACATAAAATCGCACAGTCTCTGCCCGGCTTTACTAACTAACTAACTTATTGACTGACTGACTGACTAGCTAGGTAGCTAACTAACTAACTGACTGACTAGCTCGGTAGCTAACTAACTAACTGACTAACTAACTAACTAACTGACTAACTAACTAACTAACTAACTGACTGTTACGGCTGGGCCTTCACACACGCCCTCCCCCGCCCCCACAGCTCGAGCACCCGCCCCCACAACTCGAGCACAGCGTGCTCTCCGCCGCAGGTGAAGCTCGTTCCCGGTGATTGGAGGGTTATCCAGCCACAGCCAAACCAACACACCTGTCTCCACTCCCAATCAACCCTCTGGCTACATCTACCCTGGACTCCCTTCATTCATCGTCAGTTCTTCCCTAAGAATGACCTGGCAAGTATCCTCTGTGACTAGTCGTGAACTTTGCTCTCGTGCCTAACTTTGTGATTCGTTTATATCTTATGTACTGGCCTACCGTGGAGACTTACCCTGTTTTTCTGTTCCTCCACAGCCCACGCCAACCACTACCGCCAGCCCGCCAGGTTGAAACCCCCGGACTCATCCTTTCAGTTTTTCCACTGTAAATAAATACCCTACGGGGCTTCACAGTATTCTGCCTCCGTTGTCGTATCCTTGAGCCCCCTCGCCACCGTGGCTTAACAGAAGAACTGACCATGCAATTGGGCTCAGACGACACGAAGGACCGGGCACCATCTCCCACCCCTGGATCCGGTCCGACGGCTATCCAAATCCTCGCTGAACACACTCACCTCCTCCAGGCGGCCGCTACAGCGTGCCAGGCCCTGAACACTCGCATTACAACCCAGGAGGCTAACCAGGAGCACCGCGCCACCCAGATGCAGCACCTCATCACTACGACCCAAGCGCTTACGGCACAGGTGGCCGCGCTCGCAGCCTTTGCCCCCCCCCCTGCTCTCCCTGACCCTGCCCAGCTACCGGCACCACCTACTGGACAGCCACGGGAGCCCCACCTAGCCAGCCCCCGCCCCTTCGACGGAGTCTTCGCCCAGTTCCGAGGCTTCATCCTCCAGTGTGAGTTGGTGTTCTCGCATCAGCCCAGCCAGTTCTGGTCGCCGGCAGCCCGGGTGGCGTTTATCACCAACCTCACCACCGGCGACGCCCTGAATTGGGTCCAGGCCACCCTCTGCGCCCGCCCTGACCTGTTCGGTGACTACGCTACCTTCCTCACGGAGTTCAAGAGGGTTTTCGACCACCCCACTGCAGGACAGGAGGTCGGGGCGCGACTGATGTCACTCCACCAGGGGAACCGGACCGCGGCGGCCTACTCTACCGAGTTTCGCACCCTGGCAGCCGGAAGCGGATGGAATGACAGGGCACTGCGATCTGCTTTCCGCCAGGGGCTGAGTGAGGTCATCAAGGACGAGCTCGTCCGGGACAGACCCGCCACCCTGGACGAACTAGTGGCCCTAGCCATCGACGTTGACGAGCGCTCCCGGGAGCGTCGGAGAGAGAGAGGGCGCTACCAGACCAGCTCGCCACGCCCCCAGGACCCTATCGTCACAGCCAACCCCTCCTCCGCACGGGAGTCGACCTACACCCCATCCACTGGCGAGGAGCCGATGCAGCTTGGTCGAGCCCGCCTCACCACGGCGGAGAAGGAGAGGAGAAGGGCCCAGGGCCTGTGCCTCTACTGTGGAGAGAAGGGACACCTCCGTGACACCTGCCCGTCCCTATCAAAAGGGCAGGCTCACCCGAAGGGGGAATCCGGGTGAGCCGTGTCTCTCAATCCCCACCTACCACCAGCCCAGCCAGGTTCTCTGTCACCCTCTCCTGGCAGGGGCAGAACCTCACGGTCGAGGCCATCATTGACTCGGGAGCAGACGAGAACTTCATGGACGCCCAGCTGGCCCGCTCAGCTGCCATTCCCCTCGTTGCCCTCGAGACCCCCCTCTCCGTCTCAGCCCTAGACGGACACAGCCTGGGGCCTCTCACCCACCGCTCTACACCCCTCTCCTTGACCGTCTCTGGGAACCATGTGGAGGAGATCCGGTTCTACATCCTCAAGACCCCCCAGTCCCCGCTCATCCTGGGACGACCGTGGCTCGAGCTCCACATTCCCCATGTCAGCTATGGTGAGGGACGTATCCTGAGCTGGAGTACCGCATGTTACGCCCGGTGCCTCCGTACCGCCCATACCCCCTCATCGCCTCTGCGACCGCCTCCGGCTCCCCCTGACCTCTCCTCCATCCCAGAGGTCTACCACGACCTCGGAGAGGCCTTCAGCAAGGAGCGTGCTCGCACCCTGCCCCCTCACCGGCCCTACGACTGTGCCGTCGAGCTCCGCCCTGGCAACAAACTTCCAGTCAGTCGCCTCTACAACCTTGCCCCCCCGGAGAAGGCAGCCATGGACACCTACATCTCCGACTGTCTGGCTGAGGGGCTCATCCGTCCATCACACTCCCCGGTGGCAGCGGGGTTTTTCTTCGTTAAGAAGAAGGATGGAACCCTCAGGCCATGCATTGACTACCGTGAGCTCAATGCCATCACCGTCCGGAACACCTATCCTCTCCCCCTCATGAGCTCCAACTTTGAGCCCCTCCTTGGGGCCACCATCTTCACTAAGCTGGACCTCCGGAACGCCTACCATCTGGTCCGGATTCGTGAGGGTGACGAGTGGAAGACGGCGTTCAAGACCCCCCGTGGCCACTATGAGTATCTCGTCATGCCCTTCGGTCTCACTAACGCCCCCTCTGTCTTTCAGGCCCTCATGAACGACGTCCTCAGGGACATGCTGGACATCTTTGTCGTCCTCTACTTAGATGACATCTTAGTATTCTCCAGGAACCCTGAGGAGCACATCCAACATGTCCGCCTAGTCCTCCAGCGCCTACTGGAGAATCGCCTTTTTATTAAGGCTGAGAAATGCTCCTTCCACACTCACTCTGTGGAGTTCCTGGGTCTCATCGTGGAGGGTGGGTTGACTCGCCCTGACCCCAAGAAGACTCAGGCCGTCGTCGAGTGGGGCCAACCTACCACCCGGAAACAGCTGCAGTCCTTCCTCGGCTTTGCCAACTTTTACCGGCGATTCATCCGGGACTTCAGCCGGGTAGCCGCCCCCCTCACTGCCCTCACCTCCCCCCTGCGCCAGTTCACATGGACACCTGCAGCCAGCGCGGCCTTCAGTGAACTGAAGAGGCTCTTCACCTCGGCGCCGGTCCTGATAAACCCAGACCCCTCTAGGCCCTTCATTGTGGAGGTGGACGCCTCAGACACAGGCGTCGGTGGTGTGCTCTCTCAACAGTCGGAGGACCAGACCGTGCACCCCTGCGCCTTCTACTCCCGCCGTTATACCTCCGTCGAGGCCAACTATGACATCGGGAACCGCGAGCTGCTGGCGGTGGTGGAGGCGTTCCACGAGTGGCGGCACTGGCTGGAGGGCGCAGAGCACCCCTTCACCGTCTGGTCGGACCATAAGAACCTGACCTACATCAAGTCAGCCAGGCGGTTGAACTCCCGTCAGGCACGCTGGGCCCTGTTCCTCGGGCGGTTCAACTTCCTCCTCACGTTCCGTCCGGGCTCCCTGAACGCCAAGGCGGACTCCCTCTCTCGACTCCATGCTGCAGAGGAGGAACCCACCACTCCTGACACCATCGTTCCATCCTCCCGGGTCGTTGGAGTGGTCACCCTGGAGATCGAGGCGGTGGTCAGAGCTGCACAGCGCACCCAGCCAGATCCCCGACCGGGGTCCCCCGGCCGTCTCTTCGTCCCGGACGCCGTCAGGACCAAGGTGATGCAGTGGGGCCACGCCAGCCGCTTCGCCTGCCATCCTGGGGCCCTACGCACACTGTCCTTCCTGCGCCGGCGGTTCTGGTGGTCCACCATGGCCGCGAACGTCAGGGAGTTCGTCTCGGCCTGCCCTACCTGCGCTCGCAGCAAGGCATCCCACCGGCCGCCTTCAGGACTGCTGCGGCCTCTACCCGTGCCCGGTCGACCGTGGTCCCACCTCGCCATGGACTTCGTGACCGGCCTTCCCCCGTCTCTAGGCAACACGGTCATCCTTACCATCGTGGACCGCTTCTCCAAGTCCGTGCGGTTGGTAGCTCTGGCAAAGCTACCGACCTCGGCGGAGACGGCAGAGCTACTCACCACCCACGTCTTCCGCCTTTACGGGCTTCCCCAGGATGTGGTTTCCGACCGTGGCCCCCAGTTCACATCCAAGGTGTGGCAGGCCTTCTGTTCTGGGATTGGGGCCACGACCAGCCTCTCCTCCGGCTACCATCCCCAGACCAATGGGCAGGCGGAGAGAGCCAACCAGAGCCTGGAGTCGGCACTCCGCTGCATGTCCTCCCTCCATCCATCCTCCTGGAGCAAGGACCTACCCTGGGTGGAGTACTCTCTGAACGCCATGGTAAATGAAGCCACCGGCCGGTCCCCCTTCGAGTGCTCCTTGGGGTACCAGCCACCCCTGCTTTCTACCCAGGAGGGCGAAGCGTCGGTACCATCGGTCCAGGCACACCTCCTTCGCTGTCGTCGGGTCTGGACCTCCGTACGCTCGGCCTTGCTTCGGGCCACCGCCCGAACTACCCGAAGCGCCAACCGTCGTCGCACTCCAGCTCCGGTGTACCAGGTGGGCCAGAGGGTCTGGCTCTCCACGGCGGATCTCCCCCTCAATGTCCCCTCCCGGAAGTTGGCGTCGAGATACATCGGCCCCTACGCCATCGACCGGGTCATCAACCCCGCTGCCATCCGGCTGGTCCTCCCTCACTCCCTCCGTCGGATCCACCCGGTGTTCCACGTCTCCCGGGTTAAGCCCCATGTCGCCAGCGACCTGATGCCACCAGCCCCTGCACCGCCCCCTCCTCAGTTGGTGGATGGCCACCCCCAGTGGGCGGTAAGGAAGATCCTCAGGGTTCGTCGCTGTGGCCGGGGTTTCCAGTACCTGGTGGACTGGGAAGGATATGGCCCAGAGGAACGGAGCTGGATTCCCCGGTCCCAGATCATGTCCCCAGTCCTCCTCAGGGACTTCTATCGGGCCCACCCGGAGGCTCCGGGCCGGTCGCCAGGAGGCTCCCCCTCGGGGGGGGGTCCTGTTACGGCTGGGCCTTCACACACGCCCTCCCCCGCCCCCACAGCTCGAGCACCCGCCCCCACAACTCGAGCACAGCGTGCTCTCCGCCGCAGGTGAAGCTCGTTCCCGGTGATTGGAGGGTTATCCAGCCACAGCCAAACCAACACACCTGTCTCCACTCCCAATCAACCCTCTGGCTACATCTACCCTGGACTCCCTTCATTCATCGTCAGTTCTTCCCTAAGAATGACCTGGCAAGTATCCTCTGTGACTAGTCGTGAACTTTGCTCTCGTGCCTAACTTTGTGATTCGTTTATATCTTATGTACTGGCCTACCGTGGAGACTTACCCTGTTTTTCTGTTCCTCCACAGCCCACGCCAACCACTACCGCCAGCCCGCCAGGTTGAAACCCCCGGACTCATCCTTTCAGTTTTTCCACTGTAAATAAATACCCTACGGGGCTTCACAGTATTCTGCCTCCGTTGTCGTGTCCTTGAGCCCCCTCGCCACCGTGGCTTAACAGACTAACTAACTAACTAACTAACTAACTAACTGACTGACTGACTGACTGACTAGCTAGGTAGCTAACTAACTGACTGACTAGCTAGGTAGCTAACTAACTAACTAACTACCTACCTAACTAACTAACTGACTGACTGACTGACTAGCTAGGTAGCTAACTAGCTAACTAACTGACTAACTAACTAGGTAGCTAACTAACTCACTGATATAGTGATATATAAGATGTAGTGATATATAAGATATAGTGATATATAGATATAGTGATATATAGATGTAGTGATATATAAGATGTAGTGATATATAAGATATAGTGATATATAGATGTAGTGATATGAGATGTAGTGATATATAAGATGTAGTGATATATAATATATAGTGATATATAGATATAGTGATATATAGATGTAGTGATATATAAGATGTAGTGATATATAATATATAGTGATATATAGATGTAGTGATATATAAGATGTAGTGATATATAAGATGTAGTGATATGCTCAGAGGTGATGAGATGAGCTAGTCTGCTGCACACATGCCAGCTAAAGAGCTAACTGGAGGCACTTTATTATTTTACTTAAAGTAGATAAACAATCTTTCTTATTCTGCTAGAATTGGGCTTCATTGGTAATACCATAATGGCATATTTACAGTACATGGACAGTGGATTGAAGCATTTGAAATGTCTGTTTTGTATAGTATTGTTGGAAAAAAAAAATTCTCCAGGTGAGATAGTAATGTCAAAATGACATTATCTGACTGCATTGCCCACAGCAATCCAAAATTATAATTATGTTATAAATTGATATGGATCAATGTATACCTCTTATTAGATTATAAATACTCTGGTTGTTATGTTTGCCTTTTGGTTGACAGCAAAAGGGAGAGAGGAGGATAGAGAGGGAGAGAAGGAGAGAGAGCAGGATGGTGTCGGCACACCAGAGAGAGAGAGCAAGAACCAGGTGAGAAAGTGGACAGGTAGTCAAGACCACATAAGTAAGTAGCCTTGAGAACCGATGGTTCTCGAGCCTAATGGCCCATAGGGAAGGAGCCTATCTCCTGTTTCCGTAGCGTGAGGCGGCTTAATGTACAAGTTAGTACACCCCCTGGACATGACGCTGGTATGAGGCAGGGTCTTACCCCCTGGGGGGGGGGGGGGTCCATGCCACGGTCCATGCCACCCCCCCAAGGCAGCAAACCTAGGGGAAACACTGTTATTCTCATGCTAAAATTTACTGTAAATCCAGATTTTAAAATTGATATTCTTCCCCGTGGAGCATGCCCCCATAACCTGTGCCCCACCCAAACATTGTAGCACCAGCCGCCACTGCTTCTCACCCCCCGCCACCCTATCTCACCCTCCCCCAGTAGAACCTTGGGCTCGACCACCTCAAAGCCGATTGGACAGACTCCAGCTTCCATCTGCAGGAGAGAAGACCTCAGCATCATTAAGACCACGTGACACCCCATGATCACATGACTAAAGTTTCACAAACACACAGGGTGTCTAAACCGTAGATTGTGTTGGCGGTGTGTGTGTGTGTGTGTGT
This sequence comes from Nansenia antarctica, assembly GCF_963989245.1. NCBI lineage: Eukaryota > Metazoa > Chordata > Actinopteri > Argentiniformes > Microstomatidae > Nansenia > Nansenia antarctica. Next base: position 36,294,051 of record NC_137678.1, on the reverse strand, counting down.
GTGTGTGTGTGTGTGTGTGCGTGTGTGTGTGTGTATGTGAATGTGTGAGTGTGTGTGTGTATGAGAATGTGTGGGTTTGTGTGCATGTGTGAATGTGTGAGTGTGTGCATGCGTTTGGTGTTTTGTTGTGACTCTCAGTAGAGTATACATAACAATGCCTTCACAGCCAATTAGCAACAGATGCTCACATTCACACCAGCCAATCATGCTTCCTCTTGATGTAACCGGTGGTTTTGATTGGCTCTCTGGACGCTGTTGCCACCTGACTGTGATGAGGGAAGAAAAACACAAAAAAAGTCAAAGGTCGAAGGTCAGTAAAAGGCCCCGTAAAAACACACACACACACACACACGCACGCGCATGCACACGCACACACACACACACACACACACACACACACACACACACCGACAGTGACCACACACTGCCCACATGTTCACACACACTTCCATTTTTGATCCATCAAACAAACTCTTTTTCATGAGACCATCTGGATGTTCTTTACTAACACAGACAGAGGAGAGAGGGAGAGGGAGAGAGAGACAGAGAGAGAGAAGGGGAGAGAGGGTGAGGGGGAGAGAGAGAGAGAGAGGGAAAGAGGAAGAGAGAGTGGGGAGGAAGGGAGAGAGAGGGGAGAGAGAGAGGGGGGGGGGAGAGAGGGAGAGGGGGAGAGAGAGAGAGAGAGGGGGGGGGGAGAGGGAGAGGGAGAGAGAGTAGGGGAAGAAGGGAGAGAGAGAGGTGGGAGAGAGAGGGAGAGAAAGAGAGAGAGAGAGACAGAGAGAGGGAGAGAGGAAGAGAAAGAGAGAGACAGAGAGAGAGAGATGAAAGCACAGGTGGGTATACCTGCTGGGCATTGCTGCCTGTCGCACCTCCGACAGGGGTAGACCAGAGTACGACATCTGGCCGAAGGGAGGTTGATGTGATCTTGTGTGGGAACTTCAGCTGTCGATCGAGGTCAGCTCTCATGTTCCACTCTCCTCCAGGAGACAGGAGGGACCACTGCTTCGTGCTGCTGCCCTGACTTTCTCCCCCTTGCCGGACAAACTGGATCCGCTGCTGTGATGTGACTGGGCTGCTCTTGTTTGATTCCAGTCTGCGTGCTTCCAGAATTTCCGCTAGTTTGCGCAGCACCCGGTCGTGCCGCCATCTGTACCGACCCTGCGTCAGTCCCGCCTTGCATCCAGAGAGGATGTGTCGCAAGTTTGGGTTGTTGGCGTTGCAGAGTTGGCAGGTCTCCTCTGTGCCGTACCAGAGGTGCAGGTTCCGGGAACTGGGAAGGGTGTCGTAGGTGGCCCTGATCGAGAAGCTCAGCCTTGCTTGGGGCAGCCTCCACATATCCTTCCATGTGATGGCTCTGTTGATCACAGCCTCCCACGTTGTCCACCTTCCTTGCTGTTGTTGGCCCACGGCTCTGATTTTGTAGCACTCCTCTTCGATCTTTACGACTTCGGAGATCACTAGATCTTTCCTTTCCTTCCTCGTTGCCTTGGACCACATCTTGGGTGCTGATCCCCATCCAAAACCAGTCCTGCCTGGCTGCAGCACCCCGACGATCTCCTGGTGTTTCAAGCGATTGATGGCCTGGTCAACTGCCTGCGTGGCATCCCACTTGCGTCCTGTGCCAACCTGGGCCTTGCTGTGTTGGACAAACGGGTCGGGTGAGTCTCTCAGCTCGAACACGAGTCTCACCTTCTCCTGTTTATAGCCCAGGCTGATGGATTTCAGTGGGAGCTTCAGTGTGGTTCTTCCAAACAGCGCTGTATTAGTGAGGCAGCGGGGAAGGCCCAGCCACTTGATTGATTGATTGATTGATTGATTGATTGAAAACCTTTATTGTCCCCAATGGGGAAATTTTGTTGTCAAACAGCTCAGTTAGGGCAGAAAACATTCAGTACAGAAAACAGAAAACATTCAATAAAATACATAGAACAGTGCAGGCTCAGTAGGTAAAAAGTTCCAAAAGTTCCAAAAGTTCCAGCTCCAGGTCTCCCCCACCCTGCAGGGCCTGGTTGTAGAGTCGGAGTGCAGCTGGAACAAAGGACTGTCCAAATATTTTTGTACTTTGGCGGGGGAGAACAAATCTGTGGCTGAACTTGCTCCTCATCCCCGCCAGCTCGCAGTACATCGGGTGGGAGGGATTGACCAGCATGGCCGCCAGTTTTTTCCCCATCCTCTGTTCTGCCACCACCTCTAGGCTGTCCAGCCCGGTCCCCACCACAGAGCTGGCCTTCTTCACCAGTTTGTTTAGCTTCGCAGCATCCCTGGCACAGATGTTTCCACCCCAGCAGGCCACGGCGAAGAACAGAACGCTGGCAACCACCGACTGATAAAACATTTGCAGCAGCTTGTTGCAGACACCGAAAGACCTCAGCCTTCTCAGGAAAAACAGTCTGCTCTGCCCTTTCCTGAGAAGAGCCTCGGTGTTGTCAGTCCAGTCCAGTTTGTTATTAATTTGTACTCCCAGGTACCTGTAGGAGTCCACCCTCTCGACTTCCACCCCCTTGATGGTGATGGGGGCTGGGGTCCTTCTCTTCCTCCTAAAATCCACCACCAACTCCTTTGTTTTGCTGGTGTTAAGCAAAAGGTAGTTGGTGTCGCACCACTGCACAAAGCTCTCCACCAGGGCCCTGTACTCCTCATCCCTGTCGTCTGTGATGTAACCGACGATAGAGGAGTCATCCGAAAACTTCTGCAGGTGGCACTGGTCGGAGCTAAACTGGAAGTCGGAGGTATAGAGGGTGAAGAGAAAGGGTGACAGAACAGTTCCCTGGGGGGCACCGGTGTTGCACACCACCACCTCAGACTGACAGCCCTGCAGTCTCACATACTGACGCCTGTCTGTGAGGTAGTTGTGGATCCAAGCCGTCAGGGAGTCCTCCACACACATCACTGCTAGTTTGTCAGCCAGCAGTGATGGCTTGATAGTGTTAAATGCACTGGAGAAGTCGAAGAACATGGTCCTCACCATGCTCTGTGGCCTCTCCAGGTGTGTGTAGGCCCTGTGCAGCATGTAAATGATGGCATCCTCCACCCCCATGCTCTCCTGGTATGCAAACTGCCGGGGGTCCAGGAAGTCCTTCACCTGGGGCTTAAGGTGTTGCAGCACTAGCCTCTCCAGGATCTTCATGACCTGTGGTGTCAGGGCGACAGGTCTGTAGTCGTTTGGGGTGCTGGGCCGTCCCTTCTTTGGCACTGGGACGATGCAAGAGGTCTTCCATAGCTGTGGCACCCTCCTCAGTCTTAGAGATAGACTGAAGAGATGTTGGAATGTGTCCGCCAGCTCTCCAGCACACACCTTCAGAACCCTGGGGTTGATGTTGTCTGGACCTCTGGACTTGTTCACATTCACCCTGGAGAGCTGCCTTTTCACCTGCTCAGATGTTATAAAGCTGTGAGTACCGGTGTCTCCAGGTGTGAAGCATGCTCCCTGGCTCCTGGTGTTGGTAAGGGGAGGCAATTGCTGCTGGGGTGTGAGGGGGTCAGGGGGAGTGGGGGCTACTGTTGCCAGGGGTGCGGTACATTGGAGAGGGGAGGAGAGGGTCGGGGGCTGTGGGGGGTGACAGGGGGATGGTTGGTCAAACCTGTTAAAGAAGCAGTTCAGGTCATCCGCCTGCTCTCGGGTCCCCTCCACCACAGTATGTGGCTGCTTGTGGCCCGTGATCTTCTTGAAACCCTTCCACACCTCTTTGGAGCTGTGGGCCACTAGCCCGCCCTCCAATTTCCTCCTGTATTCCTCTTTGGCTGCTCTCAGCTCCTTCTTCACCTCCTTCTGAGTGGCCCTGGCTCCCTCAGTGTCCCCTGCCTTAAACAGCCTCCTCTTCCTTTTCAGAAGGTTCTTGATGTTCCCATTTATCCACGGCTTGTTGTTAGGAAAGCACCGTACCTTTTTAATGGGGACGATGCTCTCCTCGCAGAACTTGATATAGTCTGTGACACAGTCTAGCAGACCATCTATGTCCTCTCCGTGGACTCTCTGGAACATCCCCCAGTCGGTTGTTTCAAAACACGCCCTCAGCTCCTCCTCCACGTCTTCTGACCATTGCTGGACAGTCCTGGTGGTGATAGGCAGCCTTTTTATGATAGGGGTGTATGTTGGTTCCATCCAGACCATGTTGTGATCGGATGCCCCTAGTGGCGGGAGGGCAGTGGATGTGTAGGCTCCCTTCACATTGGCATATAGTTTGTCTAGTATTTTGTTCTCCCTTGTTTTACATGTGACATACTGGGTAAAATCCGTCAATGTCTTTTCCATATTTACATGGTTGAAGTCCCCATTCACGATGATAAATGCGTTTGGGTGAGCAGTCTGTATCCCCGCGATACAGGAATGGATGACGTCATTTGCGCGCGCCGGGGTCGCGCTTGGGGGAATGTAAACAATCACGGCCACAACATGAGAAAACTCTCTCGGACAGAGATCTGGCCTCAAACCTAGCGCCAACAGTTCTATGTCTGGAGTGCAGACTTGCTCTTTGATTGTGATATGACCTGGTTTGCACCACTTGGAATTAACAAACACAGCGATCCCGCCTCCCTTGATCTTACCGCTATTTCTCGTTCTGTCCGCGCGGACCATTGTGAAACCATCTTGCTGTACCGCTCCGTCCGGGATGCCAGGATTCAGCCAGGATTCAGTCAGGAATAGCAGGCTACATTTCCCATATTCCCCCTGTCCCTTCATCAGAGCAGAGAGCTCATCAGCCTTGTTGACCAGCGACCTGACGACCTGACACTTGCGGATGTAGTTGTTGGCTTTTGCGTCCAACTTTAGCACTGTTGTTAAAGTGATGTCACACAACTTCAGGGGCCACATGAGACGTTGGTATAAGGTGAACTGGTAACACCACACCTTGAATTTCCCTGGCAGGAGGCTTTGGTCGATCTTCTTCAGACCATCCAAGAGCTGGGAAGTGACAGAAGAAGCCATGTGCTTGTCAGAAAGGTCAGCCGTGTAAAGCCTTCCGAGGCTTCGCACAGGATGGTCCACTAGCAGCGGGATCTTCTCGCCATCCACTGAGAAAGAGATGTTGTCATTCCGGACTCCTTTCCTGATTGAGAGACTGCGGGACTTAGTTGGTTTTATCCTCATCCGGGCCCATGTTAGGAGCTCCTCAAACCTCTTCAGAAGTCTCGCTGTGCACGCTGCTGTCTGAAGGAGTGTGGTGACATCATCCATATAGCTCCGTAGGGCTGGGAGTCGCAGACCTGACTGGGATCTGATTCCTCGGACCATATGTCTTCCGCCGATTAGGATGATCTCAAACGCTGCTGTGAACAGGATGGGGGAGATCGAACAACCCATCGCTATCCCTTTCTCCAGCCGGTGCCAACACGTTGAGAACTCCTGGGTTGTGTAGCATACATGGAAGTTGTTAAAGTAGGTTGCTAGTAGGCTCTGGATGCACGGTGGTATGTGGAAGAATTTGAGGGCAAAGTGGATGAGCTGGTGGGGAACAGACCCATATGCATTTGCAAGGTCCAGCCAAACGACGTGCAGGTCTGATTTGCTCCGCTTCGCTGTCTGGATCTGTTCCCAGATCATAGCCGAGTGCTCCACGCAGCCAGGAAATCCTGGGACGCCTGCCTTCTGACAGCTGGTGTCGATGTAATTGTTTGCCAGGAGGTAGCTGGTCATGCACTTTGCCATCACTGAGAAGAAAATCTTCCCCTCCACATTCAATAAGGCTATGC
>NC_137678.1:36188360-36283360 GCF_963989245.1 Nansenia antarctica | reverse complement strand
GAAGAGACAGATCTGATCTGAACCTTCTAGAACACCAGGGACAAGGACCTTCCTGTCTGAACCTTCTAGAACACCAGGGACAAGGCCTGTCTGAACCTTCTAGATTCTAGAACACCAGGGACAAGGACCTTCTGGTCTAAGGATTGATCCTTGGGGAACCCTACATGTAATTTTAATTTGGGCAGACACAAAGTTGCCAATGGAGACATAGTAGCTTCTGTCCTGTAGGTAGGATCTAATCCAGTTTAAGGCAGTGCCTGAAAGTCCTACCCAGGTTTTTAGTCTATCTATTAGAATGTCGTGGTCTACGGTGTCAAAGGCAGCGCTAAGGTCTAGTAGTACACAAAATGTGACCCCATGCGCTTCACAGAGAGCAAAGAAGATAAAGCAACAACTAAGATGGACATTAAAACCACATGATGACAGAACACGCAAGCAAGCCAGGTCGAAAAACCTGTACACTGTGCATCCAGGAATATTCCCTTGCAGCCCTCTACTCTTAGAGCGACTACCTCCAGTTTGCCTACCAGCACACAGCAGCGGCCTCCAAACCCCCCCTGCCCCGGGGACCCCAGCCGCCCCACACACCCGGCCCACCCCACCAGCAGCACATCCGACCCTTCTTCGCATCTCATCTCCTATGGATGTATGGATGTGATCTTACCCTCCGTTACATCAGCTGGGCCTCATGTCACACATACACACGCACACGCATATGCACACACACTAACAGATCAACGGGTGCACACACACACACACACACACGCACACGCACACGCACACACGTACGCACTTACACACACACTACCTTGCAGGGAAATAGGTCAGAGATCACGAAACTTGAAACTGAATAGATTAATTTTACAAGAACCTTCTGGAGAGGCAGGCTTGTTACAGACAGCAGCATCATCCTCAGACAGACAGACAGACAGGCAGGCAGGCAGGCAGGCAGGCCGGCAGGTAGACAGACAGCAGCATCACCCTCAGACAAACAGCTGTGGCGCAGGAGGTAGAGCCGTCGTCTAATGATCGCAAGGTTGGCAGATCGGCGGTTCGAGCCCCGGCTGGCCACATGTCGAAGTGTCCTTGGGCAAGACACTGAACCCCAAATTGCTCCCAGTGAGCGGGCCGGCACCTTGCATGGTAGCTTGCCGCCATTGGTGTGTGAATGTGTGTGTGCAGGCAGGCAGGCAGGCAGGCAGACAGACAGGCAGGCAGCTTCTAAGGGTCTAAGCAGGTAGAATGAGTCACTCACACCAGCAATGACAATGATGATAGCATCAGCTGCCACCAGCCATACATACGTACTGGGACAATCTGTTTGGGAGCGGGGGAGGGAGGGAGGGGGCAACACCAATAATTTATGAGTCATATATACAATAACAGCAGCTGTGTCTCCATGGCAACAACAACATCCACAACATATGGAACCCACCGTTTCTCAACGTCCTCAAGCTGCACGTCCAACACACGTGCACGCGCACGCACACATGCACACGCACGCACACACACACACACACATTCACGTTCTTTATGTTTTTCATTAAACAGGAACGTCAGAGAGGGCTTAGATGAAGAAGGGATATGGGGATGAGGAGGAGAGGGGAGGAAGAAAGGAGGAGAGGAAAGGAGAGGAGGAGAAGAGGAAAGGAGAGGAGGAGAAGAGGAGAGGAGAGGAGGAGGGAAGGAGAGGAAGAGAGGAGAGCAGAGGAAAGGAGAGGAGAGGAGGAGAGGAGAGGAGGAGGGAAGGAGAGGAAGAGGAGGAGAGGAGGGGAATAGAAGAGGAGGAGAGGTGGGGAGGAGAGGAAGGGAAGAGAGGAGGAGGAGAGGATGGGAGAGAAGGAGAGGATGGGGGGAGGAGAGGAGGAGAGGAGGGACCTGGCCCAGTCCTACTCTAACCTGTCTCTGTGGTCTGGTGGTTCTAGGACAGTGGTGTGGAGGCTGCTGCCCAGGTTCAGTGCACTGTGCTGGGCTGTGCTGTCTCCCAGAGACCCCTCCTCTGGCTGACACATCCTGGGGGAAGGAGATAAGGACTGGCTTACTCTTTCTCTCTCTGTCTCTCCTTCTCTCGCTGTCTCTCTCTATCTCTCTTCCTCGCTCTCTTTCTCTCCTTCTCCCTCTCCAGTCCAGATGGAAACTGCAAAATGCACTTTGCAATTTGTTTCATGATGTATTTGTGTCTACACACACACGTGCACACACACACACACACACACACACACTCAAGTGTTAATTCTTCACAAAAAAAACTATTAGTAGTCTTTCAGAGTCACATCAGAATTAGGCATCTCTCCTGAGGAGGGGAGAGGAAGGGTGAGGAGGGATTAGGAGGGAAGAGGAGGGGTGAGGAGTAGAGAGGAAGTGTGAGGAGGGGAGAGGAAGGGTGAGGAGGGGAGAGGAGGGGTGAGGAGGAGAGAGGAAGGGTGAGGAGGGGAGAGAAAAACATCCCTCTCTCCTCTCCATCCCTCTCCTCTACAGACTAAACATCCCTATCTCCTCTCCTCCTCTCCATCCCTCTCTCCTCCTCAGACTAAACATCCCTTTCTCCTCTTCTCCTCTCCATCCCTCTCCTCCTCCATCCCTCTCCCCCTCTCTCCTCCTCCAGACTAAACATCCCTCTCTCCTCCTCTAGACTAAACATCCCTCTCCTCTCCTCCATCCCTCTCTCCTTCTCCAGACTAAACATCCCTCTCCTCTCCTCCATCTCCATCCCTCTCTCCTCCTCAGACTAAACATCCCTCTCCTCTCCTCCTCCTCCATCCCTCTCTCCTCCTCCAGACTAAACATCCCTCTCCCTACAGTCTAAGCATCCTTCTCTCCTCCTCCAGACTAAACATCCCCCACTCCTCTCCTCTCCCCCTCTCTCCTCTCCTCTCCCTCCTCCTCAGACTGATGTCCCTGATGTTCTTCTGGAAGGTCTTACTGACGATGATGTATAGTTGTTTCTCTGACTGAGACAAATGGACTGATTTGTAAGAGGCTTCTGGTAAAAGCGTCTAAGTGACTAGAACGTAGATGACGGGCGGCGAGGAGGCGTTAGTGAGCCGTAACTGTAGCAACGGTAGCATAGCGACATGAGCATTAACAACACAGTCGTGAGCCGTGAAAAATCTAGTTCTTTTAAAAAGGTTTCACACATTATCATACAGGACGTATCAAATATATACGGTGCAAATCTGTACATAAAAATGTTATATGGATTTATACAAGTTGTATATTTCTAGATTTTCTCATTCAGGTGAGTCAGCATTTGCTGGTGTTCTACAAGTAATTCCCAGTAGATTACCTACCTTCTTTACAACCTTCTGTGTGTGTGTGTGTGTGTGTGTGTGTGTGTGTGTGTGTGCGTGTGTGCGTGTATGAGAGTGAGTGTGTGTGTGTGTGAGAGTGAGTGAGTGAGTGAGTACATCAGTGTGTGTGTGTGTGTGTGTGTGTGTGAGAGAGAGTGAGTGAGTACATGAGTGTGTGTGTGTGTGTGTGTGTGTGTGTGTGTGTGTGTCTGCCCTGAGCTAATTCAAGCCCATCTTCATGACAGAGGGGTGGAATTAAACCGAGCACAGTCCTTGGCTTAATACTAACACACCATGATCCAATAATGCATTAAATAAACATTGATTAAATAATACATTCAATAAACCTTGATTAAATAATACATTCGATGCGGTGTGACAATAAGGTATGAAAATCAACATTCCCAAAGCCCGTCCTGTAGTGTGACACACGGTTCAAGCGCCGAAGTATTCATTAGACTGTTCACACACCATCCTGGAGTGATTACCCGAGGCAGACAAGAGCAATCACCAGCGGGGCCTGGGGGCTAGGGACTGCGCATGTGTGTGTGTGTGTGTGTGTGCCAAATCAATTAGAATCCACGTTTATTTACCATCTGTGTGTGTGTGCGTGTGTGTGCGTGCGTGCGTGCGTGCGTGTGTGTGTGTGCGTGCGTGTGTGCTCTACCAGAGGAGAATGATAACTAATAGACCATCATTCCTATAGCTTCGTCTAAACCAGAGAGAGGCCTGACAAGCACACTCGTCTCTGACTGAGGGCTGGGAGACGCATGCTGGGATTTGTCGGCTGGAATATGTAAGTAGGACAGGTAGGCTAGGACAGGTAGGCTAGGACAGGTATGCTAGGCGTGTGTTGTCGTGCGTAGAAGGTTCCGGAGAGTCCGACCCGCCTCTCCTCTCCGTCTCCTTGGGTCCAGGCCCGGGACAGAAGCCCAGGATCTCTACCACAGAACGAGGCAGGTCCTAAGAGGGCCCAAAAAGACGCAGTGTTAGTAAAGCGTTGTAAAGCATTGTAAAAAACCTTTCCAATCAGTGTTTTTGACTCCGGCAGTGAGATCCATTCCGAAAAAACACACATGAATATTTCAGAACATCAAACCCAAACCTATTCGTTCGCGTCTGACTGTTTAAGGCCCTTTGGGAATGGCGGAATGACGCTTTAATGAATAAAACTAAAATCTAATCAAAGTAATTCCTACATTAATACATCCCCGGTGTGCATCAGTGGAGGTCGACGTCGGAGGAAGGGCTCGTTGGAAACCACGGAACGGAATATGCCGCATCCTCCGATGTCTACCTCCCCCCAGCCTCCCCTGGTGTTCTGCCTCCCCTGGTGTTCTACCTCCCCCCAGCCTCCCCTGGTGTTCTACCTCCCCCCAGCCTCCCCTGGTGTTCTACCTCCCCCCATCCTCCTCTGGTGTTCTACCTCCCCCCAGCCTCCCCTGGTGTTCTACCTCCCCCAGCCTCCCCTGGTGTTCTCCCTCCTCCAGCCTCCCCTGGTGTTCTACCTCCCCCCAGCCTCCTCTGGTGTTCTACCTCCCCCCAGCCTCCCCTGGTGTTCTCCCTTCCCCAGCCTCCCCTGGTGTTCTACCTCCCCCAGCCTCCCCTGGTGTTCTACCTCCCCCGGTGTTCTACCTCCCCCAGCCTCCCCTGGTGTTCTACCTCCCCCAGCCTCCCCCGGTGTTCTACCTCCCCCAGCCTCCCCTGGTGTTCTACCTCCCCCCAGCCTCTCCTGAGGTGTACCTGTACGTACCTTACAGTTCTTCAGTTGCAGACAGATGGCTTCAGCCTTCAGAAGAACCTCCTCCACATCCAGCTTCATAGACAGATCATTGATGTGCTGCAAAACAGGTGCCAGGTCTGTTAACCTGTCTGTCTGTGAACCTGTCTGTATGTGAACCTGTCTGTATGTGAACCTGTCTGTCTGTCTATGAACCTGTCTGTCTGTCTATGAACCTGTCTGAATGTCTATGAACATGTCTGTCTGTCTATGAACCTGTCTGAATGTCTATGAACATGTCTGTCTGTGAACCTGTCTGTCTGTCTGTCTGTCTATGAACATGTCTGTCTGTGAACCTGTCTGTCTGTCTGAACCTGTCTGTCTGGGCTTCCGGTTACGATGTGAAAGGAGGTAGACGCGTGGAGGGTGGCTCCCAGTATTTAATATTTTAAACCTCACCTATCGTGATCCCTTAAACTTATTTTTAAGAAAAATAATTAGAAAAAGTTCAGTTGTCCAACTTGTCTCGAGGATATGGCTGAACCTGTCTGTCTGTCTATGAACCTGTCTGATTGTCTGTCTATGAAGATGTCTGTCTGTCTGTCTGTGAACCTGTCTGTCTGTCTATGAACCTGTCTGTTTGTCTGTCTATGAAGATGTCTGTCTGTCTGTCTGTGAACCTGTCTGTCTGTCTATGAACCTGTCTGATTGTCTATCCATGAACCTGTCTGTCTGTCTATGAACATGTCTGTCTGTCTGTGAATCTGTCTCTGTCCATGGAACCTGTCTGACTGTCTATCAACCTATCTGTCTGTGAATCTGTCTGTCTGTCTATCTATGAACATGCATGTCTGTCTATGAACCTGTCTGTCTATAAACCTGTCTGTCTGAACCTGTCTGTCTGTCTATGAACCTGTCTGTCTGTCTGAACCTGTCTGTCTGTCTGTCTATGAACCTGTCTGTCTGAACCTATCTGTCTGTATGGATATTACTGCGAGGGACCAGATGTTCAGTTGTGATGCGTCAGACACATTTCCATATTCATTTCAGATGACATTTACAGAGCGAAGACCTCTTTAACCCGCCTCTTATATCTCTCTGTGTGTGTGAGAAGTGTGTGTGTATGTGTGTGTGTGTGTGTTCTAAGACCATATTTTACTCGTTGGTGATAATGAACTGTCTCAGTGATTGTGAAAGTTTGTGAAGAGTCTCTGTCTCTCTCTCTCTCTCTCTCTCTCTCTCTCTCTCCCTCTCTCACCCTCTCTCTTTGGTGTTGCAGATAGAGCCAAAGTAATCACCATGGTTACAGTCTCTCTACCAGCAGACCAACTGTAAAGCTGCAGACACACATGGACGGACGGACACAGACACAGACACACACACACACACACACACACACACACACAGACACAGACACAGACACAGACACAGACACAGACACAGACACAGACACAGACACACACACACACACACACACACACACACACACACACACACACAGCTACCTTGAGGATCTGGTTGAAGCCGTACTGCTCCGTCATGATGGTGTTCTTCTCTGAGTCCAGGATGGCGCAGCACACCAGGAGGTGGAAGTTCTGACAGGGCAGGCCCGTCCACATCACCTGACCAACACACAGGCCCTCTGTTAGTGAGTGTGTGTGTGTGTGTGTGTGTGTGTGTGCGTGCGTTTGTATGAGTGTCTGTGTGTATGTGTGTGTGTGTGTGTGTGTGTGTGTGTGTGTGCGTGTGTGGCCTTTTATTTGTGTCATTATTTCTAATCTACCAGACAAATTGCTATGAAAATTAATTAAATTCATCTTAATTGACTTGTCCTGGGAGTTCTGAGGTAATGTATCTCCCCCTGGATGGATCCAGAGAAAGGTATGGTATGTTCCATCAACATGGTGATTCATCTACTCACTGTTAGGAGAGGGGAGGGGAGGTGAGGAGGAGGGGGGAGGAGAGGAGAGAAGAGGAGAGGGGAGGAGAGGAGAGAAGAGGAGAGGGGGAGGGGAGACGGAGGGGGAGAGGAGAGGAGGGGGGGAGGGAGGGGTGAGGAGAGGAGAAGAGAGAGGAGAGGAGTGGGGGTGAGGAGGAGGGGAGAGGAGGGGAGAGAGGAGAGAGAAGTGGAGAGGAGAGGGGGAGTGAGGTGAAAGGGAAGGAGGGGAAAAGAGGAGAGGGGAGGGGAGAGGTATAAAATCACACACTCACACACACACACCCTACTGTATGTGTCGAAACAGAGCCCGAAGACTTTAGCGGTGTCAAACGTCAGTAGGGCCAGGAGGCCTCTGAGCTGCTTAATCACTCACCTGCCAACTTCATTGATTGGTTGATTGACAGCACAGGCAGATCGATCATTAGTTTATCTGTGATAGGCTAAGGGCGTCTCACCTCCCAGAGGCGCAGGACGTCATGGTAACGGAACTCTCTCTTGAAGCGAATCAGGAGCCAGCGGAAGCAGAAGTACAGGTAACCAGAATCCTTGGCCTCTGTCCAATCAGAGCACAGAGAGAAAGGTTAGTATGAGCCATTGTCCAATCACGATAGAGAGAGAGGTTAGTAACCAATCACAATACACTCACACACACACACACACACACACACCAATAGTCTGGAGAAGTTTCTCTCAGTTTATCTCCTCTTCACCACATGCAGATGAGAAAAGGTCACTCTCAGAGAGAGAGAGAGAGAAGAGAGAGAGAGAGAGAGAGAGAGAGAGAGAGAGAGAGAGAGAGAGAGAGAGAGAGAGAGAGAAAGCTAGAGAGACGGGGGAGGCTCGTAAATTAAACCAGCCAATCCCTTCCCAGACAGGCCTGCTACCTCATCTTCCTCACACGTTCTCCCCTACATCTAACCTTCATCTTCCTCCTAGCCACTCCCTGCGTGTTGTGTGTTTGTGTGAGTGTGTGTGTGTATTAGATCCCCTACATCTAACCTTTCCCGCTCAAATTAAACCCATAAATAACCTGATTTAATTTGCATATTATTGAATTTCCTTGTTTATTGTTCTAAGGAAAGCTCTCTAAATTCCGGCGTTGTTGTTATTATTCAGCCGAAAATGCAGATAAAGTTTTACTAGAGAGGCAGAGCGGCAATTAATCAGGAAAAGTAATGACTCTAAACTGCCGGCGATAAATCACTGGTGTCCAATCAGACGTATAGCGTAGCTACGGGGGGAAAGGGGGGAGGGGGGGGGGGGCTCAGCGGGGCTTATCAGCCTACTCAAGGATGCAGCCGACCTTCTGACCTCCAGCATAATAGACAGACTTCCTCACCGGGAGCCAATCAGGGACGGGGGAGAGAGCAGAGCATTTCTCTCACTAATGACGTTCAGTCAGACTAACATAAACCCTGGTTCTGCCTGAGAGACTGTTATACCTCACTGTTCTACCTCATTGTTCTACCTCACTGTTCTACCTCAACTGTTCAACCTCAACTGTTCTACCTCACTGTTCTACCTCAACTGTTCAACCTCAACTGTTCAACCTCAACTGTTCTACCTCAACTGTTCTACCTCAACTGTTCAACCTCAACTGTTCTACCTCACTGTTCTACCTCAACTGTTCAACCTCAACTGTTCTACCTCACTGTTCTACCTCAACTGTTCTACCTCAACTGTTCAACCTCAACTGTTCTACCTCAACTGTTCAACCTCAACTGTTCAACCTCAACTGTTCTACCTCACTGTTCTACCTCAACTGTTCAACCTCAACTGTTCTACCTCACTGTTCTACCTCAACTGTTCAACCTCAACTGTTCTACCTCACTGTTCTACCTCAACTGTTCTACCTCAACTGTTCAACCTCAACTGTTCAACCTCAACTGTTCTACCTCACTGTTCTACCTCAACTGTTCAACCTCAACTGTTCTACCTCACTGTTCTACCTCAACTGTACAACCTCAACTGTTCTACCTCACTGTTCTACCTCAACTGTTCTACCTCAACTGTTCAACCTCAACTGTTCAACCTCAACTGTTCTACCTCACTGTTCTACCTCAACTGTTCAACCTCAACTGTTCAACCTCAACTGTTCTACCTCACTGTTCTACCTCAACTGTTCAACCTCAACTGTTCAACCTCAACTGTTCTACCTCAACTGTTCTACCTCAACTGTTCTACCTCAACTGTTCAACCTCAACTGTTCAACCTCAACTGTTCAACCTCAACTGTTCAACCTCAACTGTTCAACCTCAACTGTTCAACCTCAACTGTTCAACCTCAACTGTTCTACCTCACTGTTCTACCTCAACTGTTCAACCTCAACTGTTCAACCTCAACTGTTCTACCTCAACTGTTCTACCTCAACTGTTCAACCTCAACTGTTCAACCTCAACTGTTCAATCTCAACTGTTCTACCTCAACTGTTCTACCTCACTGTTCTACCTCATTGTTCTACCTGAGAGATTGTTCTACCTCACTGTTCTACCTCAACTGTTCAATCTCAACTGTTCTACCTCACTGTTCTACCTCACTGTTCTACCTCATTGTTCTACCTCAACTGTTCAACCTCAACTGTTCTACCTCAACTGTTCAACCTCAACTGTTCAATCTCAACTGTTCTACCTCACTGTTCTACCTCATTGTTCTACCTCAACTGTTCAATCTCAACTGTTCTACCTCAACTGTTCTACCTCACTGTTCTACCTCACTGTTCTACCTCATTGTTCTACCTGAGAGATTGTTCTACCTCACTGTTCTACCTCACTGTTCTACCTCACTGTTCTACCTCACTGTTCTACCTCATTGTTCTACCTGAGAGATTGTTCTACCTCACTGTTCTACCTCACTGTTCTACCTGAGAGATTGTTCTACCTCACTGTTCTACCTCATTGTTCTACCTCACTGTTCTACCTCATTGTTCTACCTGAGAGACTGTTCTACCTCACTGTTTTACCTGAGAGATTGTTCTACCTCACTGTTCTACCTCATTGTTCTACCTCAACTGTTCAACCTCACTGTTCAACCTCAACTGTTCAATCTCAACTGTTCTACCTCACTGTTCTACCTCACTGTTCTACCTCATTGTTCTACCTCAACTGTTCAATCTCAACTGTTCTACCTCAACTGTTCTACCTCACTGTTCTACCTCAACTGTTCTACCTCAACTGTTCAACCTCAACTGTTCAACCTCACTGTTCTACCTCAACTGTTCAACCTCAACTGTTCTACCTCACTGTTCTACCTCAACTGTTCAACCTCAACTGTTCTACCTCACTGTTCTACCTCACTGTTCTACCTCAACTGTTCAACCTCAACTGTTCTACCTCACTGTTCTACCTCAACTGTTCAACCTCAACTGTTCAACCTCAACTGTTCTACCTCAACTGTTCTACCTCAACTGTTCTACCTCAACTGTTCAACCTCAACTGTTCAACCTCAACTGTTCAACCTCAACTGTTCAACCTCAACTGTTCTACCTCACTGTTCTACCTCAACTGTTCAACCTCAACTGTTCAACCTCAACTGTTCTACCTCAACTGTTCTACCTCAACTGTTCAACCTCAACTGTTCTACCTCACTGTTCTACCTCAACTGTTCAACCTCAACTGTTCAATCTCAACTGTTCTACCTCACTGTTCTACCTCACTGTTCTACCTCATTGTTCTACCTCACTGTTCTACCTCACTGTTCTACCTCATTGTTCTACCTCAACTGTTCAATCTCAACTGTTCTACCTCACTGTTCACTGTTCTACCTCACTGTTCTACCTCATTGTTCTACCTGAGAGATTGTTCTACCTCACTGTTCTACCTCATTGTTCTACCTCAACTGTTCTACCTCAACTGTTCAATCTCAACTGTTCTACCTCACTGTTCTACCTCACTGTTCTACCTCATGTTCTACCTCAACTGTTCAACCTCAACTGTTCAATCTCAACTGTTCTACCTCACTGTTCTACCTCATTGTTCTACCTCAACTGTTCAATCTCAACTGTTCTACCTCACTGTTCTACCTCATTGTTCTACCTGAGAGATTGTTCTACCTCACTGTTCTACCTCACTGTTCTACCTCACTGTTCTACCTCACTGTTCTACCTCACTGTTCTACCTCATTGTTCTACCTGAGAGATTGTTCTACCTCACTGTTCTACCTCACTGTTCTACCTCACTGTTCTACCTCATTGTTCTACCTGAGAGATTGTTCTACCTCACTGTTCTACCTGAGAGATTGTTCTACCTCACTGTTCTACCTCATTGTTCTACCTCACTGTTCTACCTCATTGTTCTACCTGAGAGACTGTTCTACCTCACTGTTTTACCTGAGAGATTGTTCTACCTCACTGTTCTACCTCATTGTTCTACCTCAACTGTTCAACCTCACTGTTCAACCTCAACTGTTCAATCTCAACTGTTCTACCTCACTGTTCTACCTCACTGTTCTACCTCATTGTTCTACCTCAACTGTTCAATCTCAACTGTTCTACCTCAACTGTTCTACCTCACTGTTCTACCTCAACTGTTCTACCTCAACTGTTCAACCTCAACTGTTCAACCTCACTGTTCTACCTCAACTGTTCAACCTCAACTGTTCTACCTCACTGTTCTACCTCAACTGTTCAACCTCAACTGTTCAACCTCAACTGTTCAACCTCAACTGTTCTACCTCACTGTTCTACCTCACTGTTCTACCTCAACTGTTCAACCTCAACTGTTCAACCTCAACTGTTCTACCTCAACTGTTCTACCTCAACTGTTCTACCTCAACTGTTCAACCTCAACTGTTCAACCTCAACTGTTCAACCTCAACTGTTCTACCTCACTGTTCTACCTCAACTGTTCAACCTCAACTGTTCAACCTCAACTGTTCCACCTCAACTGTTCTACCTCAACTGTTCAACCTCAACTGTTCTACCTCACTGTTCTACCTCAACTGTTCAACCTCAACTGTTCAATCTCAACTGTTCTACCTCACTGTTCTACCTCACTGTTCTACCTCATTGTTCTACCTCACTGTTCTACCTCACTGTTCTACCTCATTGTTCTACCTCAACTGTTCAATCTCAACTGTTCTACCTCACTGTTCACTGTTCTACCTCACTGTTCTACCTCATTGTTCTACCTGAGAGATTGTTCTACCTCACTGTTCTACCTCATTGTTCTACCTCAACTGTTCAATCTCAACTGTTCTACCTCACTGTTCTACCTCACTGTTCTACCTCATTGTTCTACCTCAACTGTTCAACCTCAACTGTTCTACCTCAACTGTTCAACCTCAACTGTTCAATCTCAACTGTTCTACCTCACTGTTCTACCTCACTGTTCTACCTCATTGTTCTACCTCAACTGTTCAATCTCAACTGTTCTACCTCAACTGTTCTACCTCAACTGTTCAATCTCAACTGTTCTACCTCAACTGTTCAACCTCACTGTTCTACCTCATTGTTCTACCTGAGAGATTGTTCTACCTCACTGTTTTACCTCTCTGTTCTACCTCACTGTTCTACCTCACTGTTCTACCTCACTGTTCTACCTCACTGTTCTACCTGAGAGATTGTTCTACCTCACTGTTCTACCTCACTGCTCGACCTCTCTGTTCTACCTCAATTGTTCTACCTCACTGTTCACTGTTCTACCTCACTGTTCTACCTCATTGTTCTACCTGAGAGACTGTTCTACCTCATTGTTCTACCTCACTGTTTTACCTCACTGTTCTACATGAGACTGTTCTACCTCATTGTTCTACCTCACTGTTCTACCTCACTGTTCTACATGAGAGACTGTTCTACCTCATTGTTCTACCTGAGAGACTGTTCTACCTCACTGTTCTACCTCACTGTTCTACCTCAACTGTTCTACTTCAACTGATCTACCTCAACCCATCTCCCTGAGAAACTGATCTACCTCAACTGATCTTCGTAGACTGTTCTATCGAGACTGAACTCTCCAGAGACTGAGGTTGTATCGTCTCTCTCTGAGGTAGAACTGAGGTTGTGTTGTCTCTCTCTCTGAGGTAGAACTGAGGTTGTGTTGTCTGAGGCAGAACTGAGGTTGTGTTGCAGGCCCGTCACTATAGGCGGGCATCAAGCCCAATTTATACTTTTGCGTAAAATCGACGGCGTAGCCTACCTAGGCTACGGCGTAGGTTGACGCGCAGCTCTCCAAAAATGTAACTACGCGGCAGCGCCTACGCAACCGTAAGCACTGTGATTGGTCCGCTTGGTAGCACATGATTCCGACATGATTCCGACTCTCTCGTAGGCCAAAATGCGGAAGCCATGACAGAAATGTCATTTACTTTTTCTGTAATTACTTATTAATACATATTTTAAAAATTATGATAACCATCGTATTATCTTAGTTCAATGTCATTTCAATGCATCATAGAACTTTTATTTACAACAAGCATAACAAAAAAAATCGCTATTATGCCGCTATGAGTACACCATTCCAATGGAGCGCTCTATGGAAGCGTCAGGCACAGCCTTCCTATAAGGAGCGCGATTCACATTTACGAGATGTACAATCCTGTCTATTTAGAAAGAAATGAATAGTTACAGGGAGCCCCATGGCTGTTCGTTGGGTTTAAATGATATTTATGATAGACATATTTAATGTAAAGTTATCTATAAGAACTGTGATTGGTCCGCTTGGTAGCGTCACATTCCGACTCTCTCATAAATGCGGAAGTCATGACAGAAATGTCATTTACTTTTCTGTAAATACTTATTAATAAAAATTTGAACAATTATGATAACCATCTTATTATCTTAGTTTACTGTCATTTCAATGCATTATAGACATTTTCTTTACAACAAGCATAACAAAAATAAGTTTTCTGATCGCTATTATGCCGCTATGAGTAGAACTATAAACTGGGAGAGCCCTTGCGTAAGCTACGGTGTAGCCGCGCGTTAATTCGACGCAGAAGTATAAATTGGGCTTCAGGGGGCCAGGCCCGCCCACAGACGTGCTGGTGCCCCCCCAACTGGCGGCCAGATATTTAAAAATATATATATATATTTTTAAATGATTAATCTTCTATATTTTATATTAAATGAAGACATTAAAATTGAGAAACAATAGTGTGTTTTTCATTTTGTTGGAAGGGATTCTAGTGACAACCAATCATTTGAAAAGAAGTTGAAATATTGCACGTTACTGCATGCTGCTGCTACCGCCATTTCAGTTGTGTGAGCCGACTCAGTCGAGCAAAGTCAGTGCTTTTTGTAGTAACGTTAGGCCTGCCTAGATGGATATACGAAAGTGGATTAAATCCTCGAAAGGTGCAGCTGCACCCAACCCCAATGGACAGAGAGATAGCACCAGCAATAGCGACAGTGGGCCTGACACTAGTAGCACCCCGACTGCTACTACTAGCAACGTGACCCTTGCTGCTAATGTTAGCCCCCCGACTATTACTAGCAGTAACGTGAGTTTAGCTACTAGCCCACAGACGAATGTTAGGGCTACTACTAGCCTTGCTAGCCCCCCTACGACTACTGTTCCTGTTGGATTAGTGGTGGAGTCGGATGACCTTGGAATGGACCAGCCTAAACAGGTTATTTTGAGCAAATATCCAGTCAGAATGTTTGGTGCAAAACACAATAATTTGCCTCAAGCTGGAACAGGGACTGGCTTGAGTATTCTCTGAAAAATGACGCCGCGTTTTGCTACACGTGCAGGAAATGTAGGGTAGTGCAGCGAATTCAGGGTAAGTTAATATTGTGTGTGTGCGTGTGTGTGTAGGCACCCGCCGTGGTGATGTTTTGCTAGTTGTATTCTCGTCAGCTTTTTCAATTGGAGAGATGGGCTGTTTGCATGATTAGGCTATTATTTAATGTGCTTTGTGTATAACATGTTCAATGATCCTATTTGCTGTAGATGGGTGGTTTAATGTGATGATCACACAATCGGTCGGTCATACTGTATACCTTTTGCAAGTTTACTGAATGCGTGCCAGTCTCCTAATTTTAGTTACGTAGGCTATTTTATTTAGGCTAATTGTTGCTCTTGTAAGTGTGCCGGGTTGGTGCCAATTATTGACCTGTGTGCATTGTAATGCACAACTTGGCTTCTCCATGCTATAAAGGGGTGGTTTAAAAAATAAAACACAGAAAATAGATGACGGGTTTGTTATAAACCAGCTTCGCCTGTGTTATGTTATTTGCTGCATTCTGATAATTGTAGGTCTAGTCTTCATCGGTAGGCTACGTGTCCAATTTAGCCTCTGCCACCTCCTATGCATGTCAGTGTTGCATGACGAATACAAAATAGTTAATAATAATTGTGCCCCCCCATGCAGTTCATTGGCCCACCCTAAGACTGGGCCCTGGTGACGGGTCTGTTGGGTTGTCTCTTTCTCTGAGGCAGAAATGAGGTTGTGTTGTCTGAGGCAGAAATGAGGTTGTGTTGTCTGAGGCAGAACTGAGGTTGTGTTGTCTCTCTCTCTGAGGCAGAACTGAGGTTGTGTTGTCTCTCTCTCTGAGGTAGAACTGAGGTTGTGTTGTCTCTCTCTCTGAGGTAGAACTGAGGTTGTGTTGTCTCTCTCTCTGAGGTAGAACTGAGGTTGTGTTGTCTCTCTCTCTGAGGCAGAACTGAGGTTGTGTTGTCTCTCTCTCTGAGGCAGAACTGAGGTTGTGTTGTCTCTCTCTCTGAGGCAGAACTGAGGTTGTGTTGTCTCTCTCTCTGAGGCAGAACTGAGGTTGTGTTGTCTGAGGCAGAACTGAGGTTGTGTTGTCTGAGGCAGAAATGAGGTTGTCTCTCTCTCTGAGGGAGAACTGAGGTTGTCTCTCTCTCTGAGGCAGAACTGAGGTTGTGTTGGTCAACTTACCGAGGTAGTCCCAGAATTCCAAGTCCAGTAACCGTAGCAACGTGCTGAGCTGGTTCAGCTGGGTCTTCATACCTTGCATATTCTCTTCAAAGTTCTGGTGCTGTTCAGACACACACATACACACACACACACACACACACACACACAAAGAGAGGAATGAATGAAACTGTATGAAAAGGGATGTGTACGTCAGAGTCACATGTACTGAACCCCCACCTGTACTGAATAATATGTGTTATAAAATGTGCTTAACTATAACCTTCTGCTGCTCTACACTAGAACTGTGCAGATTCAAACATTGTTGGTTCCTAATGTTAACAAAAGCTGTCTGTGTCATGAGATTTTGATGATGCTTTATTATAAATAACTACACAATTGGTGACTTATTTTTAATATATGGTATTGTAGTCAGTTTTAATGAAGAAATAACCAATGATCCATGTTTCAGATTAAAGAATTTACTACCAATTCTTACAAACAAGGCTAAGCCTCTTCTGCCCTATGCAAAATTCACAAATACATGCCTAAAAAACACATAAAATAAATACTATATGGATTGCAGGCATAAATGGGGTACCTAAAGAGAACAAGCATCTGTGAAACTGCAACATTATGTGAGTCAGTTCAACAGGAGATAAACCACAGCAGAAGCTACTCTGAAGCAGTGTTTTGTCCTGGGCAGGCATGGGTGGGTTAACAAATAGGTCATTTGACCAAGTGAGTAAAAAACCTTTGCACTCAATTTCAGGACCCTCATTTCATGACTTTTCCTAGATATGTGCGTTCTACCACCTAGTATCCTAACATTCTCAAAATCCCATCAGGATAAGCTAGTATAAAGCTATTTTTGCAGTTTCTCTGTGTAGGAGGCAAGCTAATTTATAAGAGGCGCCAACTAGTGGTCTTTGTGTGTAAGTAGCAGCTTCCCATTCTAAAGACTATGGTCATTTGACCCCCAAGGCGGCGCTGAGAGTAGATGAAATAGGCACGGCTGTCCTAGTGTTAATGCATGTGTCCTTGTGTTTGCTCCCTGTCAACACAACTCAGAGGTGACGCTGCACCGAGAGCCCAGTGTCGTCCAGCCTTCTTATGAGCAAACTCATTCATAATGTCTTTAAAGTTTAATTTTCTAGCTAACTGGTTTTCAATTGAAAGGACGGCAAGGCTGTTCAACCTGTCTTGGCACATTGTAGATCTTATAGTAGATAGTTCTATACATAATTAGTGGCAGGGGCAATATAAAAATAAAAAAAAAAGGAAAAAAAAGAGAAACTAATAATTTTTCGAAACATTTAGGGCCCCCTACCAGGCTAGGGCTCCATGAATCATTCATGGTCCCCCCCCCCCCCCCCCCCTTTACGTCACCCCTGCACACACACACACACACACACACACACACACAGACAGACACTCTTTGTAATTGCAGCGTTAATAACCAGCCCACAAACCTGCTGGATGATGTTTTATTGGGCAGCGGATGACAGTTCTAAACTAGATGATGTTTAAGGTAGTGGTGGATGACAGCTAGAGGATGATGTTTATGGTAGTGGTGGATGATGTTTACGGTAGTGGTGGATGATGTTTAAGGTAGTGGTGGATGACAGCTAGAGGACGATGTTTAAGGTAGTGGTGGATGACAGCTAGAGGACGATGTTTAAGGTAGTGGTGGATGACAGCTAGACTCGCAGTGGTTCTCAACCCTCTCCTCGGGGCGCCCCAGCCGCTCCACATATTTGATCTGTTCCACCACCAGCACACCTGATTCAACTAATCAAGTACAAACCATAATTGCTTTGTACTTGATTAGTTGAATCAGGTGTGCTGGTGGTGGAACAGATCAAATATGTGGTGCGGCTGGGGCGCCCCGAGGAGAGGGTTGAGAACCACTGAGCTAGAGGATGATATTTAAGGTAGTAGTGGATGACAGCTAGAGGACGATGTTTAAGGTAGTGGTGGATAAGAGTTAGAGGATGGTATTTAAGGTAGTGGTGGATAAGAGTTAGAGGATGGTATTTAAGGTAGTGGTGGATGATGTTTAAGGTAGTGGTGGATGACTTCTAGGGGATGATGTTTAAGGTAGTGGTGGATGACAGCTAGAGGGGGATTACAGAGGCTTGAATGAGGAGATGTCTATCAGGCAGCGACCGCTCAGCCAGCTAATAACACCAACATTTCTGTTTACTAGAGTACATCTACCCGCGGTTACGGCACGCACACGCTATGAATGGTTAATGAGTGCAGCACGCAAAAGCTATGAATGGCTAATGAGCACAATAAATTCCTTTTAGATGAGTGGCAGCCACTCATGGCAGGGGGAGGGGGGAGAGGGGGAGGGGCGGAGCAGAGACAGGGTCTGGGGGGGTGGAGACAGATAAAAGCTTGGTAAGTCGACAAACACAACCTAAGGCTAGCTAGGTGGTAGCTAGGTGGTAGCTAGGTGGTAACTAGGTGGTAACTAGGTGGTAGCTAGGTGGTAACGTGATGGAGGGATCTACAGCACCATGAGGTGAAGCACCAGAAGGCCTCGACCTCCCTCCCCTCCATCCATCTATCCCTCCCTCCCTCCCTCCCCCCCTCCCTCCAGGGTGGAGCTGTGTACGGTACCATGATGTCCATGATGGAGGTGAAACACCAGAAGGCCTCCACCTCGTTCTCCATGACGTAGAGCACCGGAGCCAGGAGGTCGTTCATCCCCTGGACGTACCCTGGTCACACACACACACATACACGAACACGCACACAAACACGCACACAAACATGCACGCGCACACGCACACGCGCGCGCACACACACACACACATACACACACACACACATACATACACACACACACACACACACACACACACACACACATACACACACACACACACACACACATACACACACACACACACACACACAGGCACACACACAGGCGCACACACACACACACACACACACACACACACACACACACACAGTATATTAGTATAATTATCTAGTATCCGACATGAGCTGGATGAATTCAGAGACCTGAGGAGTTGCACTGGACTGACGGAGGACTGTTAGACTCAGTCCTACATGTACTCGAGGACACCATGACTGCATTCATGGCCATGGCCATTTGATTTGATTTAGTATAGGAAGTATATTATGTGATGATGATGATGATGATGATGATGATGGTGAAGGTGGTGATGAAGGTGTGGTTCTCACCCAGGTCAAAGTGGTACATGCAGTAGGTCATCAGGATGTCGTTGAGTATCAGCAGACCTGGGTTACCAGGACCCTCATAGAACCGGTTGGTCCTGTCTGTCCTGTTCACATCCTTCTCTGGAGGTGAGAGGGGGGGGAGGGGGGGGGGAGGGGGGGGAGATTAGAAACGTTAAGTTGCAGTGATTATATAAACATTGCATGGTCAGTACACAGAGCTCTCACACACACACACACACACACACACACACACACACACACACACCCTTGACTGGTATAGAAAAGTATGCGCACGCACACACGCACGCACGCACGCACAGGCAGGTGTAGAGAGAGGGATACAACATTAGCATGCACAGGAGAGGGTCTCAACGACACAGGCGACGGAGCCTCCCGCGGTGATTAAAACCAGCGTCTCAGTGTGTTTGGACGAGCCCCAATTAAACTACAATCAACTCATTAAGAAGCAACATCAAACCGCTGGGCCCACAGCACCCTGCGTAGTGCGCGAGGATGAGGGGATGTCGGAGACAGTAGAAGTTTAGTACAGAGCCCAACTGTAAGATTAGACCAACAGAAGGCTGGGGCTGCGTTAGAAAACACATTTCCATATTCATTTCAGATGACATTTATGGAGAGGTGTAAGCAAAGCGCCAGGCGCACACACTCTTTCAACCTGCTTTTCATATCTCTCTCTCTCTGAATAGGGTGTGTGTGTGTGTGTGTGTGTGTGTGTGTGTGTGTGTGTGTGTGTGTGTGTATAAGGGTTGACTTGAGGCAAGTGTGTGTTTGTGTGTGTGTATGTGTGTGTGTGTATACACAGTGGAGGAAATAAGTTTAGATTTTTTGATTGGATTCAACCTTTTTGTTATTCCACAGACTACAAGGAAATGTATTTTTTGCTCTAGGCACAGAGGGTCAGCCATAGTCAGCGCCCAGGGAGCAATTAATAAGTATAGCACATCAACAAATTATTTTTAATTGCACCTAATTTTACATAACTTTTTGTATGGATTGGAGTGTTACAATTTCTGTAGATGCACGGTTTTATTGAGTTAATACCAATGACTGGTCTAAATTTCATGTCAATAGAACAGTTGCAATGGAAACATGTTGAATTAAAAAAACTGAGCTGGGGGATGTTAAATCATACTGGACTTTTCTTACTGTACATTATGTTTCAGATGTCTATTTTCTTGTATTATTCTACTGTCACTGTCAAACTTGTTGTTTTTGTTTGTGATCTATCTATCTATCTATCTATCTATCAATCTATATATCTATCTATTTATCTACCTATCTATCTACTTGTGTCATTCATAACAGGCCATATTCAAATCTCATTGCTCAGCCATTGAAAACAAATCAGAGGGGTCAAATCTGCAAACAGAGAGGGTGGGTGGAAGAGAGAGAGGAGAGAGAGAGGAGAGAGGGTCAGTGGAGGAGAGAATATATATACAATAAATAAAACATGTGAGATCAGATCCAATAATGTCCAGCCCAGTCCAGGCCAGAGCTGAATCAGTGCTGAGTCAGCCTGCCTGTTCGGATCTGAGGTTCTGGGTTCTCATGAGTCAGCCTGCCTGTTTGAGTCTGGGGTTCTCTTCTCCAATCCTTTTCCAAAGACCCCCTTCCATTCCTTACCACCGTAATCAACTCCTACAGGATCTGTCCTGGTTGCCTTTAAGACAGCCAGAGTCTTGACAGATCTTCTGTCCATATCTACAGATCTGGACATCTTCTCTAAAACCCTTGAAGGTGCATGAAGTCTCTAACCAAATGTCTCACTATCTCCTTCAGAACAATCTCCTTGACCCTCACCAATCCGGCATTAAGGCTGGGCATTCTACTGAGACTGCTCTCCTTGCTGTCACAGAGGCCCTCCACTCTGCTCAAGCTTCCTCCCTCTCCTCTGTTCTCATTCTCCTGGACCTGTCTGCTGCATTCGACACAGTCAACCACCCGATCCTTCTCTCCAGCCTCTCAGAACTCTCTGGGTCTGCACACTCCTGGTTTGCCTCCTACCTGGCCGATCGTTCCTACCAGGTGACATGGAGAGGAACACTGTCCTCTCCACGAGCCCTCACCACTGGGGTCCTCAGAGCTCTGTCCTAGGACCCTTACTGTTCTCCCTCTATACCAAATCTCTTAGCTCTGTAATTTTCCTCTCCTACACTCAACAGACAACACTCAACTCTTCCTGTCTTTCTGACTCAGAGGTGGCGACATGTATCTCTGCATGTCTTGCAGACATTTCTGCTTGGATGTCAGCCCACCACCTCAAGCTCAACCGTAACAAGATTGAGCTGCTCTTCCTCCCTGGGAAAGCTTGCCATCTCCAAGACTTCTCCATCACAGTAGAGAACTCTACAGTGACTTCCTCCCAGACAACCAAGAAACTTGGGGTGAACCTCGACAACCACTTATCCTGTGTGGTGAACAAACCTGTTCTTATCGGCCGTATTTTTCAGGTTTTCTGCTCGAAATGACATGCCCACAGTGAATATAGAATATCTCCACAATCACAAGGGCCTTCATAATGATCTTGGTATCAAATGAAAGCTAACACATGTAGGGTGATTGTAGAAGTGTCAGAATCTAAATATATGTTACTGTGTATCTCAAATTCACTCTCCGCCTAAAAAAACAACAGCTTTTAGAGTGAATATCAGCTTGGAAACCTGACTGAATAAGCCCAAATCATCTAGGAATCAGTACTCCAGGGTCTGATGAGTACTTGTGCCAAATTAGATGCTAGTAATGTGAGCCAGTGCAACTTTGTACCTGTTTTAGTACAGGTATGTTTAGGCGGACAACCAAATTGTGCTATTTAGAGATATTTTGTCACCATCAGTGTATTAGACTTTCTCATGTCTGTTTAGACTCTGTTTCCATCAAGCAGGGCCCTGCTGCGCGCTTCTCTGTGCGCTTCTCTGTGCGCTTGTCTGGCGCACACGCCTCTTTTTCACACCAGGTCAAATTACGCAGTCAAATTTCTCCCGAAACCATTGGTCAGAATGTCATGATTGACCCCTCATTTGAATCGTCAGAGCCAATAGAATCGAGCAGAGGCGGAAAAAAATACTTTCGAGGACCAATAATATGGAAATTCGGGGGTTGAAACCAAGCATGCTTGACGTGTCTGTAAACAAGGGCTTGTGACTCGTACTGTTTTCACTGGTCGATGAAACGACCGCTTTCGACGTTTAGAATGGAATCTAATGAATCGTTTGCGACATCGATGAACATTATTGATAAAGGTAAGCTCTTTATATCTGTTATATTAAACATAGACCCAAATCTCGGGTCACCGGTGGGGCGATGGATATGACAGAATGCTCCTGCAGATAATTCCTCTACAACATCAGAAGGATACGTCCATTCCTCACCAGAGAAGCAGCACAACTCTTGGTCCAGACACTGGTCATCTCGCACCTTGATTACTGCAACGCACTCCTGGCCAGGCTCCCCATCAGACCTCTGCAGCTCATCCAGAATACTGCCACCCGTCTGGTGTTCAACCTCCCCAAATTCTCCCATGTCACCCCTCTCCTTCACACCCTTCATTGGCTCCCGGTAGCAGCTCGCATCAGATTCAAGACCCTGGTGCTCGCCTAACTGGTGGCCCCTTCCTACATGCAAGCAATGGTCAACCCCGGAACACGTGCCCGTTCACACGGCTCTTCCTCCTCTTCCACCGACTGGCACCACCGCCTCTACGGCGATGTGGCAGTCACGCTGCCTGGTAACAACTCTTCACTACACTGGCTCCCCGCGGGTGAAACGAGCTTCCCACGGCTGTCAGAACTGCAGAATCACTCCCCATCTGCCGTCGGAGGCTGAGGACCCATCTCCTCAGGCTACACTTGAACTGCTCCTCCTGAGACATCTACTACCCCCCAGCACTGTTTCTCCTGAGACACCTACTTCCCCCCTGTACTGTTTCTCCAGAGACATCTTCCTTCTTCTAGCATGACGACTGCCAATGGCCCCAGGCTTGAGCGATAGATTACTTTTTCCTGCTATGACTGGTGGAAAGATGATTCACTTACTTAGTCAGATGTATTGATTGTAAGTTGCTTTGGAATAAAGCGTTTGCTAAATGCCAAAAATGTAACTGTAAATGTTTCAGCTCGGGGGTATATTGGTCATGTCAGAGACATGTTAGCCTGTTAGCCTGTTAGCTTGTTAGCTTGTTAGCCTGTAGGCTAACACACATATTGGTTGTGAATTAGGCCGAGCTGTCTGTCTATGCTCAGGTTAGATTTGATGATGATGATGATGATGATGGTGATGGTGATGGTGATGATGATGAAGATGGTGATAGTAGTGATGATGATGAGGATGGTGATAGTGAAAGTAGTGATGATGAAGACGGTGATAGTGGTGATGATGATGAAGACAGTGATAGTGGTGATGATGATGAAGATGGTGATAGTGGTGATGATGATGAAGATGGTGATAGTGATGATGATGCTGAAGATGGTGACAGTGGTGATGATGATGAAGATGGTGATAATGATGGTGGTGATGATGATGAAGATGGTGATAGTGGTGATGATGATGATGGTGATAGTGATAGTGGTGATAATGATGAAGATGTGATAGTGGTGATGATGATGAAGATGATGATGATGAAGAGAGTTACCTATCAGGCTCCTGTACTTTCTCAGCCTGGTGTTTCGGGTCTCCTGCTCTTGGATGACAGACTTCCACTGCAGCTTCATCCTGAAGTACTCATCCCTAAACACACAGAGAGACAGGTAGGTAGACAGACAGGTAGGTAGACAGGTAGGTAAGTAGACAGACAGGTAGGCAGGCAGACAGGTAGGTAGGCAGGCAGGTAGGCAGACAGAGAGGCAGAGAGAGAGAGATAGGAAGAGAGAGAGACAGAGCGGCAGAGAGACAGAGAGGTAGAGAGACAGATAGAGAGGCAGAGAGACAGACAATAAGGCAGAGAAACAGACAGGTAAACAGACAGCAAGGCAGACAGGTAGAGAGAGAGACAGGTAGGTAGACAGACAGAGAGGCAGAGACAGACAGGTAGGTAGACAGACAGACAGGTAGGCAGACAGAGAGGCATAGAGAAATATACAGGAAGAGAGAGAGACAGGTAGACAGACAGAAAGGCAGAGAGACAGGTAGACAAACAGAGAGGCAGAGAGACAGACAGGTAGAGAGAGAGACAGGTAGGTAGACAGACAGACAGAAAGGCAGAGAGACAGACAGGTAGACAGACAGAGAGACAGACAACAAGGCAGAGAGAGACAGACAGGTAGAGAGAGAGACAGGTAGAGAGATAGACAGAGAGGCAGAGACAGACAGGTAGAGAGATAGACAGGAAGGTAAACAGACAGAGAAACATGTAGACAGACAGACAGGTGGAGAGAGGTATGAGAGACAGACAGGCAGAGAGACAGACAGGTAGAGAGAGAGACAGGTAGACAGACAGACAGACAGAGAGAGGTATGAGAGACAGAGAGGCAGAGAGACAGACAGGTAGAGAGAGAGACAGGTAGACAGACAGACAGGCAGAGAGAGGTATGAGAGACAGACAGGTAGAGAGACAGACAGGTAGAGAGAGAGACAGGTAGAGAGAGAGACAGGTAGAGAGAGGTATGAGAGACAGACAGGCAGAGAGACAGACAGGTAGAGTGAGAGGTAGGTAGACAGACAGATAAATTATAAAATTAAATTAAATTAAAATTAGATAGGCAGAGAGACAGGTAGAGTGAGAGACATGTAGGTAGTCAGACAGACCACTCAGGACTTCAACTTAGCTTTTGCACCCTGCTGCTTTGCACACTGTACATACACCCTAACTGTACATATACCCTAACTGTACACATACCCTAACTGTACACAGGGTGCGAAATAAGGGGGAGCTCGGGGAGCTATAGCTCCCCTAGTGGTGACATGAGCTCCCCTGGAAACATGGTTTGTGAAATTTTGGGGGAGCTCTAAAATATTCCAAATTGCGATGGATTTATTCCAAGTTGTGACGGATTTTACCTGGTGTAATATGATTTGTAGAGGCATACAATCTATTTTGATGTTGGTATTAGGTATATAAATGATATATAATAGCCTATATAGCCTACATATAGGCCTTTATTGGCTACAACTATGCGACAGTAACTTGCAGCGGGGTGCACTGACGCTGAACGCCTCATAGTGATGTAGTGATCTAGTCAAGTAGGTGGACAATGCGTGGTGCTGAAATAGCCGACATGCGGTGTGTGTTACGATGGGGTAATGTGTTTGG
Organism: Nansenia antarctica; assembly: GCF_963989245.1. Lineage (NCBI taxonomy): Eukaryota > Metazoa > Chordata > Actinopteri > Argentiniformes > Microstomatidae > Nansenia > Nansenia antarctica. The sequence continues at coordinate 36,258,116 of NC_137678.1, read as the reverse complement.
ACCCAGGCGCAGAGTAGAACAGAGTAGACGGAAGCAGGAGTATAAAATAATAACGGTACTCTTTATTTTGAGTAAACGGAACAAATAATAACCGCACAGTAAGCGAATAAACAAAAGAGGAGAAAACAAGTCTCCGATAAACGTTTTAAATAATAATAGGAACAAGGCAGAGCAATGTACTTACAATCGTCAACTATACTTATTTCCTAATCCGGCGAGGAACAATAAGGCTAAGAAGAATCGGATACATATAACAAACGCAACATGAAGTGAACAACCGACAACCAGAGGGGAAACAGAGGGATCTAAATAGCCACAGCCAAACAACACACACCAGGTACAAATCAGTTAATTAGGACAGACAAATGCATACATAAAACACCAGAGGGCGCCAAAGGGTCGCTCCACAATAAGGTCGCTTCCCCAACCCTTACAGTATCCCCCCCCGACGAACGGCACCTGCCGTTCACCTGGGTGCCTCAGGATGTAGTTGGCGGAAGTCTGTAATTAGTTTTGGGTCCAATATGTCCCTCTGAGGCACCCAGGACCGTTCCTCCGGCCCATACCCCTCCCAATCCACCAAAAACTGTAAGCCCCTACCCTTCCGCCGGCAATCCATAATCCTCCGTACTGTATAAACAGTCTGTCCATCAATGATGCGTGGCGGGGGAACAGGGGGGGGTGGTGGGGACATGGGGCAAGTGACGAAGGGTTTCAGTAGGGACACATGAAAGGTCGGGTGAACCCGCATGGAAGGTGGGAGTAGTAGTCTATACGCCACCGGGTTCACCCGCCGCACCACTTTGAACGGACCCACGAACCGGGGCGCTAGCTTCCTGGACTCGACCCGGAGGGGAAGGTCCCGGGTCGAGAGCCACACCTTCTGCCCCGGGCGAAAGATCGGGGCTGGGCGACGCCTGCGGTTGGCCTGAAGCTGGGACCGAGCCGACGCCCGCTGAAGCGCCGCCCTCACCCGCCTCCAGGTCCGGCGACAGCGACTGACGTGGGCTTGGACGGAGGGCACCTCCGCCTCCTCCTCCTGCTCAGGGAATAGGGGGGGTTGATAGCCATATTGGCACTGAAAGGGGGATAGGCCAGTGGATGAGCAGAGGAGGGTGTTGTGGGCGTATTCCGCCCACGCCAGTCGCCGACTCCACGTCGCCGGATTGCCGGAGACGTAGCACCTCAGCACGCCTTCCAGGTCCTGGTTGACACGCTCCGTCTGCCCATTGGACTGTGGATGGAAACCGGAGGACAGGCTGACGGAGGCGCCGAGGCTGGTCGCGAACGCCTTCCAGAACCTGGAAGCGAACTGAGGACCCCGATCCGACACCATGTCCTGCGGGAGACCATGCACCCGGAAGATGTGCTGCACCACCAGGTCGGCCGTCTCTCGGGCCGAGGGGAGTTTGAGGAGGGGGATGAAGTGGGCCGCCTTGGAGAAACGGTCCACTACCACCAAGATGGTAGTGAACCCCTCAGAGGGAGGGAGACCTGAAATAAAGTCAAGGGAGATGTGGGACCAGGGGCGTTTGGGGATGGGGAGGGGTCGGAGTAGCCCCGCTGAAGGCTGGCGAGATGTCTTGCTGCGCGCACACACAGGACAGGCTGCCACAAAGGCGCGCGTATCCCTCTCCGCTGTGGGCCACCAGAACCTCCTGCGAATAAAGTCCAGGGTCCTGGCAGCCCCGGGGTGGCCAGTGAGGGACGACGCATGCGCCCATTGCAGCAGCCGTGAGCGCGCAGTCTTGGGAACATACAGCCTCCCCGGGGGTCCTCCCCCCGGATCCGGCTCCCGCCTGAGCGCCGCTCTCACCACTTTAGCGATCCCCCACGACACAGGGGCAACAAAAAGGGTCTCCGGAACAATGGGGTGGGGTTTTTCCTCCCGGTCCGCCGGATCGAACTGCCGGGAGAGGGCGTCCGGCTTGACGTTTTTGGACCCCGGCCTAAAGGAGATGGAAAATTGGAACCGTGTAAAAAACAGCGCCCACCTGGCTTGACGCGAATTGAGGCGCTTAGCCCCCTGGATGTAGGCCAGGTTCTTGTGGTCCGTCCACACCACAAACGGCTGTGCGGCCCCCTCCAGCCACTGCCTCCACTCCTCCAAAGCCAATTTAATGGCCAGCAGCTCCCGGTTTCCTACGTCATAATTACACTCGGCCGGGGACAGCCGACGTGAGAAAAAAGCGCAGGGATGTACCTTCCCATCCTTCCTGCACCTCTGGGAGAGCACCGCCCCCACCGCGAGATCTGAGGCGTCCACCTCCACCAGGAATGGTACTTCCGAGTCCGGATGGGCTAGGACCGGAGCAGAGGTGAACCGTTGCTTGAGGTCCACGAAGGCGGCCTCCGCCTCCGAGGACCAGGCGAACGTACGGAGGGTAGACCTGGTGAGGGCAGTTAAAGGGGCAGCTAGGGCACAAAAATTGCGGATAAAGCGTCTATAAAAATTAGCAAACCCTAGGAACCGCTGTAACTGTTTCAAAGAGGAGGGGCGGGGCCAGTCTAACACCGCACTAACCTTGGCAGGGTCCATGCTTAAATCCCCCCGTGTTATAATGAACCCCAGGAATGACACTGTGTCGGCGTGAAAGACACATTTCTCTGCCTTGACAAATAACTGGTGGTGGAGGAGGCGCTGGAGGACTTGACGGACATGACGTTGATGTTGAGTAATGTCTTTGGAAAAAATGAGGATATCGTCAAGGTACACAAAAACCGAATGACCAATCAAATCCCGCAGTACGTCGTTGACTAGTGCTTGAAATACTGCGGGTGCATTAGCGAGACCAAAGGGCATGACTAAATACTCATAATGTCCGTTAGGCGTGTTAAAAGCCGTCTTCCACTTGTCCCCCTCCCTCATCCTCACCAGGTTGTATGCATTGCGTAAATCCAGTTTGGTAAACACCCTTGCTCCTTGCAGTGACTCAAAGGCGGTATCCATGAGGGGCAGGGGATAGCGATTCTTTATGGAAATGTCATTTAGACCGCGGTAATCGATGCAGGGACGCTGTCCCCCGTCTTTCTTTGCCACAAAGAAGAAGCCTGCGCCAGCGGGTGAGGTGGAAGGACGGATATGACCCGCGGCCAGTGCTTCCTCTATGTATTTATTCATGGAGAGATTCTCCGGGCGAGAGAGGGAAAACAGGCGTCCCCGCGGCGGCACAGTACCCGGCAGCAGATTGATGGCACAGTCATAGGGTCTATGGGGGGGTAATTTCTCGGCCCGAGATTTACTGAACACTTCCCCCAGGTCCCAATATATCTGAGGCACCCCTGTCAGGTCGGGGCTGGAAAGGGAAGCAGGGCCAGGGGAATTAGGAAGAGGGGTGGAAAGGGGGAGAGGCGAGAACTGGGGCTGCAACGGGGATGCGAGAGTCGTGGGCGGAGACTCAGTACGCACTGTGACGGAGCCTGCTTCGAGGGAGAGTCGACCTGTGGACCAGTCAATGCGGGGGTTGAGAGAAGCTAACCAGGGGTGACCTAACACAATAGGGCAATCAGGAGAGTCCACAATAAAAAATCGTATGAGTTCCCAACGACCCCCTCCCACCTGGATATGTACAGGCATAGTGCGCTGGGTAATGATCCCCGACCCCAATGGCCGGCCGTCTAGGGCTCGAACAGGAACGGGTTCTTTCAATTCTTCCAAAGGAACCCCCCACCCCCAGGCCAGGCCTTCGTGCATTAAATTCCCCGCTGCCCCTGAGTCCACCAGAGCCCGAACTCGCTGGGTACAGTGTCCCCACCGCACCTTAACAGAAAAAAAGGTTCGTGGGTCATTGAAACCCGAGGGTATGTCCCTACCCGCTAATACCCCTCCCGATACTAGCGGGCTGCCCCGTTTCCCGAGGTCCCTGGACAGGCACTGTAGCGGTGACCCTTGCGACCGCAACGGAAGCAGCGCCGCTCGTCCAGCCGACGCCGCCTCTCTGTGCTGGAGAGGTGTGTTGCGCCCAGCTGCATGGCCTCCTCCTCCTCCGTGGTCTCCTCCGGGAACCGCCGAGTCGCCTCCCTAGCAGGAGGAGGTTGGAGCCCCTCGACGAGCCCCTCTCACGTGATCGCTCTCGGCGCCGATTGTCCACACGCACCGAGAGCTCCACTACGCCGTCTAGCCGCTCTGGGAGGTCCCGGAGGGCAAGTTGGTCTTTCATCGCCTCCGAGAGCCCCTGGGTATAGAGTACGGCCAGGGCCTTCTCCTCCCAACCCGCCTCCCTAGCTAGAGTGCGGAACTCGATGGAATAATCCGCCACCGAGCGATCCCCCTGTCGACACGCCGTGAGCCGCCGACCGGCTTCGTGCCCCGATATCACCCGGGAGGTGTCGAATATTTTGCGTAACTCCCGGGTGAATGCTGTAGCGTCGGAGCACGCCGGCGACTGACTCTCCCACTCGGCCGTGGCCCAGGACAGGGCACGGCCCGTCAACAGGGTGATGATGTAGGCCACTCGGGAGTGCTCGGTGGGGAAGGACAGGGGCTGCAGGCTGAAGATCAGTGAACACTGAGTCAGGAACTCTCTGCAGCCCTCTGGACGTCCATCATAGCGTTCGGGAGGAGGTAGTCGGGGTTCCCGCGTGGTCACCGGCGGTAGAGGAGGCATAGCTGCTGCTGCTGCTGTCGCTGGTGGAGTGGGGTTGGCCTGAGCGGCCACCAGGCTAGTCACGGCGATGGTCAGCTTTTCGATCTCCGCAAACATCGCCAGCTGGTTCCGCTCCTGCTGGGCTACCATAGCCCCCTGGGTATTCAGCACCGTGCGAATCTGCTCTACATCTGCTGGGTCCATAATGGTCGGTTGTTCTGTTACGATGGGGTAATGTGTTTGGACCCAGGCGCAGAGTAGAACAGAGTAGACGGAAGCAGGAGTATAAAATAATAACGGTACTCTTTATTTTGAGTAAACGGAACAAATAATAACCGCACAGTAAGCGAATAAACAAAAGAGGAGAAAACAAGTCTCCGATAAACGTTTTAAATAATAATAGGAACAAGGCAGAGCAATGTACTTACAATCGTCAACTATACTTATTTCCTAATCCGGCGAGGAACAATAAGGCTAAGAAGAATCGGATACATATAACAAACGCAACATGAAGTGAACAACCGACAACCAGAGGGGAAACAGAGGGATCTAAATAGCCACAGCCAAACAACACACACCAGGTACAAATCAGTTAATTAGGACAGACAAATGCATACATAAAACACCAGAGGGCGCCAAAGGGTCGCTCCACAATAAGGTCGCTTCCCCAACCCTTACAGGTGTGTGGTTTGAAAAAAGTAACGCCAGCTCAGTAAATAATTCAAACTTAATGTTTACTTATAGGCTATGTGAATGTGACTGCACCACACATGTGAACAGTAACAAAGCAAATTAAGTAACAAAACAACTAAATCGGAGCAACAAAAAAAAAAAAGCTGAATCCGCTTAGCCTATATGCTCCTGAAAAACATTTAATGACAGAGCAAACACGCTACATTACTAGGGATAATAATTACAATGAGCCATTCATTAAAAATAGAAAAAATAATATTAGGCTATTAAATCTCACTTAATGAGAAAACTGGCATCTCCCATCAGTCACTATTTGTTGGCTATCTGGTGATATGGACGTCTTTGAGTGTCTAGAAAAGCGCTATAAGTCTAATGTATTATTATTATTTATTATTATTATGGACGTCACTTTAATCCGGCAGTTCTCAAGGTTTTTATGCACCAATCGATTCCTCTAGTCCGTCTTTATCACATTCATTGACGAAAGGACGACTCGCATGTATAGAAAGGGAACATTCATTGTGAGCACGGAAAATGCGAGTCTCACACAACGGCTTTGCATTGATGAAACCAGGTAGGATGAACGTATAGTTCACTGTCCATTCCTCTTTAAATGCCCTGTTTTCACCGTCAACTTTCCTCTTTAGACCTTTGGAGAGTGACATGATGTTTCTCTTGCTAGCTGGCAGGTTCAATGTTTAGCTAACTTCACCCGGCACGCAAACAACCAATCCAATAATAATGTGACCTTGTAAGTCTGGGAGGAGGGGGGAATCATTATCAGAATAAAACTATGTTAAATAATTATTAGAATAAGTTAGGCTGCGATACATCGTCAGTCCACACATTTATTATTCAAAACTATGGAAAAGGGTGAAACTACGTTGTTGAGAATCACAACACTAACTCGCTAGTCAAGCCAAAATACTGCAGCGAAATGGATTGGACTGCTACCTAGTTAACTAGAACACTACTTTACATTGTTACCTAGTTAACTAGAACAGTACTTTACATTGTTACCTAGTTAACTAGAACACTACTTTACATTGTTACCTAGTTAACTAGAACACTACTTTACATTGTTACCTAGTTAACTAGAACACTACTTTACATTGTTAGCAGGCTCACAAAACAAGCCGTGTTAGTTGACTAGCGATTTGTCATTGATTTTCAACAACGCGGAAATGTATTCAAATTTTTCGAAAGAAAAGTCAAAGCATTAGAACGTTGAACGGAAAATCGCACGCGCGCTTTGCGCACGGAAAGCCACCGGCCCCGATTTGGCCAGAATTTTTTTTTCCGTCAGGAGATTTTGTTGTTGTTGTTGCTTTAATCCTTGGGCTCCCCCGCACACCGTGATTTAATTCGCACACTGACTGTACATATAACCTAACTGTACATATAACCTAACTGTACATATACCCTAACTGTACATATACCCTAACTGTACATACACCCTAACTGTACATATACCCTAACTGTACACATACCCTAACTGTACATATAACCTAACTGTACATATAACCTAACTGTACATATAACCTAACTGTACATACACCCTAACTGTACATATAACCTAACTGTACATACACCCTAACTGTACATATAACCTAACTGTACATATACCCTAACTGTACATATACCCTAACTGTACATATACCCTAACTGTACATCTACCCTAACTGTACATATAACCTAACTGTACATCTACCCTAACTGTACAAATAACCTAACTGTACATATACCCTAACTGTACATATACCCTAACTGTACATATACCCTAACTGTACACATACCCTAACTGTACATATAACCTAACTGTACATATAACCTAACTGTACATATACCCTAACTGTACATATACCCTAACTGTACATACACCCTAACTGTACATATACCCTAACTGTACACATACCCTAACTGTACATATAACCTAACTGTACATATAACCTAACTGTACATATAACCTAACTGTACATACACCCTAACTGTACATATAACCTAACTGTACATACACCCTAACTGTACATATAACCTAACTGTACATATACCCTAACTGTACATATACCCTAACTGTACATATACCCTAACTGTACATCTACCCTAACTGTACATATAACCTAACTGTACATATACCCTAACTGTACATATACCCTAACTGTACATATACCCTAACTGTACATATCAACTAACTGTACATACACCCTAACTGTACATATAACCTAACTGTACATATACCCTAACTGTACATACACCCTAACTGTACATATAACCTAACTGTACATACACCCTAACTGTACATATAACCTAACTGTACATATACCCTAACTGTACATATACCCTAACTGTACATATACCCTAACTGTACATCTACCCTAACTGTACATATAACCTAACTGTACATATACCCTAACTGTACATATACCCTAACTGTACATATACCCTAACTGTACATATCAACTAACTGTACATACACCCTAACTGTACATCTACCCTAACTGTACATCTACCCTAACTGTACATATACCCTAACTGTACATATAACCTAACTGTACATATAACCTAACTGTACATACACCCTAACTGTACATCTACCCTAACTGTACATACACCCTAACTGTACATATAACCTAACTGTACATCTACCCTAACTGTACATATACCCCAACTGTACATACACCCTAACTGTACATATAACCTAACTGTACATATACCCTAACTGTACATCTACCCTAACTGTAAATATACCCTAACTGTACATATAACCTAACTGTACATACACCCTAACTGTACATCTACCCTAACTGTACATACACCCTAACTGTACATACACCCTAACTGTACATATAACCTAACTGTACATACACCCTAACTGTACATCTACCCTAACTGTACATATAACCTAACTGTACATACACCCTAACTGTACATCTACCCTAACTGTACATATAACCTAACTGTACCTACACCCTAACTGTACATATACCCTAACTGTACATATACCCTAACTGTACATATAACCTAACTGTACATACACCCTAACTGTACATATACCCTAACTGTACATATACCCTAACTGTACATATACCCTAACTGTACATACACCCTAACTGTACATACACCCTAACTGTACATATACCCTAACTGTACATATACCATAACTGTACAAATAACCTAACTGTACATATACCCTAACTGTACATATAACCTAACTGTACATACACCCTAACTGTACATATAACCTAACTGTACATACACCCTAACTGTACATATACCCTAACTGTACATATACCCTAACTGTACATATAACCTAACTGTACATACACCCTAACTGTACATATACCCTAACTGTACATATACCCTAACTGTACATATACCCTAACTGTACATACACCCTAACTGTACATACACCCTAACTGTACATATACCCTAACTGTACATATACCATAACTGTACAAATAACCTAACTGTACATATACCCTAACTGTACATATACCCTAACTGTGCATATAACCTAACTGTACATACACCCTAACTGTACATCTACCCTAACTGTACATATAACCTAACTGTACATACACCCTAACTGTACATCTACCCTAACTGTACATATAACCTAACTGTACATACACCCTAACTGTACATATATCCTAACTGTACATATAACCTAACTGTACATACACCCTAACTGTACATATACCCTAACTGTACATATAACCTAACTGTACATTTGTATTGATATCCATTAGCCTTGTTCTGTACATAACACAGTGCATACCTTAACTGAACATGTCTTCGTCCTTGTCCTGTACATATCTTTACTGTACATATCATATTGATATTCATGCTCATATATATAGATTTTTGTTATATTCATATTCATTGCATGTATACTGACTTTATATTGATTTACTCTGAACTGAACTGTCCATACATTCATGGTTTTGCACTATCCACTATCTGGTTAGATTGTCTTTATACTTGTACTCTGTGACAATGACAATAACTTTGAATCTAATCTAATCTAATCTAATCTAATCTAATCTAATCTAATCTAATCTAATCTAATCTAATCTAATCTAATCTAGACAGACAGGCAGAGAGAGGTATGAGAGACAGACAGGTAGGTAAACAGACAGTCAGCAGGTAGGTAAAGAAACAGACAGACAGACAGACAGGTAGACATACATACAGGTAGACAGACAGACAGACATACAGACAGACAGGTAGACAGACAGACCGATAGACAGACAAACAGACAGACAGACAGAGAGGGATGAGAGAGGGATGAGAGAGGGATGAGAGAGAGAAGAGAAAGGCGAGGAGAGAGTGCTGGAGGAGATGGAAAACTAATGAGGAGAAGCCATCTCAAGGAGACATTAAACCATCTGAGCATAAATATGACCTGGCGCACACACACACACACACACACACACACACACACAGCTGATTATTTCATCTTGACGTGGGACAGAGCTCGGTGGTTCAATCTCTTTTTAGAGTGTCCATAAAGCACGAAGGGTGCTTACCCGTACCACATTAACATTCACCGTGTTGTGGGAGCACGAGCACTGGCGCTGGGCTGTGTGTGTGTGTGTGTGTGTGTGTGTGTGTCCATATGCAAAAGTACGACAATTGAATATGTTCAATGCAGCTCTGTAACTCTCTGTATAAACTCAGAGAGAGAGACAGAGAGCGATGCAGACGGAGAGAGAGAGAGAGAGAGAGAGAGAGAGAGAGAGAGAGAGAGAGAGAGAGAAAGAGAGAAAGAGAGAGAGAGAGAGAGAGAGAGAGAGAGAGAGAGAGAGAGGGAGAGAGGGAGAGAGGGAGAGAGAGATACAGACAGGGAGAGGGAGAGAGAGAGAGAGAGAGAGAGAGAGAGAGAGAGAGGGAGAGAGATACAGACAGGGAGAGAGAGAGGGAGAGAGAGGCTACAGGGACCACTAATACATGAGACTTTTATCTAGGAGACAGATGGTCCAAATAAAACGTGGCGTAATATCATCAAGTCCTTGGTAGTACTCCATCGCTCTCACACACACACACACACACACACACACACACACACACACACACACACACACACACACACACACACACCCCGTCGGGCCCTGAGCTCTACTCCTGTTCCTATTGGACAATCAGTCTTCCCTCCGAGACAGAAAGAGTGAGGGAGAGAGAGACGAGGAGCTAGGAGGTAGTAGGTAGTAGGTAGGAGGTAGGAGGTATAAGGTAGGAGGTAGGAGCTAGGAGGTAGGAGCAAGGAGGTAGGAGCTAGGAGGTAGAAAGTATTAGGTAGGACATAGGAAGTAGAAGCTAGGAGGTAGGAGGTAGGGGTTAGGAGACAGGAGGTAGGAGGTAGCAGGTAGGAGGTAGCAGAGAAGAGTTAGGAGCTAGGAGGTAGTGGGTAGTGGGTAGGATGTAGGAGGTAGGATCTAGGAACGAGGAGGTAGGAGGTAGGAGCTAGGAACTAGGAGGTAGAAGGTAGGAGCTAGGAGGCAGAAGGTAGGAGGTATGAGCGAGGAGGTAGATCTTACGTCCTGGTGGTCTCCAGCCTCCTCCTCTCCTCCAGGGAGCTGTCCCAGGGGACATACCCCAGGAGGAACCTCCACGCCTCCCTTCTCAACGCTGGACACAGCCCCTGGAGAGGCAGGAGAGGGTTACACACACACACACACACACACACACACACACACACACACACACACACAGCGGGCGGCAGCGGTAGCGGTAGATAAGGGGTTAGAGAGGTCGGCTAGCAGTTGATTGCATGGCAAATAAAACATTTATTTTTATTTTTATATATACACACACACACACCCACACACATGCACACACATAGAGTGAGAGAAGGAGAGAGAGATGAGATTACGTGGTGGAGATGAGACAAAGCTGTGTGAGAGAGGTTGACCCTGTCCCTTCATCCCTTTGTAGAGAGACCGCTGCAGGCCACACACACACTTTCTCTCACAAACGCGCACGCGCACACACACACACACACACACACACACACACACACACACACACACACACACACACACACTGCATTATGGAGGAGCTCTGGGGACAGCTTTAAAGCAGCAGTGAGCTCGTGTTGCCTGTGTGTGTGTGTGTGTGTGTGTGTGTGTGTGTGTGTGTGTGAGAGAGAGAGAGAGTCTGTGTGTTTGTGTGTGTATGCGTGCGTGTGATTCTACCAGGGTTCTATCAGGGTTCTCCCCACAGAATGGAGTGTTTCTCTTATGAACTCGACAGTCCCATGATGAACCACTACTTTTATTTTTTATTTTAAACGGGATGGAGACCTGGCCAAGATAGCACACCAGTACAAGTACAAGGTTACAAAATTGGAGAATAAAGCGCAATAAAAAAAGACAACGGACAACAGATGAATATTACAAAATCCATCTTAGGAATAGCAATTGCACTCTTCTGTTTCCTAATCAGAGCTTTGAACTCTCCCAGGGAGACGAGATCATTCATCCGGAGTGTGTTCTGGAGGTCATTCCATGACCAGGACGCAAAATAAGAGAAAGCTGCTCTGCCAAGCTCCAAGCGAATCCTGGGTACCCGGTAGAGCAACAACCATCTAGTGGAACGAAAATCCTAACAGCTGTTGGTGAGTGATATGAGATTACATAGATATGAGGAGAGTTTGCCCAGTATGGCTTTGTAAATAAAGATGTACCAATGCTGTCTCCTTAGGGCTTAATGAAGGCCAGGAGACCTTATCATAAAGAACACAGTGATGTGTACAGGACAATGAGTTGGATCTAAAGCGTAGAGAACTGTGATACACGGAGTCTAGGCAGCGAAGTGTAGAGGAAATAATGTCTAGTCTACACACACACACACACACAACGCTGGATACGCTAGAGAGAAAGAGAGACAGTGTTTACATAGAGAGAAAGAGACCGAGGGAGAGAGAGACAGGTGAGAGAAACAGGAGAGAGAAAGGGGGAGGAGAGAGGAGAGACAGAGAGGCAGGAGCGATAGAGACAGAGAGAGAGAGAGAGAGAGAAAGACAGGAGAGAGAGAGAGAGAGAGAGAGAGAGAGAGAGAGAGAGAGAGAAAGACAGGAGAGAGAGAGAGACAGGAGTGTCTACCCCTTTGAAGATGCGGTGTTTGAGGTTGGAGGTGTTTGTGATGCGTCCATCTGGGTCCATGTAGAGGCTCCAGTCCTCCGCTGTGATTGGCTCCCACCGCTGGACCTGGGGCCGCACCCCCAAGTCAACCTGCACCACACACACACACACACACACACACACACACACACAGATCAATGGACCATGGGGGGCATAGGGAAGTACAGCATTAACAATGAATGACACTGCCACTGCATCGATACACCACAGAGAGGTCAGCAGGTGTGAGTGTGTGTGTGTGTGTGTGTGTGTGTGTGTGTGTGTGTGTGTGTGTGTGTGTGTGTGTGTGTGTGGTGACCATGGTGACTGTAGAAATCAATACAATCTCGATTGGGAGGAATTTAGATCTAAATAATTTAGATCATAGAGAGGCGTGTGTGTGTGTGTGTGTGTGTGTATGTGCCTACTCCAACACAGAGACAGCAGGAGATCTAGCTACCCAGGGAGAGCTGTTTCCATGGGGACTGGGAGAAGAGGGAGGGGAGTGGGTGGTGAATAATAGTATAGAATTCATGAGGAGAGTGATCAGTACTGATGCCAACTCTGAACACACAAACACAAACACACACACACACACACACACACCAGTGGCGTACCGCAAAATCCCGAGGCCCCCCCGCAAGGTGGCGGCGGGGGCCCTTTCGCAACGGAGGTTAAAAAAAACGTGTGTTTTTTAGAGTCCGACGGACCAGTGTTTCCTCTATATGCATTTATTCGTGGCGGGCCGCCACGAATACATTTTCTCCGCCACTAATTGATTCAGTCCACTTTATGACCGGAGAACAGAAAAAAATCACATTGAAGCTAGTTTAGGCCGCTTTCAGACCTACATTTCGTTCCGATTTAGGATGTAGTAAGTTACAATATGTTACAATGTTGCAATTAACCTCGTCGGCGACGCGCTTGCAAAACAGTTTTGTGATTGGTCCGAATTTAGCGGGACATTTGGATTTCTGGAAATCCCTGTTTGTGTATGGTATGATGCAGCAATGATGACAGAGACGTGTATCAAGTTCAGCCATGTAATATCAAAAGTGGAGGGAACAGGCACCTACACACGGGTCATGCAGAAACAACCAAACAAGTCGATAGCCGATGGCATCGATCTAAGTAGACCCGTAACATCCTCCTTTTCCAAGTGAACACAAACACCTTAGAACTTAGTGCAAAAATAACAAAAGTAATCTAGTGCAAAAATAACAAAAGTTTGTTCTTATATAAAATGTAACAACAGTCTCTGTTAACTTCTGTATTCTCTGTGTCTTTCCTTTTTAATTTTTTCATTTTTTTTTTTATGGCAACAGCCCTATATAGTTTAGGTTACAAATTGAGTCTCACAGGTGGCTTAGACAGCCGTCCAGCCCTAGTGTATGCGTGTCCCTCAAATGGTGCTGTGCCAATTGGACTAGGTGAGGTCCTAGGTGTGAACCTGACCGGGCTCGGCTCGGCCACAGTTGGGGGAGCCTCTGCAGCGGTACTCTCTGGCACAGTATCATTCTCTTCGTAGGTCGGAGTAGCAGTCGGCTCGGCTACTCTGAGGTCCACCCTGTTGCGTCGATAGAGGGAGCCGTCGAAATCCACCAGGTACGATCTCGGTGCAACCCTGCGGAGGCAGGTCCCAGCCCTCCAGATGCCAGTGTTGTCACTAGGCAGAGGCTTCATTCGGACGGTTTCCCCGACTGCCAGCTCCGGCAGGTCCCGGGCGGACCGGTCATAGAAAGACTTGGCAAGCTGCCTCCTGTGGCGCAGCTTTTCAGTGACTTCTACCACAACGACTGGTTCCAGCAGCTTGTTTGTCACTGGAATAGAGGTCTTCAGCCGACGAGACATGAGACGTTGTGCCGGGCTGCTGTTCATGCTTTCGGTGGGAGTATTTCTCCAGTGTAGTATGGCCTTCCAGGGGTCGTCACTGTCACGCATAGCCTTGCGCAGCAGATTCTTTGCAATCTTGACGGCCGACTCTGCCTTGCCGTTTGCTTTCGGGTGCCTTGAGGAGGTCACATGCTCAAACTCCCATTCAGAGGCAAAACGTGAGAACTGAGAGGTAAATTGTGGGCCATTGTCTGTGATGACCCTCTCTGGCTGGCCATGCCGAGCGAACTGTGCCTTACATCGCTTGATGACTGTCTCTGCAGATAAGTCAGGGAGGAGCTCAACTTCCCACTCAGAATAGTGGTCGACTATAATAAGATAGTCCTTCTGCCTATGACTGAACAGGTCCATGCTCAGAATTTGCCACGGCCTGGTGGGCAGTTCATGTGAGAGCATGGTCTCCTTTTGCTGTTTGTGAGCATACTCATTGCAGGTTGAGCAGGTGCCCACAAAATCCTTTATCTCTGCCTGCATGTTCGGCCAGTAAAATGTCTCTCGAGCATGTCGGTAGCATGCGTCTCCTCCTGTGTGACTTGAATGAATGCGCGTAAGCATCTCTGGGCGTAGTGATTTTGGGATGATGACTTTCTGCCCCCGGAATAGAACACCGTTCTGTACACTGACTTCATCTCTGTAAGGCCAGTATTCTCTGGTAATGAGAGGTGCTTCTTCTCTCACATCTGGCCAGCCTATGAGAACTGTGGACTTAAGTGCCTGCAGGCATTCATCTCGGTCAGTGTGCAGCCTGATTTGTTCGAGACGCTGGTCACTTACATTCAAGTAGTCTGCCTGGTTCACATGCTGTATCTCCTCTTGCTCTTGTTGCAGGGAGCAGATAGCGTGCCGCTGGTAGGTTGTTCCTCTGCCGGTGCATCCTGCTGTTGCTCTGCTGAGCGTGTCGCTGATGAACATTTCAGGCCCTGGTTTGTAGATGACCGTCAGACTGTAGTTCTGTAAGGTCATGAGCATGCTCTGAAGCCTCTTGGGAGCGTTGAGGAGAGGTTTGCTGAAAATGGAGATTAGGGGCTTATGGTCTGTCTCCGCTGTGATCAGGTCGCGGCCATATAGATAGTAGTGAAACCTCTGACAGGCGAAGACAATGCTGAGACACTCTTTCTCAATCTGTGCGTAGTTCTTTTCTGTGGGGGTAAGAGCTCTCGAAGCAAACGCGATGGGCTGTCCTTCCTGCATGATGACAGAGACGTGTATCAAGTTCAGCCATGTAATATCAAAAGTGGAGGGAACAGGCACCTACACACGGGTCATGCAGAAACAACCAAACAAGTCGATAGCCGATGGCATCGATCTAAGTAGACCCGTAACATCCTCCTTTTCCAAGTGAACACAAACACCTTAGAACTTAGTGCAAAAATAACAAAAGTAATCTAGTGCAAAAATAACAAAAGTTTGTTCTTATATAAAATGTAACAACAGTCTCTGTTAACTTCTGTATTCTCTGTGTCTTTCCTTTTTCATTTTTTCCTTTTTTTTTTTATGGCAACAGCCCTATATAGTTTAGGTTACAAATTGAGTCTCACAGGTGGCTTAGACAGCCGTCCAGCCCTAGTGTATGCGCGTCCCTCAAATGGTGCTGTGCCAATTGGACTAGGTGAGGTCCTAGGTGTGAACCTGACCGGGCTCGGCTCGGCCACAGTTGGGGGAGCCTCTGCAGCGGTACTCTCTGGCACAGTATCATTCTCTTCGTAGGTCGGAGTAGCAGTCGGCTCGGCTACTCTGAGGTCCACCCTGTTGCGTCGATAGAGGGAGCCGTCGAAATCCACCAGGTACGATCTCGGTGCAACCCTGCGGAGGCAGGTCCCAGCCCTCCAGATGCCAGTGTTGTCACTAGGCAGAGGCTTCATTCGGACGGTTTCCCCGACTGCCAGCTCCGGCAGGTCCCGGGCGGACCGGCCATAGAAAGACTTGGCAAGCTGCCTCCTGTGGCGCAGCTTTTCAGTGACTCCTACCACAACGACTGGTTCCAGCAGCTTGTTTGTCACTGGAATAGAGGTCTTCAGCCGACGAGACATGAGACGTTGTGCCGGGCTGCTGTTCATGCTTTCGGTGGGAGTATTTCTCCAGTGTAGTATGGCCTTCCAGGGGTCGTCACATGCAGAAACAACGATGGCATCGATCTAAGTAGACCCGTAACAATCCCTTCCCTCTCTCTTCACCCGTCGCCCGTCCCTTTAATCCCGTAAGCGTATCCTAATCGAAAATGCAACATCATCAGCGACGACCTTGGGTTCTTGCATTTACTGCTGTTCTCTGGTTCATGTTCTTATACCAGTGCTCACTATAGAGTATTTTAAATGAACATTCGTAATGTAGTCTAGTCTCTGATGTTCATGGTCAACTAAATCAGGCTATTTTGTGAAACAAATAATGTTCCCGAGCAGCCTCGCATCTAATGCTAGCTTCGAACTATTGATAGCATAAACGTTGGTAAATGTCACAAACGACACAGTATTGGCAGGGGGAATATGGCAAGCCGTTTTAACATTAATTAGCTAAATTTGACTACCGTATTTTCCGGACTATAAGTCGCGCTTTTTTTCATAGTTTGGCTGGTCCTGCGACTTATAGTCAGGTGCGACTTATATATCAAAATATATATATATATATATATATATATATATATATATATATATATATATAATTTCATACTGACTGACATGAACCAAGGAGTAAACATTACCGTCTACAGCCGACAGAGGGCGCTCTGGGCCGCTCTGGGCTTGTGACAACTATATGCTGCTCCTATTCCCCTGAAGAAGTTATCTAAAACATTAGCTTGTTGAAGCTAAGCAAACGGTAGCTTGGTGAACTTGCTTACTGGTAACTTGCTTGTTGGACTCGCTGGCTTGTTATGTTAATTTAGCCTATTCAGCCTCCCAGGTATGTTCTTTATGCTATTGTGTTGCTGAATAACTGTTAATGTGTTATGTTAACATACTTCTATTCAGCCTGTTGTTCTGTGTTCTATTGTGTAGTTGAATAAACTTGCCTTTCCAGATTAAATGTCTGTTCTTGGTCTTGGATTTTGTGAAATATATTTCTAAATAAATGCGACTTATATATGTTTTTCCTCTTAATGTCGCATTTTTTGACTGATGCGACTTATAGTCCGGAAAATACGGTAGTCGTAATTCGATTTTTACTAGTCTAAATTTGTATTCAAGATATCTATAACGTCATTCTGACTAGTCAAAACGAGAGTTAGAGATATCTGTAATTCAGTTTTGACTAGTCAAAATTGAATTACAGATATCAGCAGTGATGTCACCGAAAACGACACTCAACTCGTCACACATCCTTAAATGACATTGCAGATATCTGTAATTCAGTTTTGACTAGTCAAAATAATAGTTGCAGATATCTCAAACGTCATTATGATTAGTCCGAATTGTATTGCATGACGATGCTCATGATGCGAGGTATCTCATGATATTGGTGGGACCAGCAAAGCATTTAATGAGTGTTGGCAGAAGCAATGGCGGTTGCTGTGGTGGATAGGATAGCGCGAAAATACCATGAAATAGAGAGAATATATCATCAAGGGATTTGTGGTGAACGTGAGATTCGTTCACTAGATGCTTGTACTAGAAATCTACAGCGCAGTAATTGAAGCTGCTCCAGCGTTTTCTGACAACAACAGACATATCTGAAACGTCATTTCGCCTAGTCTAAACTCTAATTTAAGATATCTGTAATAACATTTTGACTAGGCAGAATGAAAGTTAAAGATATCACCAATTTGAGATATCAATCATTAAAATGAATTTCAAGATATCTATAACTTTATAATAGATATCTACAATTAAATTACGATTATTCCTAATTCCAGTTTGAGATATCTACAACTTCATTCAAGATATCTTCAACTTAATTTAAGATATCTTTAAGGACAATGTAGATATCTTGAATTAATGGGAATTAAAGATATCTTGAACTGGAATTATGACTAGTCAGAATGAAACCGTAGATATCTGAAACTGTAATTACAACTAGTCATAATTCAGTTGCAGATATCGGCAATGTGAATAGCTGATATCTACAACTGAATTGTAGATATCTGTAATGACAAACCCCATACACTTGAATGGCAAAATAAATTTGAATCTTACTAGTCAAAATATAATTACAGATATCTAAAATGTGAGTTTTGATTAGTCAAAATATAATTAAAGATATCTTGAATTTGAGTTTTGACTAGGCAAAATGATGTTGCAGATATCAGTAATGAATATCCATTGTAGATAATACATGTTAAAACGGCTTGAATGAATGAATGAATGAATGAATGAATGAATGAATGGACTTTATTGTCATTGCTACAGTACAGGTACCAAACAACGAAATTTAGTGGGAAAGAAGGGGAGTCGAATTTTTATTGACAACGGATTTACATGCTGGAAAAACATGCAGCTAAAATGTTCAGGGAACATTTGGACAATAAGAGACACAACGGAGCTGTGGTCGCGTGGTCTAATTACAGGGCAATATGCACGGGGCAAAAATAATCTATTGCCTCCCAAATCACCACGAACAGAACGGCGGAGGTACGGGTAAACAGGGCACTTTTTTTTTAATGTTGCCACCCTCTATTTTTCGGTGAAATTACGTCTTTGTATTGAGCGCCAGTGCGTGTTGCATACGCGCGCGAAAAAAGAACACTCCGCCACTAATGTGAAAAATCCTGGAGGAAACACTGTCCGATGCATTATTGACGTTGCGAAATTTCGCAATATGCACTCTACATTCTAAATGCTTGACTTAGCAAAAGGTACAAACAAGTGAGAGCAATGAGAGGGGGTGCTAGCAACCAATGTTAGGGGGCCCCCTAGTGGCTGGGGCCCCCCCGCGGTGCGTCGCTTGCGGGCCCGTCCGCTACGCCACTGACACACACACACACACACACACACAACCATAAAAAAATCCAAGCCTCTTTTGTTGCAGCGTGAATCTAGTAGTCCCTGAACTGTCCTCACCCCTGACCTCTGACCCCACCTGACCCCACCTGACACCATCTGACACCATCTGACACCATCTGACACCATCTGACCCCACCTGCCTCCACCTTCCACCAATACAGCAGCCTCCACCCAGCCTCCGTGTTGGGAACACTAACACAGACGTCAGCCAACTTTTATACTCTGTTTAATTCATGCAGAGTTAAAAGGTAAAGTAGCATATCTGCAGTATTGATTCCCTCTTCTATGTTTTCTAATGATTTCCAGGGTAATAAAGTCGAGGACCCAGAGATGTGTGTGTGTGTGTTTTTGTGTGTGTGTGTGTGTTTTTGTGTGTGATTGTGTGTGTGTGTGGGGGGGGCCCAGAGGTTAATGGAATTTAATGCAATCGAAACCAAATTAAAAACCTGGCCCAGCGCTGAGGTTTTAATGCTGCATATGCAAATCACATGACTGACTGCAGAATAACCTACACACCTGTCTGTCTACCTGTTCACCTGTCTGTCTACCTCTCTACCTGTCTGTCTGTCTACCTGTCTGTCTGTCTACCTGTTCACCTGTCAGTCTGTCTGTCTACCTGTTCACCTGTCTGTCTGTCTACCTGTCTGTCTACCTGTTCACCTGTCTGTCTGTCTATCTGTCCGTCTACCTGTTCACCTGTCTGTCTACCTCTCTACCTGTCTGTCTTCCTGTCTGTCTGTCTGTCTACCTGTTCACCTGTCTGTCTGTCTGTCTGTCTACCTGTTCACCTGTCTGTCTGTCTACCTGTCTGTCTACCTGTTCACCTGTCTGTCTGCCTGTCTGTGTGTCTACCTGTTCACCTGTCTGTCTGTCTACCTGTCTGTCTACCTGTTCACATGTCTGTCTGTCTACCTGTCTGTCTACCTGTTCATCTGTCTGTCTACCTGTCTGTCTGTGTGTCTACCTGTTCACCTGTCTGTCTGTCTACCTGTTCACCTGTCTGTCTACCTGTCTCTCTGTCTACCTGTTCGTCTGTCTGTCTGTCTACCTGTTCACCTGTCTGTCTGTCTGTCTGTCTACCTGTCTGTCTACCTGTTCAACTGTCTGTCTACCTGTCTGTCTATCTACCTGTTCACCTGTCTGTCTACCTGTTCATCTATCTACCTGTCTGTATGTCTACCTGTTTACCTGTCTGTCTCCCTGTTTACCTGTCTGTCTATCAGTCTACCTGTTTACCTGTCTGTCTGTCTTCCTCAGTGATGTCATACTCATTGTGAGAGCACGCTAAAAAACGTTTTGGTTTGGCCGCTTTTCATCTCGAAAACTTTATTCCCTCCTACCTAGTTGATCATTACTAGGACTGACCATTTGTACGATTTTTACCGAATACTATTGCGTTACGGAGTGGATTACAGAGAGCTTGGCCGGCAGACTGCACCCAGCGGAGCCCAGGGGGCGCCAGAGAGGTCAGAGACAGGGTCAGGGCAGGGACAGGGTCAGGGCAGGGCAGAGTGGATTCAAGCAGTCCGGCATCTGTGTATGGGCCAGTACCTCCCACAGAGACAAACAAGTCAATAAACTGTCCGTCCATCTTGCCACGGCAAACAGTTGGCAGGGGAAGAAGCAGGGGAGGAGGCAGAGAAGGTTGGCAGCGGCAGTTGGCAGGGGCAGAGGCAGGAGCAGGGGGGCAAACATCATGGAAGGCGTTCTAGAGGGCACTTAGGCCCAGTCCAGGCTCTACAACGGGAAAACCACTTTGCCATACTGATGGATGATGGGGGGTTCCACCCCCCGGCTGACCACTTTTCTCCGCCTCTGGTACCTTCCTCCGCCTCTGGTACCTTCCTCCGCCTCTGGTGTCTCCCACCGTGCCCCCGTCGCATCCCCCCAAACCCCCCCTCGCCAATCCAAACCCCCCCCCCCCAAACCCACCATCCAGTCTCCTTCTCCTCAGCCCCCTGCCTCTCGTCCCTGCCCCTCCACAGTCAGCGCCCCCTCGTCCCCTTCTCCCCCCTGACTCAACCACCTCCACCTTTGTCATCGGCAGCCCTCCATTGTCAGAGACATAGAGAGCCAAAGAGGAGCCAGGCTTTGACATGCTGTAGAAAGTACCGCTGATCCATGCTCCGCAGGTCTCAATTCTAATTGAACACTGTTCATGTAAATGGATCTGGTAGTATTTTCTACAGGGTAATTTCAGGCATCATTACCTCAGGTGTGACTGTTCCATGTAATACGATGACAGATGCCGGTAGCCATCTCCAAGACCTATCCTTGGACTTGGATTTCTACCAAATGGACAGTGAAAAGCAAAAGGCTCCAGACAAAATTGTAATTTTAGAAACCCAACTCATATTTTAACTGTACCTCTGTATATTCCACCACAACCAGACATATCTTTATCTAACTTTGTTCTACTGTGTCGGAATGTCGGAACTCTCACTACTAAGACCATTACAATCAACGATTTTATCTCTGGAAAGAAATGAGAAAAAATGTAAATGTTCTGCACTCAAATAGGCAGGGTAAACGAGGGGGTGGAATTGCCACTATCTTCTCAAACAAATCTAGTTGTACTAGGGTCAGCTTTGGTGATTTCTTCTTGTTTGATTATATTGCCTTCACTCTGAAGGCTGAGCCAGCTATACTCCTAACATTATACCTCCCTCCTAAATCAAATCAAATCAAATCAAATTTTATTTGTATAGCGCATTTCTTACAAGATGCAACTCAATGCGCTTAAAAGTATGGGCAGGTTTTCTCTACCAGTTTTCGGAACTTTTGTCACTCATCATCACTAGTTATGATCGGATAATTGTAAATGGCGATTTCAATATCCATGTCAATAAGAAGACTGACGCCAAAGCCATAAAGTTCCTTCATATTTTAGACAGCCTAGAGTTAAAACAACATCTACCTCTACCCACAGGTAACACTCTTGATGTAGTCATCTCCAGAGGGATAAATGTCACTGATCCATTGGTGAACGATATTAACGTGTCTGATCATCATCGGGTATTTCTTTATGTTCTATTAAATGCCTTAACAAACCATCCTGAAACATATGGCACCTGGACAGGAGCGCAGAGGAGTAGTTTGCTGCACTAGCAGACTCCACAGACTCTTGGACTCTCATTTTAATCATTCTTTCATCTAAATGGTGGATGCCTTCAACAGTGAACTGAGTAACTCATGTAAAGACTAAAAAAAGGTCTTGTAGCAAAGTGACACCTTGGATGTACAAAAAAGCTGGTGACCTAAAATGATCCTGTCAGAAAGCTGAAAGAACAAGGAGGAGAACTAAGCTACAGGTTCACTGTGCCGTTCTAAAATAAAAGATTGCTACTTATCAAAAAACTATTCAAAGTGAGATAAGGGCCCACTTCTCTAAAATGATTACAGAGAACAGAGGAAACTCTAGGGTTTTGTTCTCCACCACTGATACTAAATCCAACCCCCTTTGACACGCTCTGCTTTGAAATGTGAAGAATTTGCAGGGTTCTTTAGGCAAGGCAAGTTTATTTGTATAGCATTTCATACAACAGGGGCAATTCAAAGTGCTTTACATATAGCATTAATACAGAAAAAGGAGGATAGTAAGAAAATAGAAATGACAAGAATAGATACATATATATAGAAAATAAATAGATAAACATTTAACAAGATAATAAGACAATGAATAAAACGAAATAGATAAAGTGTTATTACTGCAACTGCATTCAACCACTGTCCTTCCCGATATGGCGTGTGAGATTGCAGGTAATGCGTCTGTGTTTAGCCGCTATCTTGCGCGATACGGCATGTGAGATCGCAGTGTAAAATGACACGTTTGATACTGCATCTGTATTTAACCGCTATCCTGGCTGATACGGTGTGTGAGATCGCAGTGTAAAATGACACATTTGCAAACACATTTAGCCTAGATTTACAGTGAATATATAGCGCTTGGATTATGGATCATAAAACTCGTAACTCCTGCAGGTATAAGAAGTAAAAAGATAAAACGTTAATAAGATAATAGTTAATGGATAAGAGGCATAGATAGAGTGTTACGCCTAAACTCTCCACCGACCTTACCTCAGCGGTGCGTGTGGTTGGCGGAACTTTTGCTGGACTTTTTACAGTGTCGTCCCTACTGGAAGCATGTTTACTGCGGCTCTACTGTGTCTACTGAAGCTCTACTGCGTCTCTACTGCAGAGCTGCTACAGTCAGCCCTATCTTTGTATATTGAGTTTGCCTTTGATAATGGCCATCAATAATATAATGTTTCATTTCACTTCATTATAAATTGTTCTGGGTTCAGTCTCTGCTGTCATCCATCCTTAATGAGCAATTCGAAAAGTTAAACAGTTATAAACAGAACGCAGTCGTGCACACACAGACAGGGAGACACAGAGAGAAGCAAAGAGAACGGGTGTCTGTGTGTGTGTGTGTGTGTTTGTGTGTGTGTATGTGTGTGTGTGTGTGTGTGTGTGTGTGTGTGTGTGTGTGTATGTGTGTGTGTGTGTGTGAGAGAGAGAATGAGAAAGAGTAGTAGACAAATCATTCAGAGCATGAGCATTTTCAGGGGAATGTTATTGGTTTTAATATTTCGCAATCGTGCCAGCGACTGTCATTTTACGTAACACAATGTTGCCATGGCAAGAGAATACCGAACTACTGAACACAGAGAGAGAGAGAGTGAGAAATCACTGGAAAAATACTGCCCTTCACCTGATGTTCTTTTAACTTATTATCTTTTAACAGATGGAGACATTGAAACTGTAGTCTTTGTTGCTGGTAGATAATTTTCACGTCGGCCTCACAAGCTGGAAAATAGGCGACACTCCGACTTGATAGCGAGCACTGAAACAGTAGCTGTTGAAAAACGATACAATCTTCGCCGTTACAATTATACAAGGCATGCAGCTTTCAGAGAATCATACCCTGAGAAGTCATACCCTGAGACCCGTCGCAGAAAAATTGCAAGCTTAAAAGCTGGATATGGACATGCCAGTGGAATTATTAGCAGAACGTTATCTGAACGAGAGGGCAACTGGTGCATCTCTCTGGGCTGTCTGGGTTCTACAAGCATAACAAGCCATTTACCTCATTCATGTTTTGACTGAGAAGTTAGTTGTTATTTAAGTCACTATAATGTGCATGTGAAAAAATAGAACAGAAAATGTTAAACAAGAGCATGTGGGGAAAAAAAACACGAAATGTTAAATGAGATCTATGAGTGTCCCCTCATTCTTGCATGCGAATAGCCGCAATAGTCTGCCGCATTCCATTTAAAAGATGGGAATTAGTTTCAGCTTTGCTACTGCTATTTAGATGCAAGGTTGCAGCTTTGTGAATGAGTTAGGTCTGAATCGTCCTGCATTGGAAGAACTATATATGCTATGGCCGCGTTCGTAAATTCGCTCTGAGAGAGTCAGAGCGTCCACGTGACTGCCTCTAGTCCAATAAAATTACTTGGTTCCATGACGACGTTGAATCCAGTGTGCGCATTGACGAATTTACGAACGCGCCCTATATGTTCTAAACGGTATTTCCGTCCTCATATTTTCCACGGGCCCGATGGGAAGCTTTGGTGGGCCGCATTCGGCCCGCGGGCCGCCTGTTGGTGACCCATGGTCTAGGGCAGGGGTCGGGAACCTTTTTGACTGGGAGAGCCATAAAAGCCAAATATTTCTAAATGTATTTCATTGAGAGCCATGTAGTATTTTTAACATATAATAAATTAAATATGTCTTACTTTTAATGCGATTTCTGGTGCTGCATGGTTTTGCTGATGTCCTTGTAGTCTGGTTCATACGTGGTGAGGTTGAGCTTCATGCAGGCGTTGAGGCTTCCATCAGTTAAACGTGAGCGTAGGTTGGTCTTAATGTTCCTCATATGCGAGAATGACTGCTCACATACATATGTAGAGCTAAACATGGTCAATACGGCAATACTAACACGCTGCATTGTGTGGTATGTCACAGGAAGCTCGTTCCAAGTTTTCAGAATCAGCTGGTCTTCAGGTTGAAGTTTTTTCATTTCTGTCCACTTGTGTTCCCTCGCCAGCTCTGCTCGCTGTCGCGCAAGACTTTCCAACCCTCCATTAAGTGTCTTGAACTTACTCATCCACATGTCTGATGCCTTCAGGTCAGCAACTTCCAGCTCAAAGTCTCCCATAGAGACCCCAGGGATGCATGTCAGGTCGATTTTGTCCACTGCACACTCATGTGGATGAGTGATGAACTTGAAAAGACCAGTGCGCGCACAAAATTCTCCAAAACGTGCTTTGAATGACTGCAGGAGATTGGACGTAAAGCCAGCTAGCTGCTGGAGATCCAGATGTTGAGTGGAGTCACTTGCTAAGCATGCATCTCTAAATTGTTGCAGTGTTACAAAGTGCAGAAGACGACCTGTTTCAATGTCCCTGAGAAAGACTTCCAGCTTGCTTTCAAATGCAAACACTGCTTGTTGAAGGGATGAGATTGTATTTCCAATACCTTGCATTTTCACATTGAGCTGGTTCAGATGGCCTGTTATGTCCACGAGATAGTGAAACTGCAGGAGCCAGTCAGTGTTGTCTAGCTCAGGATGCTTGACGCCTTTCATTTGAAGAAAAGTCCGGATTTCACTCAGGCAAGCTGCAAAACGGCTGAGCACCTTTCCCCTTGACAACCAACGCACGTTGCTGTGTAAAAGCAGACTGGGATAATGATTCCCAACTTCTTCTAACAGAGCTTTAAACTGGCGATCATTTAAAGCTCGGGCAACAATTAAGTTGACCACTCGAATGACCAGCGACATCACCTCACCTAGCTCCTGGCCACACGTCTGAGCGCAAAGCGCCTCCTGGTGCAGGATGCAACGAAAACTTAGGATGGCTCTCTTTTCATGTTCACGGAGAAGCGCTACAAATCCTTTGTTCTTCCCCAACATACAGGGTGCACCATCAGTACAGACAGAAATAAGTTTATCCATCGGCAGTTTTTTTTCTTTAGCAAACTCCATGAAAGACGTGAATAAATCCTCTCCTCTGGTTGTCCCTTTCATTGGCAAAACAGCCAAGCTTTCCTCACGCAGTGTGTCACCTGCAGCATACCTGGCAAATATACTGAACTGAGATAGATGGCTAACATCTGTTGACTCATCTAACGCGAGAGAAAAGTATGTCACCGTCACCGTGACACCCACGCAGTTGCTGTTGACTCGTCTGCACTCTCCGCTGTAGCTCCTCGCATGCCTTTTTCCTGCTGTCCCCCGCTGGATATTTCGATGCAAATGAAGCATGATGCGTATCGAAGTGCCGCTTTATATTTGACCGTTTCATCGATGCAATTTTATCATTGCATATTAGACATACCGCAGATCCTGCGATCTCCACAAATGCAAATTCCTCTGTCCACGCAGCCTGGAATGCACGGTAATCATCGTCTTTTTTTCTTTTTGCCATCTTTCTCGTTACAAGGGTTGAAGCGTATAAGCTAGTTCACTATCTGATCAAATTGTTTTTTATTTATTCACCTTTACAACGACCTCTGACACTCTCGCGAGACATTGGTTCCCGACCCGACCCACGGGTCACGGGTCATGGGTCCCGTGAAGAGTCCCGTGAAATTTAACTTCAAAACTAATTTCTGTTTACTTTAAATAGGCAGTTAGGTAACGTTCTAAAAGCTGTCCGCTGGACGAGAATTCTACTGTACACAAACGGTCTTCATTAGATAAACCAATACATATAAACACTGTGTATGACAAAATATGGATTGACTGTTTTAACTTGTGTGAATAGTTGTTGTTACCACTCATACAATGTTTCAATATAATCCGTTTCACCATTCATTAATTATAAGTCCAGATGTGAGGTGTCCGTCGCGCTCAGAGCGTCCGATTCTATCAACTACATTTGGTCACGCTACGGCCGAAATGTGGTTTAATGTTGACCAATTTCGGAGGGGGGTCCCGATGACAGATCAATACAACCTAACTATCAGTTGGTTTCCAAGGGATATGTTCAGGCGCACAGCAAGTTTCACCAGCTTCCGGATTTTTTAAGCAGTCAAGAAAGGTAAGAAAGATTTTCCTATCGTTTTTCTTATATGAATTATTCTCCCTACATGAATAAAACATACCTGGTGATCAACTACAGCTAGCTGTGAACATTTGGATGTGTGGTGTGTTCTGACAGACTATTATTGGTGAAGCAATGTTAAGTTTAATTTGGGGTGTGACCGATGCTACAGCGCTAGCTGTGGTTTGCTGAGGAGAACGGTGGGGCGGGACTAGCATCTCGTTTCGTTGGAGGCGGAGATTCACCCAACGTTTAGATTTCAGTGAACCCCTCATGATAATGTTGCCAAACAATTTGTAATATTATTAGGAGACAGACAGAAATCTGACGAACATAATGTCAGGCTGACACAATACAGTCGTGTTAGCGAAGTGTTAGTCAACTTCCCAGCTGTCTCGTGTGTATGTGTTTGTGTATGTGTTTGTGTGTGTGTGTGTGTGTGTATGTGTATGTGTATGTGTATGTGTGTGTGTGTGTGTGTGTGTGTGTGTGTGTATGTGTGTGTATGTGTATGTGTATGTGTATGTGTATGTGTATGTGTATGTGTTTGTGTGTGTGTGTGTGTGCGTGTGTGTGTGTGTGTGTGTGCGTGTGTATGTGTGCATGTGTGCGTGCATGTGTGCGTGCATGTGTGCAGGGCACGCGCGCAAGAGAGGGGGGGCTGGGTGAACCTCTATCCAGTGTGGGCTATAGCAAAACATTGCTGAATTTCATACATATTTTATTACATCAGAAGACTATTATTGTGTGTAATTTCAATTCTTATCTTTCAGATACTTAGTTACATTGGAGACATCTGCCTGAAGCATTGTGACTGTGAGCTGTGACTTTCACTGCCTGTAAGAGAATATTCTTCAATACCTATTCTACCTGTGACTTTCAATAGGCCTACCTGTAACAGAGAAAATATGTAACGGATGCAGTTGAGTCCGCTATTGTTTTAATTTGAGTTCTCTTATCTTTCAGATCCTTTGCCCTTTGATGCAAAATGGCCTGTGCTGTAGGAGAAGAAGAAAGGTCTGTCTCAAACATCACCAACAGGACCGTTCTAGATTTGAGAAGAAAGCATGGAGGGATTACAGCAGAATTTTTAAAAGACATTAGGATGGAGACTCTAGAGTCACAGGCGTCAGACATGGCAGCTGCTACTGACGCAGCACTAAGAAAATGTGTCGAGGGGGCACATCAAGTCTTCAGTGGCCTGAAGAAAACAAAGAAGAAAGAGGGGGAGCTATCTGAATTTCTTGAGAAGGCATTCATTATCCCAAAGAAAAGAGAAATGGGTGGGACTGTAGACAAGACACTGTACATTCACCTCAAGGAGGACATGAGCCAAGTCAAGACAACTCTTTTAAATGTAGGCAAGGAAAATATTCAATTAGAGTCAGAGAACATTACATTACATGTCCAGTTGGATAATGTGGAGAACAAATTGAAGAAGGAAATGGAACACAATTCAGAAATCTGTGAATCATTTAAATCAAAACTGTTCATCCAAGAGGAAAAGGAAAAGCAACAAGTCAAACATAATACAAGCAAGGTGCGCAATCTAAATAAAAAGCTTAAGAAGAGAGACAGCCAAATAAAAGAGCTTCGAGAGAAAGTTGTCCATGAAGCTCAACAACATGTTGCCATGAAAGAAACAGCAGAAAGAGTCGAGGAGAGAGTTAAGAAAGCAGAAAAGAGAGCATGCAGCATGAAATCTAGTTTGGACAGTTGCAGAAAAAGACTGAAGAGAATGTCAGTCAAAGAAGTCAGAGAGGAGCAGAAAAGGGAAGACACAGAAAGGTTGCTAATAGAGGTGGAAAACAAACTGAAACAGCTAGACAAAGAAAAGCAGGAATTGGCTGAACTCAGCGCATTCATGGATGAGGATGTCATCACCACTTTTGAAGATGGCAAGTATAGAAATGAAATTAGAGAAGTCATCATAGAGTTATTAACAATGAATGTTTCCATGACAAAGGTTGATGGTGTCATCAGAACAGTCCTAAAAAAGTTGACTGGAAAGGATGTGCAGCAGTTGCCCAGTAAGTGGTTGAAGTCCCACCTGCTTGTGGAAGCCCGGAGTCTTGCTGACATGCAGTTAGCCGAAGCCATGCTCAGCAGCCAAGTCAGTGCAAGTGCTGGACACTGTCTTCATGGAGATGGAACCTCAAAGTTTCACAAGAACTATCAGGATTTTGAGGTCACACTTTCCAGTGGAGAATCAATGACACTAGGATTGCTAGAGCAGGCTGGAGGAGACACAAAGGCTACTTTGGATTCCTTCATGTTTAGGATCAAGGAGCTGGCGGGAGCAATAAAGAAAGGGACAAGAACTGAGAACATCGCAAAACTGATTGCCTCAATCAAGACAACAATGTCTGATCAGGGACCAATCAACCCAGGGTTCAACAGAGGATTGAGGATGTTGAGGGAAGATCTTCTCCCTGTTGCCATTGAGAAGTGGGACAGTTTAAGTGAAGAAAACAAAGCACAACTTGGGTCAATGTCAAATTTCTACTGCAAAATGCACCTTGTTGCAAACCTGGAGGAGGAAGCCAAGAAAGCCTTGAAGAGCTTTGAGGACGTCGTTGTGCAGGAGGGGAAGAACACCCACAGCTTCACCACCAATGAAGCAGGAGCAGTGCGTTTAGTCCGAACAGCATGCAAAGCATTCACCGTAAGAGGCTCTGATGAAGCGGGCATTCCACACCTTCTGGAGGCTCATCTAGCTCCTCTTAATAAAAAAAATCACATGGTGACTTTCATTGGCAACCGAGTAAACATCCTCTGCTACAATGCTGCTGCAGTGTACTTTCATAGAAACCACATCATCGACTTGATCCAGTCACTGCCGAACCCAAACCAGCTCCTGCGCTCCATTGTGGTAGATGTGCAAGGGAAGGCCCACTTCGCAGGTGTGAGAGCACTTGGCATCATAGATAAGATGGTTACAGGACCATTCTGGCGGCTCATCTCTCAAAAAGGCAAGAACATCCTCAGCCTAAACCACCATCTGTTGGATATGAAGATCCAGTTTGAGAGATGGAGCCGAGATGCAAGTCCACTCCTGGAAGCAGAAGCCCTATTCAACGAGGAAGTTGTTGAGGTCCACAAAGATGATCTGTACGAGGAACTCTTCAGTGAAAGTGGCGATGAAGAGTTTCAGGTGATTTTTTATATTGTGCATCTGTCAAATTTAAATATATTGAATGACAACTGTACATAGACCCTACTGTGTGTATGAGTACAAACATACTACACGCGTGTGAGCATGCATGCACAGTACAGTCACACTCATGAAACACTGTCACACTTGTACCCACACACAGTGAAAGATTATCCCATGAAACGCGTACATGGACTGATTGGTAAAAAAGAATTGCGAGAATTAAAAAAGAAATAAAAAAATATTTTGTAGGTTTTGACACTATCTGTTATGTGTAACTGCACATGTCAGGATGTAGCATGGTCATTCTGATATATTTGTATTTATTCCCCTCAGACCATGACACAGGAGGCCCTGGAGCTGATGATGTCTGGGATGCTTATTCTGTTGGAAAGGCAGGCTGCAGATCAGCTTCCAGGAGGAAAGTACTGGGATCCCTCAGAGGAGGTGAGGGCGCATGCTGGAAATGTGCCAACAACAAATATTGTGTCAGAACGTGACTTTGCCATCCTCGACATGCTGGTGCGACAGAAGCCTTCTGCTAGGACAATGTCGCATGAAGCCATGATCATGTGGCTCCACAATGGCACGGTGGAGTGGCTGGATAGCCTGCCTCCTGAGGAGAAGGAGGAGGAGATGAGTCAAGCCAGGAGAGCTTCTGGGGATGTCCTGCAAAGGTATAAGGAGAGGAAGGAGAAAATCAGACAGCACAGACAGGAGGTTCTTCTGAAAAAGCAGCAACAGAAGAGAGAGAAAGAAAACAAAGAACTAAACAACAAGGTCATGCTGACAAATAAAATAACAAAATTGGGTGGTGTATGGTGTTCAGCAGCAGAAATAGATCACCAACTTTCAGCTCTGGCTACTGAAAGAGAAAAGATTCTAGCCTTGGTGACCCAACTGCAGTTCCACAGGTCTGTCCTTAAGGCAAAAGGAGCAAAAGAACTGTTCCAGCAGTCGGTCACAAGAGATGGGAAATCTCACACTTTCAGCTTCAAGGAGCTTCGCCTGAATGTGCTTGAAGTTCTAAAAGAGAACCAGGTTGTTGAGGAGACAGAAGAGAATCAACAGGAGCCTGCAATAACATACCGCAGCGAGGAGGAAGTAAGGAAGAGGCTAGAAGAGGAGAAACAGAAATTGGCAAAGAAACTTGCTGCAGCCAGAGAGAAGAGACAGAGGATCCAGCAAAAGAACACCCTGACTGAGTTTCTGGAGAATCCAGAGAGGTTAGTGGGGAAAAGAGTCAGCCACAATTGCTGTGAAGAAGGTGACCAAACTCCAGTGTGGTACCTGGGTACAGTACTACAAATGACTCAGTCCAAGCCTAGTGCCCTGAACACAGTGTACACAATTAAATATGACGTCGGTGACACTTGGGAGTTCCCCCTCTTAAAAGACTTTCAAATTGGAGACCTCAAATTAGTGGACAATTAGTATGCTGTTACCATAATTAGTAATCCTCCTGCTTCCTTTGTTTAATTATTCTTTTTATGATCTAACCTCAAAAAAAATTCTGTTTGCGTTCTGAGTGAGTGAGTGAGTGAGTGAGTGAATGAGTGAGTGTGTGAGTGAGTGTGAGTGTGTGTGTGTGTGTGTGTGTGTGTGTGTGAGAGAGAGAGAGAGAGAGAGAGAGAGAGAGAGAGAGAGAGAGAGAGAGAGAGAGAGAGAGAGAGAGTGATTTGGTGCTAATTGTTAAATAAAACATTATTTATTAACTTGATATTTCTTCATTGGGTCTGCAATCTTTGCAAGCGCACTTTTCAATGCTCATTTGCATACCCAAATATGCTCATTTGCATATTTATTATTACGTTATTTTATAAGTCAGTAACAATCAAAATGTGCCCTTCAAAATGAAACAATAATGTTAGTAGAGGATTCAAATGTTGAGCTTACTTGTCACTAGTTACATATAACGAGTGCCTAGTTAGCATATTGTGTACTAATTAGCATATGTTTAATTAGCATATTCAAAAATGACTCACATGGAATATAATATAAATTATTTTGCATTATTATTCAAAATTTGATGTTGATTGGATATTCCTATCTTGAGATATTTAAGTTTATACATCTCAAAAGTAGTAAATGTATGCCATTTTACTGCCATTCTGGTGCCTTCTGAATAGGAGATTTACATTGCATGTCCAGCGACATTTTGACCGTCACAGCTGAACTTCAATCTGCAATATCTTGGGATTGGTAAGACATAAATACCAAAACCCCCTCTGACCATAGAAAGCACTCTCCTTGCAAATGAACTGAACAAGTTTTACTGCAGATTCGATCCACAGTCTGCCCCCTCTACTACTGCCCCCCCTCCCCTCCCCCCCCTCTCCCCAACCTCCTCCCTTCTCTCCCCTGAGCCCCACCCCCTCTGCCCGCCCACAGTCTGCCCCTCTACTACTGCCCCCCCTCCCCCCCCCCTCTCCCCAACCTCCCCTCCTCCTCCCTTCTCTCCCCTGAGCCCCACCCCCTCTGCCCGCTCACACCTCTCTGTCTCAGAGAGAGAGGTGAACCGCCTGTTCAAGAGACAGAACCCCCGGAAGGCGGCCAGTCCGGATGCTGTCTCACCCTCCATGTTGAAGTTCTGCGCTGACCAGCTGTCCCCTGTGTTCAGCAACATCTTCAACTCCTCCCTGGAGTGCTGTCAGGTACCAGCCTGCTTCAAGACCTCCACCATTATCCCTGTCCCCAAAAAGTCGAGGATCACAGGCCTGAATGACTACAGACCCGTTGCCCTGACCTCTGTAGTCATGAAGGTCTTTGAACGCCTCGTCCTTGCCCACCTAAAGTCCATCACAGACCCTCTCCTAGACCCCATGCAGTTCGCGTATAGAGCCAACAGGTCCGTAGAGGACGCAGTCAACATGGCCCTACACCATGTCCTAAAACATCTGGACACGGCCGGGACCTACGCCAGAATCCTGTTCGTTGACTTCAGTTCGGCATTCAACACCATCTTGCCACCCATACTGGAGTGTGGGCTCTCTGCACTGCAGGTGCCTGACTACACCTGCAGGTGGATCACGAACTTTCTGTCCAACAGGACCCAGCGGGTGAAGCTCGGGAAGTCCAACTCTGAGCTGAGGACCATCAGCACCGGTTCCCCGCAGGGCTGCGTCCTGTCTCCCCTCCTGTTTTCCCTCTACACCAACTGCTGTACCTCCAGCCACCAGTCGGTCAAGCTCCTCAAGTTCGCGGACGATACCACCCTGGTAGGGCTCATCTCCAAGGGGGATGAATCTGCTTACAGGAGCGAGATTGACTTGGTGGTCTCCTGGTGCACCCGGAACAACCTGGAGCTAAATGCTCTTAAGACAGTGGAGCTGATAGTGGACTTCAGGAGGAACCCACCCCCTCCCTCTCCAATCATACTGGGAGGCACTCCAGTCACCACAGTGGAGTCATGCCGCTTCCTTGGGGTGACAGTCTCTCGGGACTTGAAGTGGGGGCCCCACATCAACGCCCTCACAAAAAAGGCCCAGAAGAGACTGTTTTTCCTGAGGCAGCTCAGGAAATTCCACCTTCCTAAGACCACGCTGGTGAACTTCTACACGGCCATCATTGAGTCCATCGTCACCTCCGCCATCATCATCTGGTTCCCCGCTGCAGCGGCCAAGGACAAGGCCAAGCTGCAGCGGGTGATACGCTCGGCGGAGAGGGTGATTGGCTGCCCTTTGCCCCCCCTTGAGGCCCTGTTTAAAAGTAGGGCTTTGGGGAGGGCTAGGAAGATCATGGCTGACCCCGCACACCCAGGACACGGTCTCTTCGCCCCGCTCCC
The DNA here is from genome assembly GCF_963989245.1 of Nansenia antarctica. Classification (NCBI taxonomy): domain Eukaryota; kingdom Metazoa; phylum Chordata; class Actinopteri; order Argentiniformes; family Microstomatidae; genus Nansenia; species Nansenia antarctica. Next base: position 36,223,900 of record NC_137678.1, on the reverse strand, counting down.
CTCAGGCAGGAGGGTGCGGTCCATAAATACTGTGAAGGTCCGACATACCAACAGCTTTTTCCCCACAGCCATCCGGCTCCTAAATGCCGCTGGCTCCCCTCCCCCCCCCCCCCCCCCCTGACCTGACCCCTATCTATCTACCCTCCCTCCACCCCCACCCAGAGAGCTTTGCACTGTCTGGATATGAACACTTGAACACTTGAACACTTGAATCTCTGCACTTTATATTTATATTAATTATGACTCTTGCACTTTGATGTTGGTTTGCACTGTCTTGTCCTGTCTTGCACCTGTCCTTCTGTAAACCGTGCTCCATGGTACCAAACCAAATTCCTAACATGTTTACATGTCATGGCAATAAAAGTCTTCTGATTCTGATCTGAAATACATGAATTAAATTGCATTGTTTCTGGAAGACTTTAATACATCACATGGTACAGACAGATAAACTCAGAAAACAAGTCTTATTTTATGCCCCTAACACCCTACTTTAAAATGACACAGTAGTATTACGCAATATCACAAGTATTTTAAAATCAGTTCCAAACTGAAATTTTTTTTTTTTTACTTTTTTTTTTACTTTTCAACCCAATTGTCTGGGAGCCATATGCCGTCACCGGAAGAGCCATATATGGCTCGCGAGCCATAGGTTCCCGACCGCTGGTCTAGGGGATCATGCGTCTATAAAACCTGACTGACCTTTCAGTGTAGCCCAAGGGAGATGTCTTGGTCCCTTGCTATTTTCCCTGCATATGCTTCCATTAGGTAGCATCATTAGTCAAATGCCAGTTTCCACAGCTATGCAGATGATACCCAACTACACATTTCTGTTGAGCCAACAAACTCAGACAGACTTTGCTCCCTGACCGCCTGTTTGTTCTCCATAATTCAGTGGATGAGTGGCAACTCTTTAAAGCTGAATGAGGATAAAACAGAGATACTTTTACTTGGACCACAATCAAAGAGAGACACCTTTTTTTAGTAGGCTCAGGAGCCTGTCTTACCAGACAACATCACAAGTTAACACTAGGAAAGCTGTGAGGTGTCATCGGGCACCAGTGAGTCCCAAAAAAATTCTACCATTGCACTCGATCAAATGTCAGGACCCTCCTTTCATGACTTTTCCTAGATATGTGCGTTCTACCACCCAGCATCTTTACATTTTCAAAATCGAGTTAGTATAAAGCGATTTTGCAGTATTTCTGTGTGTGCCTGTGTATTTGCCTTGGGATTCGGCTGCCATCTTTTTCTCCAAGGCTGCAATTCTCTTTTATATCAGCAGAGGTAGCAAGGGGGCACACACTGTGCTCAACCTTCAGGCTTCAGTGCTGAATTAGATACAGTATAAGACTGATAAGTATGTAACATAATGTGTTTATATATAGGCTATATATAGCAATAGGGATACATAAGATATGTATATGTACAGGCAGTTATGAAAATGATCAACTGTACAGTGTGTCTCCCAATCCCTTCAGATTTGTTGGAGCTGAGGGGTTTTTTTCACAGCGGGTTTACCCAAGTTCCATGCAATAGTGATAAGATATTATGATATGTGTAGCCTATGTACAGTTATGAATGATACACTGCACAGTATGTACCTATCAAGTTGTGTGGTGCATGCATAGCTACTGCAGCAAAGTAATTGGAGTAACCTACGTTTGATTATGCCTGTACTCATCAACGAATATTATATAACGAACGGATATTTATAATATTGTATATAATGTTTTTTTTGTATATAATGTTATTGTATAATGTTTTTTTCTGAGTGGGGCAGTCCCACTCATAGTTTTCATGTTATTGGACTGATATAGTGAAGACAGACAGGAAAGTAAGGAGAAGAAGGGCCGACATATGTGTGCACGACCACGGTGCTAGACCACTGGACCATGTTAGGCCACCAGTATATTGATAATTGATAATAAGATATTGAGGGTAATCTTATTCTCTAATTGTTTCTTGATCGTTTCCCATCAGCAAACAATAGCTGCCAATTCATGAGGGAGCCAAGCGGGTTTCAAAGCTGCCAAGCAGGTTTCAAAGCTTACAAGCTTACAGCAGTCGATTGTCGGCTGATGTTACGGCCGGCGTGAAGTTCACGACAAATAAACAGACTTTGTGAAGCTCATAACTATGATAACACAATATTGCAATATGTATTACTATTATTTTTGTATAATAATAATCAACCATCATTCGTTAGTAATGAAAACTCCCGCAGTCCCGATCAATCTCCTCTCCACTTTACACATTACATAACCAAGATCTCTTTTGACATCACAACAATGTCAACACAATCACAACAGAAACTTATTTTATCCAACCAGGTTTTATATTTTGATTATGACATCATGTCTTTCAACATTGTCACACTTTTCATTACACACATTAGCGGCATCAAAAATGATGGGCTGGGTGTGCGAGGGAGCGTGCTTATTCTGGCAGATTGTGAAATATTAAAACCAATAACATTCTGAATGATTTATCATTCTGTAGGCTACTCTTTCTCTCCTTTCTTTCATGTATTTTCTTTCAGCTCTTTTAGGTGAAACTAACTATAACAGGTTGCGGCACATGAATGCTCCGTGCAGGTAGGCTACGCGCTCCTGTGAGATCATTCAAGTTTCAAGTGTATCTGTCATTATACCAAATACAATTATATAATGTAATCAAAATAACAAGAATGAACATATTCAGCCATTCCATATAATCACATGTGAGCAGTTGCAGGGGCAGGCTGACGTTACCGGCGAAGTTCACGACAAATAAACAGACTTTATCACTGTGAAGCTCATAACTATGATAACACAATATTGCAATATTTATTACTATTCTTTTTTAATAATGATAATCAACTTTCATTCATTAGTAAAGCTCCCGCAGTCTCAATCAATCTCCCCTCCATATATAGCATTTCATCTGTTCCATAGTTCGTTCTCAGCTGACTCAAGCTTCATATCAGATTGCTCTAATAATTTCCCCACTTCTCTGCTCATAGGAACTTTATGCATTTTAGAGAAACATGCAGAGCATGTATTTGACAAATAAACGTGTAGGCTAAGAACTAGTTTCTAAAGTGAGTTACAATCACTTGATGCAATGGTTGATGCACAGGGGAGGGTAATCTTATTGATCGTTTCCCATCAGCAAACAATAGCTGCCAATTCATGAGGGAGCCAAGCGGGTTTCAAAGCTGCCAAGCAGGTTTCAAAGCTTACAAGCTTACAGCAGTCGATTGTCTGCTGATGTTACGGCCGGCGTGAAGTTCACGACAAATAAACAGACTTTGTGAAGCTCATAACTATGATAACACAATATTGCAATATTTATTACTATTATTTTTGTATAATAATAATCAACCATCATTCGTTAGTAATGAAAACTCCCGCAGTCCCGATCAATCTCCTCTCCACTTTACACATTACATAACCAAGATCTCTTTTGACATCACAACAATGTCAACACAATCACAACAGAATCTTATTTTATCCAACCAGGTTTTATATTTTGATTATGACATCATGTCTTTCAACATTGTCACACTTTTCATTACACACATTAGCGGCATCAAAAATTATGGGCTGGGAGTGCGAGGGAGCGTGCTTATTCTGGCAGATTGTGAAATATTAAAACCAATAACATTCTGAATGAATGTACTCTTGAATGTACTCTTTCTCTCCTTTCTTTCATGTATTTTCTTTCAGCTCTTTTCACTAATATAGGTGAAACTAACTATAACAGGTTGCGGCACATGCAGGTATGCGCTCCTGTGAGATCATTCAACTTTCAAGTTTATTTGTCATTATACCAAATACAATTATATAATGTAATCAAAATAAAAAGAATGAACATATTCAGCCATTCCATATAATCACATGTAACAACCCCTGTGAGCAGTTGCAGGGGCTGACAGGCTGATGTTACCGGCGAAGTTCACAACAAATAAACAGACTTTATCACTGTGAAGCTCATAACTATGATAACACAATATTGCAATATTTATTACTATTGTTTTTCCCTGCTTCTCTGCGCATAGGAACTTTATGCATTTTTAGAGGTGATCTTGTCATTTTCTCTTCTTGTGCGACATCGCCATCCAGCGATCTTTGTGCGTCAGTACACACTCCCCCATTGTGAAGAGTGGTCGTGTAATTCGACACCTCGTCGCGCTTAAAGTAGGTGAAAAAACGTCGCGCCTCTAGTGTTAAAAGTCTAGGTGTCATTTTAGATGTAAGTTTTAAACCCCATATTAGTAAAGTGACCCAGACAGCTTTCTTCTACCTGAGAAACGTTGCCAAAATACAGCCTTTTTAAAAAACAAATTACTAAAAAACAAATACATTGGAACTATAAAGACATGCAGAAGTCTGCCAAGACCAAGAAGCGAGAGCACATCTGTAGCTGAACTGCACTGGCTCACTGTTTCTTTTAGAATTGATTTAGAGGTTCTTTTAATTACAGACAAAAAATGAGTGGCATAGCACCTTCATACATCTCTGACTTTTTAATCTATCAACCACAAAAAGCTCTTAGATCCTCCAATGCTGGTCTTTTAATCATGCCAAAGCCAAAGTCCTCCATAAACACGGGAAAGCTTTAAAAAATAAAAATAAAAAAAAGGAATAACATGGGGGAAATATTACTTAAAATAAGCAAAATCGGAGGCTTCCTGTATGATGGCAGAGTGATTAGACGCATATTTTCAACCTCTCTCAACTCGGCAAAAATAGCCCTCAGAAATCATATTTCAACAAATAAATTCAAGTTAATATAGAAGGAAACTAATAAAGAGGTTGGTTAGACAAAGAAAATCGAGCCAAAAGGTGATAGAAAGTAAGAAAATGGATTCGGGCTCTGACAAGAGTGAGGGAACACGAGGAGAGAAGCAGGGGACGGGTTCAGAGCCAGCTACCCTAAACCAACTTATTGACTTGCTAGCACCCATAATCAAACAACTGGGTGAGGTTAAAGGAGAGGTTAAAGATGTCAAGCGATGCGAAGAGGGAGGTGATGAACTCTGTCAGGTTCCGGAGGGAAATCGATAGCAAATTCGAAGGGATTAATGCAGACGTGAAAATACAGAGTGACAACATGGAAGAGGCCCAGGCACGCATAGCAGAGCTGGAGGAATAGCAGACAGAAGCTAAGAGGACGATGCTATACGTGACGGCCCAGGCTTCGGCGTATGGGTTGTTGTTTTCCTCTCCACTCCACCAGGCTCGGGGCCGAGGGGCTACCCTTTTACCACCCCGAGACCTGGTTGAGGGGCTCACCCGGGCTATATTTCTGGACACCCCTCCAGAAGCCACGTCATCGTCTCGTCATCTATTACCGACAGACCATGCATCCCGTTGGGTGGGTGGTACACCGGGCAATCCAGGATAACATGGTCTGTGGTTTGGTCCTCTGCGCCACACTCGCACCCCATCTGTGCATTGATGAGCGGAAACGCCCGACGCCGGTCCGGAGACGATTGAGCCTCACCCAGGATAGCCTTGGCAAGTCCATCCCGAGGGGCTCAGGGCCGGCGACTGGGATGTGGTCGCGGAGTTGGAGCAGATGGTTATTAAGCAGATGGAGCAGATGGTTATTAAGCTCCACGGCCCGGCAGGCAAGACGTGCTGTGGCTCCCATGCGGCGGAGGCCTGCGGGCTGGTACGACGCAGGCATCCTGTCACAATGTGCAAGGCTTCGTTTATAGGCGAGTCGATGAGGTGGGTGTGGGCACTGCGACACCATACTGGGGTGCAGTATTCACTAGTTGAATAAACGAGGGCTAGGGCTGCCGTGTGCAAGGTCCTTGCGCCGGCGCCCCAGCCCGAGCCAACCAGTCGCCTCATCGACGCCACACGAGCTGTTAACTTCTTGTGCAGTGACTCGAGGTGCCGGCGAAACGTGAGCGTCCTGTCCAATGTCACGCCGAGATAGACTGGCTCAGCGGAACATGGCAGGGGAGTTCCATCTAGGTGTACTCTAAGCTCACGTTTAGCCTCCCTGTTGTTAAGGTGGAAGGCAGCCGACACCGTCTTTGCCTCGCTAAGCTTCAATCTCCATTTCCGGAAGTATGCCACTAGTGTCTGCATGTCCTGGCTCAGAATCCCCTCCACAGACTGCCAATTTCCAGCAGAGTACACCACTGCGAGGTCGTCTGCGTAGGTGTACTTCCGCGAGAGTGTGTTGGGCAGGTCATAGGTGTAGATATTATAGAGGAGGGGGTAGAGTTGGGTACCGAAAATCGGTACCGGTAGGTACCGGTTACTTTACATTCGGTATTTACCGTACCGAATTGCAAAGGAGATTTCGGTACCTCATTTCGGTACTTTTCTACTTTTTTTTTTTTTTCCCCCCTGGTGTCCGGTGTCATGCAACAGTCAACCACACGTGACTGAGTCGTGACGTGACATAGCCTGTTAAATTTCCAATCAGTGCGTGTCGTGGTAGTGAGCTGAGCAGTTGTGTTACGAGAACTTAAGAAGAGTGAGTTTATAGTAAGTGTAGTAATATAGTTAGTGATTGTATTATTGTATTATTGTATTATTATTATTATTATTATCATCATCATAATCATATTATCGAATTTCGCTAGCTAGCCTAGCTACGAGGTCACCGAGAATGCCGAAGGCCCTAATGAAGCGTTCTAAAGTGTGGCTGCATTTCACCCGACTCGATGAAAACAACGCGAAGTGCTCAAAATGTTTAAAATCATTCGCGTGTAAAGCAGGCAACACATCGAACTTGATGAAACACCTGGCAACGCACGGGATACATTTAAGGGTAGAAGGCTGCACCGTGTTTGACAGCTTGCGCACCTCAGCAGCAGCAAGCACCTCAAGCAGTCCCGGAGAGACCGCCATTCCCATTGAGGATGATGATGACAGCAGCATTTCCTCAGGTTAGTAATGTTTCCGTTTATTTATTTAAAGAGGGGGACAGTGGACATTCGCCCTCTATTAAATGATTTCTTGTTTTGTTTTATTTAACCAGGAAAGGGGGGGGGGGATTGAGAGATTAAACATGCAGGTAGGTAGGCCCAGGATGGATGGTGTTAGCTGGACTGGGGGAGTAGGGTGAGGGGTGTGTGGAGGTCAGGCAGGCAGACCGTCTGATCCGCACCCAAGCGACCCCAGGTGTCGTTATGTGGTACAGCATTCAAGAGGGTCCTATCCAAGACAGGCAGCAGCAAATATTTAGCTACAGTAACATTATTTAACCTATGTTTATATTGTTGGCTCTCCAGCTACAGCATCAGAGACCCCATTCACCTTGGCAAAGAAGGGAACTTTGACCAATGACAAGGTGGAGGAAATTCACAGGGCTGTTACCAGGTTTGTGGTCAAGGGACTGCATTCCTTTTCCACTGTGGAATCTCTCTCTTTCAGGTAAAGTGACGTGAAAACAATATTTGTTTACTTTATGTTTATAAATCTGTGCCATTAGACAATTATGTCAAAACAAAACAAAAGTCAAAATGACTAATAATAAATATCCTAAATAAATAGCCCTCAATCCTCGCTACAAACCGCCATCCAGGGATGCTCTGTCCAATACCCTTATTCCTGCATGGTACTCCGTAGAAAAAGAAAACCTCATTAAGGAATTAGCACACATAAATGTGGTTGCTATTACCTGTGATGGGTGGACGAGTGTGGCACAGGACCACTACAGTATTTAACGGTTACTGTGCACTACTCGATTCATGGCCACATTAAGCAGAAGGTGCTTAACACCAAAGCTGTGTAGGAGTCACAGACAGGCCTGGTGGTGGCAGAAGAAATACATGGCATTCTGGATGAATTTAAGTTCAACAAAAAAGCTGTAGCCGCCACAGTAGACAATGCCAGCAACATGGATGTTGCATTGAAAAATCTGCCCTTATTAAAAGTGGGGTGCTTCGCCCATAACCTAAACTTTGCAGCCCAGAAGGTTTACTCCATCAGTGCAGTTACACGGTGGTGTGCCAGACTGCGCACAGTTGTGGTGTGGCTGAAGCGGTCCACCCTGTCCAAACCTGTCCTGCGGGAGAAGCAGCGACTTCTGAGTAAGTAGCGCCTATAAATCTCAAAAGGTTATGTTTGTTTCAAACATCTTCAGCAATGTAGATTGTAATTCAAAATGTGTTTCAGACCTGCCAGAACACAACATGATTCTGGATGTCAGAACACGGTGGAACTCCCTGTTCCTGATGGTAGAGCGGTTCCTGGAGCAGTACCCAGCCATCCAGGCAGCTTCACTGGACCAGCGACTCAGAAAGCCAATGGAGAAAGACAGGTGATGGACAAGATGGGTGTATTTTACTTAAGCACACTTTATGAGCTAGCAATAACATTTCACTGCACATTATACCTGTGTGATGGAGTATGGAGAAGTGGACCTTGAAAAGATCAGTTGTTAAACAACTTTGTTGATATTTTTTATTCTTTATTTTATCTTCTTTTTTCACCCAGGCTGGAAAGGCTCACAGACAATGACTTCCAGAAAGCAGAGGAGTTTGTGAACGTCATGAAGTTGCTGTACACCTCAACCCTCTGCGTATCCAGTGAGAGGTCCCCCACATGTGGCGAAATTCTCCCCATCCTGAACAAGCTGGAGAAGCATTTCAGGGTGATTGAAGGAGACGACACTCTGTTCACCCGTACTGTGAAAGAGGCGGTCTGGGGAGATCTGAAAAAGCGATACCAGGTATTTTCCATTTCCAAGCATAGCCTATGCTTACAAGAGGGCAAACCACATAATTTCACTGTTAGACACTAAACAGTTTGTCATGTTCATTTACAGAATCCAGATATTCAGAACTTTCTCCAGGAGGCCACTTCGATGGACCCTCGCTTCAAAAGCAGATTTAAATATGCTGATGCCTGGGAGAGGTTGAAGAAAGCAGCAGTTGCCAGTGCCAGTGCAACAGAACAGGTATTTTATCCTCATCCTTGTTTACTATGTGTCCTATAATACCGTTTCTATGATGAAGTATTGCTATTTATGTGCAAAATTGTGCCTACAGCTTCCAATGGCGGGCACAGGGCCAGGGGAAGAAGATTCAGATGAGGACAAGGCAGAGGAACATGTAAGTTCATAAATAATCATGGAATACCTCAAATGAACGAATGCAATTTTTTAAGTATTGTAGCGAACATGAATTGGTAGTGTAACTCGCCCCATGCGGGAATCGAACCCCGATCTCCCGCATAATCGCCGGCCGCGCTAACCACTACACCAAGAGAGTTAACTCCCTTGGAGGAGCTGTTAACGGGGCCTCATACAGGATCGCTACAGTATGTTTGTCTAAACACTACTTTTATGTATTTTTCAGCACAAGAAGCGTGCCAAAAAGTCAGCCCTAGAGGAGCTGTTTGAGGATGAGGACCTAGAGCTTCTTCAGGAAACAGGGACCAGTAATAGTGCCCTCCCCATCACTGAAGTGGTCCAGAAAGAAATTGAACTGTACACAAGTTTGTCTTCAATCCCATCAGGTCAAGACCCTGTAGCCTGGTGGTGGGGTAAGCGGGACAGCCTCCCCATACTGTCTAAGCTTTCAGATAAATACATGTGCGTACAAGCCTCATCCACACCATCTGAGAGGGTTTTCTCATGTGCAGGTCATGCAATTAGTCAAGAGAGGTGTCGTATTTTGCCAGAGAAGGCAAATATGCTGATCTTTTTGCAAAAGAATTGCTGAGGTGGGAGTTTTATTTTTATTTATTTTAATTTGAGTGTATATTTAACTGTAATATTATATACTATATGTATATTGTGCCTCAGTCAGCAGGAGTTTTATTTTCATTTATTTTAATTTGAGTGTATATTTAACAATATATATTGTGCCTCAGCAATAAAAAAGTGAAAAGCTGTTTAATGTTGTCGACCGTGTTATTATTATATATATATATGTCATTTTAAAAAATCAAAAGTACCGAATTAAGTACCGTTTCGGTACCGGTACCGTTTTTAAAGTATCGGTTAGGTACCGGTACCGGATAAAACCCAAACGATACCCAACCCTAGGAGGGGGGCCAGGACCGATCCCTGAGGGACGCCGTTCTTAAGGCGTCGAAGCCTGCTTAGCTGTCCGCAACCGGTGGTGAGGGTAAAGCTGCGGTTACGGATGAGCTCCATGATCATTCTGACCATGTGCCTGTCCGGCAGCAGGCGGAGCAGCTTGCATGAGAGGCTGCGATGCCATACGGTTAGGGATCGCAACAACTAGGGCTCTTCGCCAGATTTTGGGGATCTTGAGTTGGCGCAAACAGGAAGTGAGGAACGCTCTCAGCCAGGACTTCAAGGCGGGTGCGGCATGGAGAATAAACTCCGGGCAGATGGAATCAGGCCCCGGAGCTTTCCCTGGCTTTAGATGCTGGAGGGCAGCAGCGAACTCCTTCCGGGGTGAATTCACCGGAGATGATGTCACTGCTAGGTGTTGGGGCCCTCCAGAGGTCTGACACTTCTTTTGCCACAAGTCGAGACGACTCGCGGTCTTTGCCCTCGTATGACCCACTTTTCACAAATTGTGATGCGATTTTATTTGAAGAGATGGGGCAGTGACGAGGGGAGTGTCTGGACCTACCAGTGAGATTGTTCATGATACTCCATGCCTTACAGCTGGAGTGCGAGAAGTCGATGGAGTCAATAGCCTCCTCCCAGCGCTCCTGTCTTTTACGGCTGAGTCTTGACAGCAAGGCTGTTGCGAGCCTGTCCAACTCAGCTCCTGCAGGGGCCTAGAGGAAGGCACAGTGGAGCTTCTCACACTCCTCATCCCAACACGGTTTGTAGCTAATGCGACGTCCGCGTGGGATGGATTCTTTTGCCGCTTTCACCAACATGCCGCAGAAGTCCCGGTACGCCTCATCCACGTTGTTAGAGTTAGGCGATGGAAGGTGCCTTGTGGATTTGTTGGTAAGGCGTTTCACTGGCTCACTCGGAACAAGGTTCACGAGTTTGGCCGTTGTCATCAGTGAGGGTCGATGTTGAGACCTCGGGAACTTTCCTAGCACACGTCTATCAGGGAGCCGGTTGTCAGCGCTGGCACTCGCGAATGCCAGGTCAGGGTTCGTCCCAGTGTTCCAGCGACCGGAGCGGAAGCTGGCTGCGCCCTTGGGGTCGTACAACAGGGCCAGGCTGTTATTAGCTGCCCAGACAGCCAGGTTCTCTCCGTCGGGTGAGTTGGTACGGTAGCCCCAGTCTTCATGCTGGCAATTGAAGTCACCAGCATAGATACAGGGGTGGGGGAACACTGGTAGACACACTGGTGTGATTCGCGAGGGTGGAGGTTTGTAGACGTTGACGATTTTTAGACCGGCAACGTCCACGCACAGCCACTCAATCTCCGAGTCAGCCGGGGATTGGTCAGCGAGAGTCCAGCTCATTCTGGGTTCGAGGTCAGCAGACCTCTCCCCCGGCTGCTGCCGAACACCAGCCCGGGTGAGGGGCCCTGGTTGGCAAACTTTGTTTCGCTTCTTGCCTTTAGCAGTCATTAGCTACTTACGGGGGGCACCACGAGAAGGTGTTTGCCACGCCACATCAACATGCACGGATGCTGAATGCTCTCTATTCGCTTGGTGATTCGCAGTTCGCACAAGGTTTTCCACTTGTTGTGAACTTAGAGTTCACTAGCGTTAGAGACGGCCCAGGCTCAACGGTTGCAAGAGAAAACAACGGACCTCGAGGGGAGGTCGAGGCAGAACAATATTCACATTTTTGGCATACCGGAGGGCACGGAGGAGAATTCGATTATTATTTGATGTTATTGCAGCGGAAACAGAGGGTATACTAATCTGTGGGGGGGATATGGAATGGAATGGAATGGAATGGAATGGACTTTATTTGTCATTGCTACAGTACAGGTACCAAACAACGAAATTTAGGAGGGGTGGCTCCCCTGGTGTTAGGAAAGGAAAAAAAAAAACATTTTAGAAAAAGCATAGATGCATAAAAATGCATATGAATGCATGAATGCATATGAATGTAGTTTTAAATCCCAACAAGCCTCAAAAAATCGAAAATACAAATGTCAAAATATGTAAATATATTATTGGATGAGATGGGTCTGGTCGATATATGGAGAAACCTACATCCACTAGAGAAAGACTTCACACACTATTCGGCGGTACATAAACACATTCTAGAATAGACTATTTGTTTGTTGACTCAGGAAATGTCTACAGGGTTAACGAATGTCATATAGGAGGTGCAGATGTGTCAGATCATGAGAGGCAGATTAATCAACTATCATCCCAGTCCCGAAGACTATCATTAATCAACTATCATCCCAGTCCCGAAGAAAAACACGGTGAGCTGCCTAAACGACTACCGCCCGGTGGCACTCACACCAATCATCATGAAGTGCTTCGAGAAACTAGTCCGGGCCCACATACTCACACGCCTCCCGCCCAACCTGGATCCATACCAGTTCGCCTACAGAGCCCACAGGTCCACAGAGGACGCCATAGCGACGACTCTCCACGCCACTCTATCCCACCTGGAGAGGGGAAACAGCTACGCGAGACTGCTCTTCGTGGACTTCAGCTCCGCCTTCAACACCATCCTTCCAGACAGGCTAGTGAATAAAACTACTAGACCTGGGTCTATCACACTCTATATGTGCGTGGATCAAGGACTTCCTGACCGACCGCCCCCAGAGGGTGCGGGTGGGCCCCCACACCTCCACAGCCCTCAGCCTCAGCACTGGGTCCCCCCAGGGCTGCGTGCTAAGCCCCATCCTCTACAACCTCTACACCCACGACTTCACCCCCGTCCACCCCAGCAACTACATCGTAAAGTTTGCAGACGACACCACCGTGGTGGGATGTATCTCGGGGGGGGGACGAGGCGGCGTACAGGGATGAGGTAGAGCAACTGAGCAAGCTGTGCAAGGTTAACAACCTGCTGCTAAACAAGTCAAAGACCCAGGAATTCATCGTAGACTTCAGGAGGAAAAAGTCCGAGATCCAGCCCCTGCTCATCGACGGAGAGAGCGTGGAGAGAGTCTCAACCCTCCGATTCCTGGGACATCACATGCGGGATGACCTGGCCTGGAAGGACAACACAAAAGGCACCATCAAGAGGGCACAACAGCGGCTATACACCCTGAGATGCCTCAGGAAAGAACACAACAAGCAGGAGATACTGGTGGCCTTCTACCACGGCGCAGTGGAGAGCATCCTCACCTACGGCATCTGCAACTGGTTCCACAGCTGCACAACAGCGGAGAGAAACGCGCTACAGAGAGTCGTGAGAACAGCACAGAAGATCACCGGCGCCCCCCTCCCCTCTCTGGAGGAGCTGTACAACACACACTGTCTCAGGAGGGCCTCCAAGATCTCCAGGGACCCGACCCACCCTGGGCACGTACACTTTGTCAGGCTGCCCTCGAACAGGAGGTACAGGACCCCGGCCGCTAAGACAAACAGACTGAAGGACTGCTTCTACCACAGGGCCGTCAAGGCCCTGAACACAGAAAAGGCCTAAGTTCTGGGCCCAGGACAGTCCGGACGGATTGTATGGCAGCTAGTGCTGAGGCACAAACATGTACATTTTCAAGCCTGCAAACTGTGACACTTTAAAATAACGTGAAAAAAAAAAAAACTTTTGTGCAATATGACAACCCTAGTTGACTATCTGTGCAGTATAGTACAGTGGATTGTGTACATAGCCTTTATTGATGTAAACCAGCTCCTTACCTTCTTGTGATTTTATGCTTTTATGCTTTTTCTAAAAAAAAAAAAAAAAATCCTTTCCTAACACCAGGGGAGCCACCCCTCCTAAATTTCGTTGTTTGGTACCTGTACTGTAGCAATGACAAATAAAGTCCATTCCATTCCATAATCTTGGAATCGAGTCATGTAAAAAAAAAAAACGTATATGAAAACGTATATTGGAAACGTATACGAAAAACATAACGAAACTGAGAGGATTGGAAAGAGACTACCAGAATTCGGCTGATTTAGATACACAAAAGAAAATTAAACTCGAGATAGAGAAACATCTGACAGAGGAGATAGAACGGAAGATTCAGTTTACCAAGCAGAGCTATTATGAGTTGGGCCCGAGAGCCACTAATGGCGCTTTTCCACTACAGGGCCGACCCGGGTCGGCCTGGGCTGGCCCTGTTCTTTAGCCTTTCTCCACTGCCAACCGTACCCGTACCATTTTTAGTACCCGTACCATTTTTAGTTCCTGTTCGGGATGGGTAGCGAAAGGTACTTTTTGGCCAGGCTGCGTGTGACGTGTGACGCTGCACACTGTTGATTGGTCAATGGAAATCGTAATCCCATGTTCATAGATTTCTTCGCTAACCGCCATTTTTAAATACCACAACAGATTTCGCTCTCGGAAAATGTCACTTACTGTTTCTGTAATAACTTATTAATAAAGATTAGAAAATGTATGATAACCATCGTATTATCTTAGTTTAATGTCATTTCAATGCATCATAGAACTTTTATTTACAACAAGCATAACAAAAAAAATCGCTATTATGGCGATGTCCTGTGCCTATGCTGTTCCTCAGTCCAGCGCGCTTCATCATTTCTGTTTGTCCTGTTGCGTTTCCCGTAGTTGTTTTTCCGGGTTCAGAGCACGCTGGCGTCCGCGTTGTGACTGCCGCTTCTGTTTCCCGGTCCTGTCCTATCTTCTTGTATCCTGTCTTTTTGTATCCTGTCTTTTTGTATCCTGTCCTATCCTTTTTGTATCCTGTCCTATCCTTTTTGTATCCTGTCCCGCCGACCTCCGCTGCCTTCCCCCCCGCCATCTTCCGCCTCTCACCGCCTTCACTACCGGACTGCAGTACTCACCGCCTTCACTACCGGACTGCAGTACTCACCGCCTCATCGTTCCTGTCCCCCGGCTCTGTGTTGCCGACCGACCCGCTGCGCGCCGATGGACATCGCTGGCCTGGCCGTGCCGTGCTACTACCCTCGTCCCGGGAGGTAGCCACCGCTCCCTCCCCGGCTCGGGGGCTGCCATCTCCGCAGGCTGGCAATACTGACGACAACGGCGGCACCGCGCTGTCGCTCTGGTTCACTGCCTCTCGTCTTGCCCTGGACTCCCGTCCATCTCACCTGCCCCCCACCTCCCCCTGCCCTTCTCTCGTCTCACCTACACTCACTGAACCACAACCATCGCCTCACTGCTGCTGCTGCCACCAAGGCAGGCATTCTCCGCTGCCGCCGCCACATCCATCGAGGCTCCCAGCAACATCAACACCGGACTCTACACCACCCCCCCCCCTCCCCGTTCGCTGACTCTGTGTTCCATGTTACTTGTTGTTGTTACTTGTTGTTTTTGTGTGTCCCCATGTGTATCCTATATTGTCAGCGTCTTTGAGCCTTGGAAAAGCGCTATATAAATTTAATAAATTATTAATTATTATTATTATTATCATCCCCCTTCTAAAACCCCTTTCCATCCTTTATGTCATTTTATCAATGAACATTGTATTTCTGTTATTTCAACATTTAAGCCTCTTTCACACATAGTTCCCTGTAACTTCAATGGAATCCCAAGCTGTGCCGTCCAGCCATTTTCGCGGTTCACTCATGAGTCAAATGCCGGTAGATTCGCGTCTTGCTCCCTTTAACCAACCTGGTCTCACACGGCAGCCGTCAGGATTCGACGTCTGTCGTTCGTCTCCAAACGTCAAATTCCGACGAGAAAACGAGCTCTGAAAGCGCAGGGGTGCGCCTGTTATGTGCGCCTGTCGGGCTGCACGCCACATTAATAACGGCACATTTTGAGATACAAGCGCTTCAACGTTCATTCATTTGGAACTGCGAGAATGAGTAACGTTAGCCCGATTGCACTTGCATTAATAAAGCGTTATATAAATATAATTAATTATTATTATTATTATTGCCTACAGCTAATTGTTACAAGGTGAGAGCTAAAATAACATACGTGTAACGTTAGCCAGCAATAGCTAGACTAGATATATATAGCTAGATATAGTCACGATATTGTCTAAATGCAACCTGGTCTCACACGGCAGACGTCAGGATTCGGATGTAATATTAAACTCCCATATTTATTCTTTAAACAAACAAATCTGGGGGAGTGGTCGGAGTTAACGAGATATTGTTCCAATCCATTACCTGGCCATTACCTGCCTGTGAAAAGTATGAAAAGTTTGCATTGCCTAGCGTATCAAATACCATGACATAGATTCAGACTTTTATGTCTTGAAATCAGAAGTCCTCCCAAGCCAAAGACAAGATAGGTTGTCTTACAATCCGTGCGTTTAATTGCAAACTCCCACATACAAAACCGCCAGTTCACCGAAGCTCTCCTTTCCTCAACGCAACACCCGCCCGCCATTTTAAGCGTACCTAACTCTATGGAGGGTGGATCGTGCCACATTTAAATGCAATACACACATCGGAATGCAATACACACATCGGAATGCAATACACGTGTAACACTAAATACAATGCAAAAATACGGCATATTTGTGCCAAAATAAAATCAATGTGTATTACATTTGAGCGCAGCGTATTACATTTGGTCATGAGTGTATTCCATTGAGCATGTGTATTACATTTGGTCACGAGTGTATTCCATTGAGCATGTGTATTACATTTGAGCGCAGCGTATGACATTTGGTCATGAGTGTATTCCATTCGAGTGTCGGTGGAAGAGTTTGAAGCAGTGGAGACAGGGTTGCCAGATGGGCTGGTTTTTTGTGGATTTAGCTGTTTTTAGACTGGTTAGGCTCGAAATTGTCAATCCCATCTGGCAACCCTGAGCGGAGAGTCTACAGATAGTATGTTTACAGATATCGCACTGCTGGAGATGCACTCCACACGTTCTTAAAAGAAATAAAGCTTTATTGTACTTAAAACAATATTTCGTATGTGTTTTTTGAGAGTTCTTTACATCAAATTATATACATCATGTCAGCTGTGTGCCAATCAATCAGGGGGGTGGCACCTGGGGTGGCCAATCAGATTTCAGGGGTGGCACGTGCTACCCCAGGCCACCCCCTGGACACGCCCCTGGCTGCACTTGCATTAATTAGTTAGGCCACATCATTAGTTAGGCCACATCATTTTGAGATACAACCAACGGAGAACAGATTTTAATAGGCCACATTTTGAGATACAACCAACGGAGAACAGATTTTAATAGGCCACATTTTGAGATACAACCAACGGAGAACAGATTTTAATAACAACAGCAGAAACAATTGTCATCTTCACTGTTTTATTCGCTGTCAATAGGCCTATCAAACTAGGCTATTTTACAACCCGACGGCAGACGCTTCAACGTTCATTCATTTGGAACTGCGAGAATGAGTAACGTTAGCCCGATTGCACTTGCATTAATTATAGGCTACATTTTGAGACCGGTCGGATCTATTCATACAACAAGGGACACAGCACTTTCCCGTTTTCCCCATATTGTCAGGGTATTTGAGCCTCGGAAAAGCGCTATATAAATATAATTTATTTATCAAAGTGGGTGTGGCTTAGACAGTTAGGGGGAGTGGCTTGTATCAAAGTGGGAGTGGCTTGTATCAAAGTGGGTGGAGCTTGTATCAAAGTGGGAGTGAAAGTGGGAGTGAACGTTGAAACGCTTGTATCTCAAAATGTGGCGCAGCCCGACAGGCGCACATAACAGGCGCACCCCTGCGCTTTCAGAGCTCGTTTTCTCGTCGGAATTCGCCGTTTGGAGACGAACGACAGACGTCGAATCCTGACGGCTGCCGTGTGAGACCAGGTTGCTTTAACACATGTCGGCGTTTCCCTGGTTGCGAGATCTAAACTACTAGAACTGAAAGCGGCAGGTAACAGGCACGTAACATCCATATGCTGTATATATAAATACATATATTTGACTACCAGCAAGACACCGGAGCACTCGTATCTATAACAAACGCGGAGATTGTATGAGCCCCGCGTCAGTCAGCCTTTCCGTAGAAATACATCGCTCCGTTATATATCTAACGTTACATGTTTTAAGGCTGATCTGTGCATGATAGTGCTGCATTATGTTTATCTATTTATATCGATCTATTCTTGCCAATTCCTTATTACCAGTGGAAAGGGGGAAGGCTAAAACACCTTGAATGGAATAGATAGGACTTTCCGTTCAATGGAGGAAGCATGATACTCGCGAGTTCATCTCGCTTTTCCCCCCGTTGATGTATTAAACAATCTAAGCAATCTAATCAGAGCAGTTGTTATTATGTAATATTGTTGATGGATGTGCCATTTTTGATGGAGAGCAGTGAGCGGATGACTGGATGTGAGCATGCATTTGACTAATGCCGATAGATTCGCGTCTTGCTCCGAAACCGGAGCTGCGGGATTTTACAGCGTTCCTTCAAACTATCGTAATTCATGAACTATATGCCCAATCAAAAAATTCAGTTTCTGAAAGCAGAGAAGTTGCACTTTTTGAACAATTGAACTTTTTTAGGCTTATTACGGTAGTTCACCAACAAAAAAAAGCACAGTGCTCAACGTGTCAGGAGAAATAAAAATAGAATCAGGGCTTTAACACATGTCGGCATTTCCCTGGTTGCGAGATGTAAACTAGTCTACTAGAACTGAAAGCGGCAAGTAACAGGCACTTAACGTTACATGTTGTAAGGCTGATCTGTGCACGATAGTGCTGCATTTTGACATAATTCTTATCGCATTTCCCCCCGCTGATCTGTATAGCGGGGGGAATCTTATGACACGTAACTCCTCCTACAGTCCCGGGTCGTTCCTGTATAGTGGAGAACGATTCCTATATGGAACTTTTCAAAAGCGTGCCGAGGCGAGCCGTGCCGAGCCGAACCGGTCTGGTCAATGGAAAAGCGCCATAAACTACTGGCGAGACAGACGCGTCTAGTTGACTCTTTTAATTGGACATTACAAAAAGGTAAATTACCACCAACATGGGCAGAAGCAATAATAACGGTCATACCTAAACCGGGAAAAGATAGGGAATTATGCGGAAATAATAGGCCGATCTCAATACTTAATTTGGACTATAGAATATATACATCTATTATTTCTAGACGACTGGACACCTTTACATTGGACTTGATTGACGAGGACCAAACAGGATTTGTGAGGGGGCGTCAGACACACGATAACATTAGGAGACTTTGCACATCATAGATCAGGCTAACAAACAGAAAAGAGACACGATTTTGGTTAGCGTAGATGCCGAAAAGGCTTTTGACAGGGTTAATTGGAATTTCCTGTTTACAGTGTTAGAGAAATTTGGATTCAATGATAAATCAATACAGATTATTCGGACCCTATATCAACGGCCTACAGCTAGAATCAAAATAAATGGAAGCTTATCTAACAAATTCAATCTACAGAGGTCAACCAGACAAGGTTGTTGTTTGTCGCCCACCCTGTTCTCATATTATATTGAACCATTGGCCCAAGCCATATGTGAAAATAGACGAATCCATGGGGTGACAGTGTACGGAGTAGAACATAAAGTGGGCCTTTTCACAGATGACGTCATAGCATTCCTAGAACGGCCGAGTGAATCGCTGCCTGAGTCACTGGATCTCTTGAACACATATGGATAGCTATCAGGTTACAAGATAAATATTACTAAAACCCAAATACTCACCATTAATTACACTCCACCAAAGGAGATCAGGGAAAAATTCAACTTAAATTGGAATCTAAAGAAAATTAATTATTTAGGGGTAGAAGTGACTAGACACTTATCAGGACTGTATAGGGCAAATTATGATAAGATTAACCGAGAATTATTAAAAGACATACATCGTTGGTCCACACTAACACTGGATTTTAGCTCTAAGATTAATTAATACGAATTAATGTATTACCCAGACTTTTATATTTATTCCAAGCATTACCAATAGAGATACCTCAAACACAATTTACATCATGGGACAGGATGATCTCTAGATTCATATGGGGGGGAAGAGACCTAGAGTGAGATTCAGAACTCTCCAGCTAAAGAGGGAGAAGGGGGGATTGAGTCTGCCGAACCTGAAAGAATACTTCCAAGCGGCTCAATTGAAATATGTAAATTGTTGGTGTAAACCGGATTATGGAGCAAAATGGAAAGAAATGGAAAAATAATTTGGAATGTGCCCGATACAGAGTATCATAGGAGATAGGGAAACATTTAAGAAGGTTAGGAATCAAATGGATACGATCACAACATTTACACTGGAAATATGGTTCAGAATACTCAGACACAACAAGGGGGAGAAGGACGCAAATTTATTGAAATGGGTGGCTTTTGATAGCATTTTTAAACCAGCCGGGCACGGGGGGGGATTCGGACAGTGGGCGGATAAAGGCATTACGGCATGGTGCATGCTGGTAGATAAGGGGAAGGTAGTGAGTTTTCAGGACTTGAAAACTACATATGACTTGGATTGGCGAGGTGGTACAAGTTATGATTGATGCATATAAAGGGAAGCGGGTCAGGGCTATAACTACATTGTACAAGGCATTGATGAGTGGCAAAAACACAACAGGGTATATAAAAGAAAATAGGAAATAGAATTTGGTATGGAAATATCTGAAGATGATTGGGATAATATGTGGAAAAAACATCAGACATCAACCTGTTCACGAGCGTGGAGAGAGATTTCCTGGAAAAATCTGATACGGTTCTTTATCACACCCAAAATAGCAAATAACTATTCTGACACAAGAAAGACATGTTGGAGGAATTGTGGGGTATCTGAGGCTAACCATGCCCATATATTCTGGAATTGCCACAAAATAACAGGGTTTTGGGGAATGATACATGGGATAACACCAGAAATTCTGGGTTACAAATGTCCTATGAACAACAAGCTGCTCTATCTGTGTAACTACACAGAGAATGAGATACAGGCTGGGGACTCTTATCTATTTAAGATACTCATGGTTGCTGGGAAAAAGGCTGTCACAAGGAAATGGGGTACGGAAGACTTACCTACTCAGACCCAATGGGTAGACACAGTGGGGGAAATCCATGTTATGGAAAGACTGAGGTTACGACAGGTTACGACTTTTAGGACCACAGATGGACAGTAAATGGATTAAGTGGACTTTATGGGGGGATTAAGTGGGCAAATGACAGATTTGAGATGACAGATTTGATGACAGTAGTAGCTTTTTCTTTTTCTTTTAATAATGTTTTTTCTTCTTTTTTTTTATGTTGACTTGTTGTATTATTGTTCTTATTGTTGAATAAAAAGAAAATTGCAAAAATAAATAAATAAGCAAAATCATCTGCCAATAGAACAGGAAACTTTCACACAAAACAAGCATGATTTAAGGTATTTCATCTTACTTAGATTTACTTTCTGCAGTGTGTGTGCGTGCGTGCGTGCGTGTGTGTGTGTGTGTGTGTGTGTGCTCGTGCGTGCGTGTGTGTTTCCAGCTAGCCAAGCATTTCTCACCATCACATTCAACACCTGTCACCGCTAGCTAATAGAGGAGTTACCACGGCGACACTGGGAGCCCAGGAGCTCAAGGGTAATTAAAAAGCGGAGAAGCGATTATAGGTTTTACTAGGTGTGTATGTGTGTGTGTGTGTGTGTGTGTGTGTGTGTGTCTGTGTGCGCGTGTGCGTGTGTGTGTGTGCGTCTCTCACCTTGGTGATGACCTCAAAGCCGGGCTCTTCCTGCTGGTTGATGTCCAAACCAGAGATGACCTCACTGAGCAGGTCAGGCCTGTGGCGCAGCTCCATGCCGGGGCCTCCTCTCACAGCATCAACCTCCTCGACAGGCCTGTGGTGCAGCTCCGCGTCGGGGCCTCCTCTCAGAGCATCAAAGAGGTAGTTGGTCACTTTGGAGAAGCCGCCCAGCGTAGTGGTGTAGGGGTCCTTCTTGAACTTCTGTGAGAGAGGAGGGGGGAGGAGAGGGGTGAAGGGGGGAGGTGATGGGGGAGGGGAGGGGGAGGGGGGAGGGGGGGGTGAGAGGGGACGGTAGAAGGGGTGAGGGGGGAGGAGGGGGGAAGAGAAGAGGGAGGAGGGTGGTGGAGGGTTGAGGACAGGGGGGGAGGAGGTGGGAGTAGGGAGAAGAGAGGAGAATAGAGGGGGGAGGGAGAAGGGAGGTGAGAGGGGGACACAGTTGCTCAGCGACAGAAGAGCCGTCAAATCGCCGGGCGCTACAAAAGAACATGAACCTGTAAAAAAAAATCTGTTTCCTGCTCGGCACCCGTTTAGCGGTCATTCATCTCAGCGATTGGATTTCTGGAGTCGCGTTAGAAAACAATATTCCAGGGCCGCCGACCTCGGAGCGGGGAGCGGCCAGCCAGTGTTATTAGCCCGTCACACCCCATTAACCCCGCCCACAGATCTCCCACGCTGCTAAATGGCTGGTGTAATAACGCCCCGCACCCCAACACCACCCCCCCTAACGCTAATGTGCTAACACCTCTGACTGATGGGTGCTGTTGGAGGTGTGTGTGGGGGGGGGGGGGGCATTTCAGAGGCTGTTAACGAGGTGTCAGTCTGTTTAGAAGGAGGTGGGAGGGGCCTCGATAGCGGCCAGGGATCTGGGGCGCACACTGGCGTTGTCGGCAGAGTCACATGTCAGGGAGGGGCGGGCTGGGGAAACATCTGATGACATTAAAAGTCCTAGAGGCAGATTACACACACACACACGCACACACACACACACGTGCACACACACACGCGCACAAACACACACACATACACCATTTACTCTGCCTGGAAGACGCACGTACACAGACACACACACACACGCACACACACACGCACACACCATTTACTCTGCCTGACAGACATGCGTGCGTGCACACACACCTCCACCTCCACACCCCCCTGGCCTACTTACAGGGGCCTCATTAAAACAACCAACACAATGTGCTTTCATTAAAGCCTGCTCCCGTTCAGAACACACTCATTAAAACACACCCTCTGTCCTGTTGCATGCTGGGTAGCTACGCGACGCTGCTGACAGATCTACTGACCGCTGGAATGGGTAGAAGTTAACTGGAAGAATATATTCACTATCTTTGGTGAAGGATGTGATTGTTTCTCTTGATATTGTGGTTTTCTATGTTTTATTGATGTCTGTATTTAACTGTGTTGTATTTTTGTATATAATCCAGACCAAAAATCGTCCATATGTAAAAAGTCCACATGTAAATAAAGTTGTGTAATAAAGTGGAATGAAACAGGAAAAAAGAACAACCATAACTAAATAGGAGAACCGGCTGAAACCCATAACTAAAAAGGGGGCAACTCTACCTCCAATCTGTGCTAACTAATGTCAGTGGGGTTAGAATATATTGATGGGCTATAAAAGGTTTTTTTGTTACCAAGGTGCCACACAACAAACATCTAATGATGGGTAAAAGCAAAGAGCTGTCTCAAGATCTTCGCAACCAGATTGTTGGACAAATGGAATTGGCTACAGACGTATTTCACAACTTCTGAATCTTCCAGTAAGCACCATTGGGGGCATTATCCGTAAGTAGAAGCAACATCACTCCACCATCAACAGGCCACGCACAGGAGCTCCTCGCAAGATTTCTGATCAGGGAGTCAGAAGGATACTTAGAAGAGTAGCCAAAGAGCCAAGGACCACTAGGAAAGAGCTCCAGAAAGACTTGGAGGCAGCAGGTACAACTGTGACAAAAAGGACAGTAGGCAATGCACTCCACCGCCATGGCCATGTGCACACTCAGCCCGCAAGACTCCACTACTTAAAAAAATACATGTTGAAGCTCGTTTAAGGTTTGCCAAACAACATTTGGAGAAGCCAGTGAACTACTGGGAGCATGTACTCTGGTCAGATGAGACCAAAATTTCACTTTTTGGCTGTCACACAACACACCATGTTTGGAGGAGAAATGGCACTGCATATCATCGAATAACACTATACCAACAGTGAAGTTTGGAGGTGGATGTATCATGTTGTGGGGCTGTTTCTCCTCTCGTGGTACTGGCAGACTTCATATCATTGAAGGAACAATGAATGGAGCCATGTACAGAGAGATTATTGAGATGAACTTGCTGCCATCCACCAGGATGCTGAGGATGAGACGTGGGTGGACCTTCCAGCAGGACAACGATCCAAAGCATAAAGCAAAGGAAACTCGCAATTGGTTTCAGAGAAAGAAAATCAACTTGTTGGAATGGCCCAGTCAATCACCTGAGTTAAACCCAAATGAACATTTGTGGAAGCATCTGAAGATCCAGATTCACAAGAGGGCCCCCGGCAAAAAATCTGAGACAATCAAAAAGACAATCTGTGTAGAGGAATGGGCCAAAATCACACCTGAATACTGCGGACGATTAGTTACTTCATACAGAAAGCACCTTGAAGCTGTCATTAAAACAAAGGCTTCCCCACTAAGTAATTAATTAATTTAAGTTTTTTCCTGTTTCATTCCACTTTATTACACATAACTTTATTTACATATGGACTTTAATGTTTAGATTTCTTTCTGGATTGTTTGAGTTAATACCAAAGTCTGGTGCAAATTTCACTTGAATAGGCTCATTGGAAATACATTTACTGGACAAAATGTTCAATACTTATTTCCCCCACTGTATATACATACTCACTGAACACTTTAATAGAAACACTACTAACACTGGGTAGGGCCTACCTTTATTAGGAACACTGTACTAATACTGGGTAGGGCCTACCTTTATTAGGAACACTATACTAATACTGGCTAGGGCCTACCTTTGCTCTCAAAACAGCCCCAATACTTCATGAAATTGATTGCACAAGATGTAAGAAACATTCCTTTGAGATTCTGGTCCATGATGAAATGATTGCACCATGCAATTCCAGCAGATTTTTCAGATGCACTTTCAAGCTGTGAATCTCCCATTCTACCACATCCCAAAGGTGTTCTATTGGATTCAGATCCGGTGACTGGGAAGGCCACTGAAGAAAACAGAAAAAACTCATTGTCATATTCCTGAAACCAATTTGAGACGACTTTTGCTTTGTGACATGGTGCATTATCATGCTGGAAGTAGCCATTAGAAGATGGGTACATTGTGGCCATGAAGGGATGCACGTGGTCAGCAACAACACTCAAATAGGCTGTGGCATTCAAGCCATGATTGATTGGTACTAACAGGCCCAAAGAGTGCCAAGAAGAAGTTCCTCACACCATTACACCACCTCCATCAACTGTTGACACAAGGCAGGTTGGGTCCATGGATTTGTTGGACTTGGACTGTTGACATGTGTACAGGTGTTCCTAATAAAGTCTGAGGTGAGTGTATATTGTATGGAAGTTAATTAAACATAGTGTGTTGTCTGTGTTTGTGTTTGCAGCGACAGGTGCAGTACCTGAACCAGACCAAAGGTGGCGTCGTCGAGCAAGGTCTCAAAGGAGAGAGCTGCACTGTGGTGGGACACCAGCAGGAGAGACTCATCACTGGTAGACCTGGAGGGAGGGAAGGAGGGGGGGAGGGAGGGAAGAGAAGAGAGAGAGAGAGTGAGAGAGAGAGAGAGAGAGAGAGAGAGAGAGAGAGAGAGAGAGAGAGAGAGAGAGAGAGAGAGAGAGAGAGAGAGAGAAAGGAGTGGGTGAGAGTTGAGAAGCAGACATAGCCTGTCAGAGGACACTGTTACAACACCACCTCGCCAACATATCACACCAGCCTGTCTGTGTGTGACAGGGACCGGGGGCCCTGTGTGTGTGTGTGTGTGTGTGTGTGTGTGTGTGTGTGTGTGTGTGTGTGTGTGTGTGTCAGGGAATGCGTGTGCGTGTGTGTGAGTGTGGGACAGTGTACAGCAGAGGCGTCTCTGTCTGTCAGCTCAGAGCAACACAGGAGATGTCTCACATCAGCCATCAGACAGACAGGCAGACAGGCAGGCAGGCAGGCAGGCAGGCAGGCAGACAGCAGTGGAACAGAGTGTGGTTAGTCTCCGTGCACTGCTAACTGGCCCTCCAGTATTTTACCCCCCCCCCTCCTCCCTACACACACACACACACACACACACACACACACACACACACACACACACACACACACACACACACACACAGAGAGACACACACAACCGCACACAGGCACAAAGACACACACACACACACACACACACACACACATTAATTATTGAGAAGGTCCATCGATTCTTCCTGGAAATTGAATAGGAGTCTAAGAGAGTCAGAATTGAAGCCATAAAATAGTTCAGCTGACACAATGGTCTCTTCACGCCGCTGGCCTGGCTCAGCCCACATGAATATCAAGCTCCTACACACACCCCTGTGTGTGTGTGTGTGTGTGTGTGTACATACGTATGTGTGTGTGTTTGTGCGTGTGTGTATATACGTATGTGTGTGTGTGTGTGTGTGTGTGTGTGTGTGTGTGTGTGTAGGCAGGCTGAAAGCTCTGCGTATCTTAAAGCAGAGTTCAAACAAGCCTTGCCAAGTTAATGATGCTTGTTTGAATAGTCCTGCAGCCTCGGAAAAATCACTACTCAGAAGCTGCAAGTCATCAACCTTCTGTTAAAACGCTGTGTCAGTTTAACACTCAACACTAGGCTCTCTCTCTCTCTCTCCATATTCAACCAGCCTGTCGCATTTCACCAGTGAAGTCTGATCAGACCTTTTTAATACGGATCTACCCTGAGAATGGAGGATGAGGAATTAATCTACCCCTTCCCTTCTCTCTCTCTCCCCCTCTCCCTCTCTGTCTGTCTATCTATGTCCCTATTTAACTCTCTTTCTCTGCCTCTATTTTTCCCTGTCACTCTTTTCCCTGTCACTCTTCTTTCCCTCCCTCCCCCCTTCCCTTCAGGGACAATTGACCATTTTCCACACGAATGAAAAGGCGAGAGAGAGAGGAGAGAAAAGGAAATAGAGAGAGAAAAGGAAAGAGAGAGAGAGAAAGAGAGAGAGAGAAAAAGGAAAGAGAGAGAGAGAGAGAGTTTACTTGATTTGGCAATGTAAACGGTATGTTTCCCATGCCAATAAAGCCCTTTAAATTGAAAACTGAATTGAGAGGACCACCGTCTATGCAGCTAGCAGCATTAGCATAGAGATGGTGTTAAGTCAGACGAGGCGCCGCTACACCACCCCAGGTGGCGGCCATTAATAACCACATCACACCTCCGGGTGGCGTGTCTATCAGCCACAGACTGATGGGTTAGCCTAGCGCATGCTAATAAATGAGCACTGAAGCTCATCACTTATGAGTGGTGAGGGACATAGCGTGCTAGTTAGCCAGCGGTTTCAACATGACCCCCGCACGCTTAACACAGCTAAGCCTGGACCCACACACACACACACACGCACAGACACACACACACACACACACACACGTAATGTCCTGGAGGCTTAGCTGCTCATCAAGTTATGATGCATGGTCATTCTGCTGCATGCTGACTTACACACAAACACACGCACGCACGCACACGCACATGCACACGCACACGCATACGCATACACATACACATATGCATGCGCACACACACCAGTGGCGGCTGGCCGATAGAGGGCGCTGGGGCGCCGCCCCCACCTTCACTTCCTAGTTGCGATTTGAGAAGAAAAAAAAAGCTTTTTTTTAAATAAACATTGTTTATTCACAAAATGCGGCTGATATTCTGTCGGCGCCTATCAGCATTCATTAAAAATCCTCCAATACAATAAACATTTTTATCTGTGTGTGTGTGTAAAACTCACTGTTAAAATACATAGGGGAGAACGCGGGGCGCCGGTCAATTGCAAGTCTATGCCAGGACGAATACTTTTCGCTTACACGTGAGCTGTAGCAGCGCTCCAATTGGCTGTCTCTATTTCTTGGCCAGGGCGCACAAATGTGCGTCCTCCTGAATCTCCGGTTGTATTGCAGACAATGCATTATGCTGAGGACTCCCGACTTCCGGTTTTCCGGACTTCGGGCTTCCGGAGTATTTTAAATGAACATTCGTAATGTCTGTCTCTGATGTTCATGGTCAATTAAATCAGCCTATTTTGTGCAACTAATAATGTTCCCGCTAATGGGTTAACCAAGCAGCCTCGCACCTAACGTGCAAGCACCTATCTTCGAACTATTCATAGCAATATGCGCGGGGCAAGGCGGAGGTACGGGTAAACACGGCTCATGTTCTGTCATCAAAGGTAAGAGTTGGTTTTCTTTAACTCAGCTGATGCATTGTTGTGTTTCTGACATGGTCTGGTTGTGTTTCTGACATGGTCTGGTTGTGTTTCTGACATGGTCTGGTTGTGTTACAGACATGGTCTGGTTGTGTTTCTGACATGGTCTGGTTGTGTTTCTGACATGGTCTGGTTGTGTTTCTGACATGGTCTGGTTGTGTTACAGACATGGTCTGGTTGTGTTTCTGACATGGTCTGGTTGTGTTTCTGACATGGTCTGGTTGTGTTTCTGACATGGTCTGGTTGTGTTACAGACATGGTCTGGTTGTGTTACAGACATGGTCTGGTTGTGTTACAGACATGGTCTGGTTGTGATACAGACATGGTCTGGTTGTGTTACAGACATGGTCTGGTTGTGTTTCTGACATGGTCTGGTTGTGTTACAGACATGGTCTGGTTGTGTTTCTGACATGGTCTGGTTGTGATACAGACATGGTCTGGTTGTGTTTCTGACATGGTCTGGTTGTGATACAGACATGGTCTGGTTGTGTTTCTGACATGGTCTGGTTGTGTTTCTGACATGGTCTGGTTGTGTTTCTGACATGGTCTGGTTGTGTTTCTGACATGGTCTGGTTGTGTTACAGACATGGTCTGGTTGTGTTTCTGACATGGTCTGGTTGTGTTTCTGACATGGTCTGGTTGTGTTACAGACATGGTCTGGTTGTGTTTCTGACATGGTCTGGTTGTGATACAGACATGGTCTGGTTGTGTTTCTGACATGGTCTGGTTGTGTTACAGACATGGTCTGGTTGTGTTACAGACATGGTCTGGTTGTGTTTCTGACATGGTCTGGTTGTGTTTCTGACATGGTCTGGTTGTGTTTCTGACATGGTCTGGTTGTGTTTCTGACATGATCTGGTTGTGTTTCTGACATGGTCTGGTTGTGTTTCTGACATGGTCTGGTTGTGATACATCATTGAATGTGTTGACCTGCTGTGATGTGTTGACCACCATCACTCTCCATCATCATCCATCATGTGTCTATGAAATAGATAGTACTGTACTACTGACTGCAGCATTCATCTCTGCTCATTGATGTAGCCATGTCACACAGACACATAGTACACATATTCATCTGCTACCTTTATTAACCTGAGTGTAGCTGTGAGGCCTGTACTAGCCTTGTTGACTAGACTTCCTCCTTGTCTGACACTGGGTATTGGACCGTACCGACGTCCAGACCGGTCACTCTTCCACCTCAGTGTCTGTAGTTGACAGGGTAACTTCTCCATGGCCCACACGGTCATTTTAAGGGTGAAAGTTGAAATTATACAATGGTTGTAACGCCAGTGCGTGTTTTATGCGCGTGCACGCGGAAAAAAAATCTTGCACGCGAAAAAAAAATCGCAAAGAAAGAGGACCCCCCCGCCACACTGCTGTGCCCCACCCAAAAATGTTAGCACCAGCCGCCACTGACACACACATACGTATACACACACACATACGTATACACACACACACACACACACACACACACACACACAGTGATTGCAGAAACAGGATTAAACTACTAACAGGGTGTAATGCTGGTGGTCTCCCTGGTGTTCTCTACATGCAGCACAACTACCAAACATCATCACTGTGTGTGTGTGTGTGTGTGTGTGTGTGTGTGTGTGTGTGTGTGTGTGTGTGTGTGTGTGTGTGTGTGTGTGTATGTGTGTGTGTGTGTGTGTATGTGTGTGTGTGTGTGTGTGAGTGCGTGTGTGTGTGTTTGTGTGTAAGTCAGCATGCAGCAGAATGACCATGCATCATACCTTGATGAGCAGCTAAGCCTCCAGGAAATTACATGTGTGTGTGTGTGTGTGTGTGTGTGTGTGTGTGTATGTGTGTGTGTATGTGTGTGTGTGAGCCCTGCGTTGGCCTCTAGTGGAGAACACAGGAACTGCACAACAAACTCCTCTGAATGTGTCTCTTGTGACATTAAATCATTTAATAATTTTCTCTTGGTTTTTGTTTTTGGCTGTGCTACAGTGTTTTCTGTACTACGTGTGTGTGTGTGTGTGTGTGTGTGTGTGTGTGTGTGTGTGTTCGTGTGTGTGTCTGTGTGTGTCTGTGTGTGCGGTACGTACGGGGTGAGCACCAGGTTGTGTATGTGTGTGTGTGTGTGTGTGTGTGTGCGTGTGTGTGTGTGTGTCTGTGTGTGTGTGTGTGTGTGTGTGCGGTACGTACGGGGTGAGCACCAGGTTGTGTGTGTGTGTGTGTGTGTGCAGTACGTACGGGGTGAACAGCAGGTTTTGTGTGTGTGTGTGTGTGTGTGTGCAGTACGTACGGGGTGAGTAGCAGGTTGTATGTGTGTGTGTGTGTGTGTGTGTGTGTGTGTGGTACGTACGGAGTGAACAGCAGGTGTGGTCTGAGGCTGTCCAGGAAGCCACTGCAGCCCCCCTGGTGGAAGTGCAGAGCGGGCAGCTGCCGCTGGTCCCTCAGCCTGACCACCAGGTAGCTCCAGCCCTCCTCCCTCACCCTGACCGAGGCCAGGTCACACACACTCACACACAGGGTCTGGGGCTGGGGCTGGATCTGGGTCTGGGTCTGGGGCTGGAGATGGGGAGAAGGACCTGGAAGAAGAGAGGGAGATGTAATAAGGACCCACACAGACACACACACACAGTGGGTGGTCTCCGGGGGGGCTTTCCCTAATGCCCCGCGTGACGTGTGGCCATGTTCAGCGCCAGTGCGGCGTATGGATCCGTCTGTAATCCCTCCTAATTTGACGGTTAAGAGACCGGAGCGGCGCAGGCAGAGCCAGGGACGACTGCCCCCCCGGCCCCAGGGGTCCTGCTGGAGATTGATCGCGGGCCTGATTTGTACTGGGGGGGGAATTGGAGTAATTAGTCTCCTCCTCCTCCTTGCGACTCAATCAACGCTAAAACCTCCTCTGGTTGAGTTCCAGAGGACAGGCGCTCCGGGATTCTAGAGGGAGGGAGGGAGGGATGGAGGGAGAGAGAGAGAAAGAGAGTGAGAGAGAGTGTGGCAGAGAAAGAGAGAGAGAGAGAGAGAGAGAGAGAGAGAGAGAGAGGTGGAATCTGGGCAGCTCCAGCAGACTTGTTAGCTGAGATGAGAGATGTTCAAACAAACGGTTGTTTTCCCTTCTCTAATCTGAGGATGTGAAAATTCAATTATAGGTATATTTTTTCCCTCATCAGAGGACTTAAGCACTTTGTTTTATTTATTTAATACAATGCTCTCAAGTCAATCCAAAATATTACTGAACCTCAAACATTAATGTTTAACAAAGGAAAAGGGAGTTTCGTTTTTCCTCTGGGGAATTATAAGTATGCACATTTATTAGGGAACTATTAGTGTACAGAATGAGGCAACCTCATTACAAAAATATTTTATTCCAACTCACTTGTTAATGATACATTTTTAGAAGAAGTGTAACAAATAACTAACGCAAAATGACAATTAAATAACTTTTTTGGCCTTTCAAAAATATCCAGTGACTAATATAGCCACCCTTCTTTTCAATAACTGCCATGAGCCTTCCATCCATGGAGTCTCTCAGTTTCCTGATTTGATCACGATCAACATGCCAAATGCCATGCCAAATGCTGTTCAAAGAGGTGTATTGTCTTCCCTCACTGTAAATCTGACATTTAAGAAGGGACCACAAGTTCTCAAAAGGATTTAAGCCAGGTGAGGAAGGGGCCTTTGCTGGCTAGCCAAGCAGTGGAGTACTTAGAGGCATGTGATGGAGCATTGTCCTGTATAAAGATCATGGCCTTCTTGAATGCTGCAGACTTCTTCGTGCACCATTGCTTTGAAGAAAGTGTCTTCCAGAAACTGGCAGTAGGTTTGGGAGTTGATTTTCAGTCCATCTTCAAACCAAAAAGGTCCAGCTAGCTCATCCTTAATGATAGCAGAATACTCACTTGCCTAATAGTTGTGCACGCAATGTACATATCAAAATAGACCCTAGCCCCTAGGTCCTAGGTCCTAGCCCCTAGCCCCTAGCTCCTAGCCTCTAGCCTCTAGCTTCTATCACCTAGGCCCAAGCTCCTAGCCCCTAACTCCTAGCCCCTAACTCCTAGCTCCTAGCCTCTAGCTCCTAGCTCCTAGCCCCTAACTCCTAGCCCCTAGCTCCTAGCTCCTATCTCCTAGGCCCAAGCTCCTAGCCCCTAACTCCTAGCTCCTAGCCCCTAACTCCTAGCCCCTAGCTCCCAGCTCCTAGCCCCTAGCTCCTAGCCCCTAGCTCCCAGCCCCTAGCTCCTAGCTCCTAGCCCCTAGCTCCTAGCCCCTAGCCCCTAGGCCCTAGCTCCTAGCCACTCATATGGGGCAGGTTTCATATGGGTCTAACTCCGCTAACCCACGTTCAGCCTTCAGCTCAGGGGGCTAACTCCGCTAACCTACCTTGTGTGATGCCGGGCGTCTTCCTGAAGGATACGGCGTGGAGCGGATCCCACTCAATCTCACTGCTCAGTTGGTGCTGTATGGGGGGCTGGGGGGCCCGGGGGCTGAGATTGGGGGGCTGGCTCGACTTAGAGTCCTGGGACGGGATACAGACAAACACATACTCTATCGATCCACCATTCAACCAATCAATCAACCAATCAATCAATCAATACATCAATCATTTACATTAAAAAACAGACAACATACTCAACATACTCTGCTGGCTGGCTGCTGGCTGGCTGGCTGACTGACTGACTGACTGGCTGGCTGGCTGACTGGCTGGCTGATTGGCTGGCTGGCTGGCTGGCTGGCTGACTGGTTGGCTGACTGGTTGGCTGACTGCCTGACTGACTGACTGGTTGGCTGACAGCAGCAAGGCCAAAGTTGGAAGATCCTGTAGTGTGTGTGTGTGTGTGTGTGTGTGTGTGTGTGTGTGTGTGTGTGTGTGTGTGTGCGTGTGTGCGTGTGCGTGTATGCAGCAGGGACCTATAATACAGCAAGTTAAATACACTTCAACAGCAAGAGAGAAGATGATTTTCTCTCTGTGGAGAGATTTACTGGCAGGCCTGAGCTGCAGAGACAGAGAGAGAGATTTACATTTTACATTTTAACCATTTAGCAGACGCTAATGTAGTAATTAGAGATTGCAGGTACAGTCTCCCTGAGGTAACTTAGGGCTAAGTGCTTTACTCAAGGGCACACTAGTGGTGGTGTTCCCAGGAGGGATTTCAATCAACTCATGACCTACTGATCACCGGTCCAACACACGGCACACGCACACACACACGCGCGCACACACACACGCACACACACACACACACACACACACACACACACACACACACACACACACACACGCGCGCGCACACACATGCATAAGCGCACAGAAAGACACACAGACACACACAGCTCGACATAGTAAATATTCCTCCATTACTAGAGAGGGGGGGGGGGGGGCTAACCCTTCTATACTCTATCACAGCATTCTCAACCTTTTCTCAGTCATGACCCCCCTTAAAAGTAGCAAAATCTCAAGTCATCCCAGTCTAAAAAACGTACACTCTGCATCCCTCTGACAGCCAACACACACACACACACACACACACACACACACACCATAGGTGGTTATTGAGAGAGAGGGATGGATGAGAGGCAGACACTGAGCTCCTCGTCCACAGCCAATTGTACAGTCCGACAGCGTAACCGTTGCAATTTATTTTGCTGCTTGTGGGCCTAGCATTTTGTTGACAATTACTTTGCATGCTGGCAATATGACCGTCTCGGCTATCGTATGTGGCTTCTTAGCCTTAGCTACTATCTCAGCGACTAGATAGCTAGCCTCCGGTGCTTTCTCTGACACTGTTGCACACTTCATCACTTGCTCTTGTCGCTTGTGTTGACTTTTCAAACGAATAAAATACTCTGCACTGCACCCTTGTTGGCGAGTGACGGATGATTTGTTGTCAGATGTCTTTTAAGTTTGCTCGGAACCATCGCTGGGTTTGACAATTTCACACCAAATACCAGACAAATACCAGGCCCACAGGGAGAGAGGGCATGATGGATCTGGTAAAGATGAAACTAAGCGACAAGTAGCTGTCATCCTACTGTCTTTTCTGTGTCTTGCTGCTGGCCTCTACTACCATCCCTGCTGAGCTACCGCTGGATGATGAAGTTGATGCCTCAGAGTTATCTGAAGGAGTCTGAAGCCTTTCTTTTCAAAAGAACGTTCCATGCTAGTTCCACATGCTTCACGCAACACTCTCGTAATGCATCGCGCCGTAAACAAAAAAAAACTGTGGTTTTTATGATGTATGAGACGGCTAATGATCTGCATTTTCATGATAAGTTGTGTAACTATCGTTTTTTTATATTTTAATCCATTTAATTATGTCAGAAACTTCTGAATATTTTTGGGGGGACGGCACCCCTGACGAAGCCAGACGGCACCCCTGACGAAGCCAGACGGCACCCCGGTTGAGAAACACTGCTCTATCAGACACAGATTAATCCTGTTACTAACCCTCGATCAGACAGATTAATACTGTTACTAACCCTCTATAACCAGGGGTGCACATAACTTTTTGGAGCCAGTGCTCAGAGGAGCACCTAGGGATGCTGCTTGGTGCTCCCCGAGCTCGCGAGTCACGACCTGTCCCACAGGATGGATAAAAAAGGGATACATGGATAACTTATATTAGCAAAACGACATTTATTCATAAATAAAGATGAACGAACAAATGATTGTGTGCAAAACAAAAGAAACAAATGCAAAATCAAATGACTGCTCTTTAAGCATGAAAGTCTGTCAGACTCCTTTAAACACAATGAAATCAACTGACATCTCTTTAAGCACTAACTGAATGTCTGTTCTTTAAACACAATGAAATCAACTGACATCTCTTTAAGCACTGCTCTGTGTTATGCACACCTTAAAACCGGAAAAGCCAAATGTGGTGGAACCCCAGAGAAACAGAGACAGAGGCCAGGAGAATATACAATGATTTATTAAGGATGATATACACAAAGAAATAGGCCCTACACTAACTAGTGGAAAAACAAACATAAGGTGTGATGCAGGCGATAGTTATGGGGTGTGTAATTATACTATGTGTGTGTGCGTGTATGAGGTCAGGGGTGTTGTATTATGTGCTGCGATACTACCCTAGTGAGCAAAGTCCGAGATCCAGAGGGGGTAGTCAAGGGGAATGTCCAGGGGTCGGGCCAGGGAGAGTGATCCAGGAGAGAGTAGTCCAGAGGGGAGTCCAGGGGTCGAGCCAGGGAGGGAAATCCAGAAGAGAGTAGTCAGAGGGGGTCCAGGGGTCGAGCCATACAGATAGTTATGTTCAAGCGTTGGATCTCCGTCTGTAGCAGGGTTAAGTAGGCGGCTGTCCAGGTGGTGATTGGGACAGCTGGGCTGAAAGGTAATAGCCCACACCTGCTGCAAACAGAGCCAGAGATCCGGCCCACTCAATCCGGCCGGGAGGGGGCGCCAGAACGAGGCTCACGGGGGCGTGTCAGATTAGGAGGCACAACACTCTGTTCTGTAAACACTGAAATCAACTTTTCAACAAAAAG